>NC_086449.1:675315217-675633551 GCF_028390025.1 Pseudophryne corroboree
TCTGCTTGTAAAGCCCCAGCGTATACTGAGGGCTTGGCAGAGGCGGGAGAGGGTTTCTGTTCCAGGGAACTGGCTGATTTCTGCAGCCTTTTTCCTCTCCCTCTGTCACGGGGCAGAAATGAGGAACCTTTTGCCCGCTTGTCCACGAAAAGACTGCGCCTGATAATACGGCGTCTTCTCATGTTGAGAGGCGACCTGGGGTACAAACGTGGAATTCCCAACTGTTGCCGTGGCCACCAGGTCTGAAAGACCGACCCCAAATAACTCCTTAATAAAGCAATACTTCCAAATGCCGTTTGGAATACGCATCACCTGACCACTGACGTGTCCATAACCCTCTACTGGTAGAAATGGACAACGCACTTAGACTTGATGCCAGTCGGCAAATATTCCGCTGTGCATCACGCATATATAGAAATGCATCTTTTAAATGCTCTATAGGCAAAAATATACTGTCCCTATCTAGGGTATCAATATTTTCAGTCAGGGAATCCGACCACGCCAACCCAGCACTGCACATCCAGGCTGAGGCGATTGCTGGTCGCAGTATAACACCAGTATGTGTGTAAATACCTTTTAGGATACCCTCCTGCTTTCTATCAGCAGGATCCTTAAGGGCGGCCATCTCAGGCGAAGGTAGAGCCCTTACAAGCGTGTGAGCGCTTTATCCACCCTAGGGGGTGTTTCCCAACGCACTCTAACCTCTGGCGGGAAAGGATATAATGCCAATAACATTTTAGAAATTATCAGTTGTTATCGGGGGAAACCCACGCATCATCACACACCTCATTTAATTTCTCAGATTCAGGAAAACTACAGGTAGTTTTTCCTCACCGAACATAATACCCCTTTTTGGTGGTACTCGTATTATCAGAAATGTGTAAAACATTTTTCATTGCCTCAATCATGTAACGTGTAGCCCTACTGGAAGTCACATTTGTCTCTTCACCGTCGACACTGGAGTCAGTATCCGTGTCGGCGTCTATATCTGCCATCTGAGGTAACGGGCGCTTTAGAGCCCCTGACGGCCTATGAGACGTCTGGACAGGCACAAGCTGAGTAGCCGGCTGTCTCATGTCAACCACTGTCTTTTATACAGAGCTGACACTGTCACGTAATTCCTTCCAACAGTTCATCCACTCAGGTGTCGACCCCCTATGGGGTGACATCACTATTACAGGCAATCTGCTCCATCTCCACATCATTTTTCTCCTCATACATGTCGACACAAAAGTACCGACATACAGCACACACACAGGGAATGCTCTGATAGAGGACAGGACCCCACTAGCCCTTTGGGGAGACAGAGGGAGAGTTTGCCAGCACACACCAGAGCGCTATATATATACAGGGATAACCTTATATAAGTGTTTTTCCCCTTATAGCTGCTGTATAGTTAATACTGCGCCTAATTAGTGCCCCCCTCTCTTTTTTTAACCCTTTCTGTAGTGTAGTGACTGCAGGGGAGAGCCAGGGAGCTTCCCTCCAACGGAGCTGTGAGGGAAAATGGCGCTTGTGTGCTGAGGAGATAGGCTCCGCCCCCTTCACGGCGGCCTTTTCTCCCGCTTTTTTTTTTTAGGAAAACTGGCAGGGGTTAAATGCATCCATATAGCCCAGGAGCTATATGTGATGCATTTCTTTAGCCATATAAGGTTTAAAACGTGTTTTATTGCGCCTCAGGGCGCTCCCCCCCAGCGCCCTGCACCCTCAGTGACCGGAGTGTGAAGTGTGCTGAGAGCAATGGCGCACAGCTGCGGTGCTGTGCGCTACCTTATTTGAAGACAGGAACGTCTTCTGCCGCCGATTTTTCCGGACCTCTTCGCTCTTCTGGCTCTGTAAGGGGGCCGGCGGCGCGGCTCCGGGACCCATCCAGGCTGAACCTGTGATCGTCCCTCTGGAGCTAATGTCCAGTAGCCTAAGAAGCCCAATCCACTCTGCACTCAGGTGAGTTCGCTTCTTCTCCCCTTAGTCCCTCGATGCAGTGAGCCTGTTGCCAGCAGGTCTCACTGAAAATAAAAAACCTATTTAAACTTTTACTCTAAGCAGCTCAGGAGAGCCACCTAGATTGCACCCTTCTCGTTCGGGCACAAAATCTTAACTGAGGCTTGGAGGAGGGTCATAGGGGGAGGAGCCAGTGCACACCAGCTAGTCCTAAAGCTTTTACTTTGTGCCCAGTCTCCTGCGGAGCCGCTATTCCCCATGGTCCTTACGGAGTCCCCAGCATCCACTTAGGACGTTAGAGAAATATATATATATATATATATATAATCAGTGGTCACAGCATAAAGAACGTTGCATAACACGCACATACCTCCCAAAATGCTCTTTTCCTGAACTTCTCTCTTAATTTATGGTTGCATCACCTGTGTTGATCTAGTTACTTGATAAGAAGAGTTTAACCCTCCGTCAGGCGCACCTCTTGAACTCCCGGGTTCAGGCACAGTGCGCCTGTAGGAAAATCGTCATTAGCACCTAATTAACTCAATTCCAACACTCTTAAAGTGAGCAGTGACCTTCATTAGGATGTACAAAGAGAGAAATCATAGGTATTTCAGCAGAAAATCTGAAGCAAAAAAAAGAGAAAACACAAACATGAATATAAGTTTGAGCGCAGTGTGCCTGAGAGGCCTTCCTGGACAAACCTACGTATTTCCGCAAAATATCCACAAGCTTTGTAATGTTCATTCATAAAATGAGCAAAATAAACAATAGATCATACCTCCCAACTGTCCCGATTTTCGCGGGACAGTCCCGTTTTTTGGGGACTGTCCCGCTGTCCCACCCGCGGGCCGCAGTGTCCCGCGGTGGGGGGGTCAGTTGGGAGGCTCTGTCACCCACTGCCCTGCTTAGCAGAGCAGCGGTGAATAGACGCTGTGCGCATGCGCACAGCGTCTATTCAGTGCAGACGGAGGGATAGGGAGCATGCCAGCGGCTCACAGAGCGCTGGGCATGCCCCCTCAGTGACGAAAACGGGGGCGTGACTCGCGATTGCGGGTCCTCCCGTGAAACCACACCCCCTTTCGTAGGCCACGCCCCTTTTCGGGAGCGCGCCGCCGCGCGAGTGTCCCGCTTCCCAGGAGAAGAAAGTTGGGAGGTATGATAGATGAAAATAAAAGGAAAAACGAACCTTTAAAAGTCAGAGGAGTTTGGGTGCAGTGTGCCTGAGAGGCCAGGAGGGTCAATACTGCACTCCACGCAGGCGGCGGGAAAACTGACTAGGGGGGTTTCGAACAGCACCTAGAAATAGGAAGGTACTAGGAGGGACAGGCCCCTGAGGGGCGGAGAGGGGAGCAAGAACAGCTTTGCGGCGCCGGTCAGGCCTGACTGAGGGTTAACCGCAGGTGATGGCAATCATGAATTAAGAGAGAAGTTCAGGACTCAGCAGAGCATTCTGTCTCTCCTGGAGAGGATCAGAGGCCCGATTCAGACCTAATCGCTGCTGTGCGAAATCGCATATCGGCTATTTATCGAATGTCTGTGTGTGCACCGCAATGCGCAGGCACAACGGCAATCCGACAGCCTGTGCAAAAATTTAATTCGCAAGGCTTTTGCATACCTCCCAACTGTCCCAATTTTTGCGTGGCAGTCCCATTTTTTTGGGACTGTCCCGATGTCCCTCCCGCGGGCAGCAGTGTCCCGCGGTGTGGGGGGGGGGGACAGTTTGGAGGTTCCTGCACTCGCTGCTCTGCATAGCTTATCAGAGCAGTGGTGAATACACACTGTGCGCATGCGCACAGAGTCTATTCACGGAAACAAGAGGGGCAGGGGGCATGCCAGCAGCTCAGAGAGTCCATGCCCCCATAGTGACAGGAAAATGTCACGGCTCGCGATTGCGGCTTAACCGCGAGGCCACGCCCCCTTTTTTGGACGGGCACGGCTACGCCGCACAATAGTCCCTCTTTCTGCCTCACAAAAGTTGGTGATATGGATTTGCAAGGTGATTGACAGAAAGAGAACGTTTGTGGGTGGTAACTGCCCGTTTTCGCAGAAAAACGCAGGCATTCCAAAGTGTTTTCAGGGAGGGTGTGTGACATCAGCTCCGGCAACGATCAGCCTGTTTGTATTGCACTGTAGGAGTAACTCTTGGGCTACGTACAGACTGGAAAAATTATTAGATGGTGAGTGAATTGCAAACGGATTTGCAGATGTCCGCTGTCTGGCAAAGTTTTCGCACAGCGTAAACATGCATTTGCACACTTGCACGGGGTGGGTTTTCACTCTTTATGGGCAGCGGCTATCTGATCGCTAACTGCTGCAAAAACGCACAGCAGCGATCAGGTCTGAAACTAGCCCTATGTTTAGAGGTATGCACACACTGCAAACATTTCCACAAGTACTACCATTATACAGACACATGAGGTAAATTTACTAAGATGGGAGTTCTATTTAAGATGGGATGTTGCCCATAGCAACCAATCAGATTCTTCGTCTCATTTATCTAGCACCTTCTAGAAGATCATATCTGGAATCTGATTGGTTGCTATGGGCAACATCCCATCTTAAATAGAACTCCCATCTTAGTAAATTTACCCCATGGTTTTATCATTCTAGAACTACTGTACCGCATATTGGTATTGTCATCCTTATAGTCAGGCCCGGCGCTACCCACTCAGCAAAGGGATGCAGTGCAGGTAGGCTCCGAACCAGAGAGGCACTCTCCCTGCTCTGCATCCCTGTGCTGCCGCTGCGTCTGCCTCCCTGCTGCTGCTACTGGCTGCTGCCCCTTTCACACTGTGTGACAGGCAGCTTCAAGGCAAGCCTCCAGTCCTCCCCCTCTTTTTTGTCATCGTCAGAAAAGGGGGCGGAGCCTCACGGGCAGAAGGGGCGGAGCATAACGGGGCAGAGCTACATGGAGTGGACCAGGCTGCCAGAGACTCAGAGGTACAGCTGCTGCTTGTAAAGTACGGCAGGGCCGGCAGCATGAAGACTCCTCTCACCTCCCCTCCCTTGTGACAGTGCAGTGGCTGTAAGGGACCCAAAAGGGTGCATAGCTACACGGGAACAGGCTGCAGCACCCTGCAACATCTCCTGCCTGCCAGATTTCTTTAGGTAAGTGTGTGTGTGTGTGTGCGTGTGTGTGTGTATCTATATATGTATACAGTATCTGTGTATATGTATGTGTGACTGTGTATGTGTGTAATGTATGTACAGTATTTATGAGTGACTGTGTGGCATAATGTGTGAGTGTCACTGGTACAGGTGGCATTACATGTGAGAGTGTCACTGGTACAGGGGGCGTTACGTGTGTAAGCATCACTGCTACAGGGGGCGTAACTCATGTAAGCGTCACTGGTTCAGGGGGTGTTACGCGTGTAAGCGTCAGTGGTACAGGGGGCGTAACGTGTGTAAGCGTCAGTGGTACAGGGTGCATTACGTGTGTAAGCGTCAGTGGTACAGGGGGCGTAACGTGTGTAAGCGTCAGTGGTACAGGGTGCATTACGTGTGTAAGCGTCACTGGTACAAGGGCGTTACATGTGTAAGCATCACTGGTACAGCAGGCATTACATGTGTAAGCGTCACTGCAACGGGGCATTTTGTTTGTAAGCATCACAAATACAGGGGGCGTTACGTGTGTAAGCGGCACTGGTACAGTGTGTAAGCATCACTGGTACAGGAGCATTACGTGTGTAAGCATCACTGGTACAGGGGGCGTTACACGTGTAAGCATCACTACTACATGGGGAGTCTTGTATAAGCGTCACTGCTGCAGGGGGTGTTACGTGTGTAAGCGTCACTGCTACAGGGTTCATTGTGTGTATAAGCCGCAATACAGGGAGCATTATGTGTATAAGCGTCACTGCTACAGGGGGCATTATGTGCGCTGTCCCTTTGTTAAGTATAAGAGGGTGCAAATTTATAGTTTGCAGTGGGGTGCGGAACACCCTAGCACCGGCCCTGCTTATAGTATTACATTGCCTGGCCTCATGTCCACAATTCCCTGGTACACATCACCCATGCCCACATTATGCCAGCATTGCATATTTTCAACATTGAGATTCTAGTTACATTAGGAGCACTGGCAACAGCACCTTTAATTTCCCCTACTTTGCATTTTAGTATATACGGTAGCGCCTAGATTCCCTTCGTGGAGAGGACCTTTCCCAGATTGCACTGGGTCAACATCAAAAACTAGTTCGAATAGTAACCTGTGGCGAGCGCAGCGGAGCATGGCCAAAGCATGGCAAGTGTACAATGCAGCATAAATAAAGCAAAATAATCTACAACAAACTGAGATTGGACAAAACATACATGCTCAGACAACAATTTCCACCCTCACTTGATGTCACATCCAGGACTTTTCCACGAAGGGAAAGTAGCCTCAACCATATCCTCATATGGTTGCATATTAATTTTCTCTAACGTCCTAGAGGATGCTGGGGACTCCGTAAGGACCATGGGGGATAGACGGGCTCCGCAGGAGACATGGGCACTTTAAGAAGAATTTAGTTCCTGGTGTGCACTGGCTCCTCCCTCTATGCCCCTCCTCCAGACCTCAGTTTGATACTGTGCCCAGACGAGCTGGGTGCTTTTCAGTGAGCTCTCCTGAGTTTACTGATAGAAAGTATTTTGTTAGGTTTTTTATTTTCAGGGAGCTCTGCTGGCAACAGACTCCCTGCATCGTGGGACTGAGGGGAGAGAAGCAGCCCTACTCTCTGAAGCTAGGTCCTGCTTCTTAGGCTACTGGACACCATTAGCTCCAGAGGGATTGGTACGCAGGATCTCACCCTTGCCGTCCGTCCCGGAGCCGCGCCTCCGTCCCCCTCGCAGAGCCGGAAGATAGAAGCCGAGTGAGTATGAGAAGAAAAGAAGACTTCAGAGGCGGCAGAAGACTTCATGATCTTCACTGAGGTAACGCACAGCACTGCAGCTGTGCGCCATTGCTCCCACACACCTCACATACTCCGGTCACTGTAAGGGTGCACGGCGCAGGGGGGGGGGGGGGGGCCCTGGGCAGCAATATAAACCTCTTACTTGGCAAAAGGAGCATATATACAGTAGTGATGTGCACCGGAAATTTTTCGGGTTTTGTGTTTTGGTTTTGGGTTCGGTTCCGCGGCCGTGTTTTGGATTCGGACGCGTTTTGGCAAAACCTCACCGAAAATTTTTTGTCGGATTCGGGTGTGTTTTGGATTCAGGTGTTTTTTTCAAAAAACCCTAAAAAACAGCTTAAATCATAGAATTTGGGGGTCATTTTGATCCCATAGTATTATTAACCTCAATAACCATAATTGCCACTCATTTCCAGTCTATTCTGAACACCTCACACCTCACAATATTATTTTTAGTCCTAAAATTTGCACCGAGGTCGCTGGATGGCTAAGCTAAGCGACACAAGTGGCCGACACAAACACCTGGCTCATCTAGGAGTGGCACTGCAGTGTCAGGCAGGATGGCACTTCAAAAAAATTGTCCCCAAACAGCACATGATGCAAAGAAAAAAAGAGGCGCAATGAGGTAGCTGTGTGACTAAGCTAAGCGACCCAAGTGGCCGACACAAACACCTGGCCCATCTAGGAGTGGCACTGCAGTGTCAGACAGGATGGCACTTGAAAAAAATACTCCCCAAACAGCACATGATGCAAAGAAAAAAAGAGGCGCACCAAGGTCGCTGTGTGACTAAGCTAAGTGACACAAGTGGCTGACACAAACACCTGGCCCATCTAGGAGTGGCACTGCAGTGTCACGCAGGATTGCCCTTCAAAAAAATACTCCCCAAACAGCACACGATGCAAAGAAAAAAAGAGGCGCAATGAGGTAGCTGTGTGACTAAGCTAAGCGACCCTAGTGGCCGACACAAACACCTGGCCCATCTAGGAGTGGCACTGCAGTGTCACGCAGGATGGTGTTAGGGTCTCCTGCCCTGTGCTGCCACGTCGTCATGGCAACCGGGAGACAAGTGCTAGTGGAGTAACCTGAGCGCAGCTGATACTCCGGTTCGGGTCTTTTGCTGTGCAGTGGTTATAGGCTCTGTGCACGGCAGGGGATCCGGTGCTGGTTTTTGTGCTCACAGTCTGTGAGGTCTGAGTGGGGCGTGGACAGCACCTGCTTTATAAGGCCTCTTTTCAGGGTAAGCAGATGCTGCTGAATCTTTGTTGGTTAGTCAGTTCATGAAAGTTAGCCAGTACTGTGTAGCTTTGTATTTGTTTGTTGCTTACTGCAAATAGGCCTGGGGATTTGGTATTACACTCTGCCAATCCAGACCTAGCAGTAAGACTGGAGTCAGTCGTTTAGCTTGCTGGGGTTCTGTTACTACTCTGTGAACTTAGCAAGTTTGCGGCTGTATTCTAAGACTTGCCTGTCTAATCCTGTCTCACTGTGCTAGGTGTCAGGGGTCAGTTTAGTGGCAGTAAGCTAAAACCTGTGCACTGCAAGTGAGAAATAGGATTGTGGAGACTCTCCTTGTGTCTATCATTCCATCTCTGACCAAGGAGTTTACTGCCACACCCGTTGGTAACCCTTTAGGGTTTTGCTGTTGCCCTTAGCAACAGCATTTCGGGTTCTCTATGTATTAAAACACAACATCTTGCTTTTTCCATCTGTGCAGTTCTAATACAAGGGAGATACCCAGTTCCTTAGCCTCTGGGCTTCTCTGTTCACTTTGTGTGTATTTTGTTACCCTATTACCTTCTGTGTACGTTATGTCATATTCCCCAGTTTGTCTGTGAGTCCATTTGTTTTGCATAACAGTTCAAACACCAGTACATTCCTGCAGACACTGGAGTGCATAACAGTTCTGACACCAGTACTTTCCTGCAGGCACTGGTGTGCATAACATATTCAGCAGCCTAATACTCCTGTTGAAATTTTGTGGGAATATGGAGCATACCCCTCAAAATACGTTGCAACAGGTGGTCGATCAGGTGCAGGTCCTGACTCGACAATTTAATGATTTGTCCATTAAAATGCACACCTCCCAGGCTGCTGGTGGAGCTCCCGCAGCAGCAGCACCTGCAGGGGTTAAGGAGCCGAAAGTAAATCTCCCGGATCGTTTTTCTGGAGATCGCTCGCAGTTCTTTTGTTTCAAGGAGAGCTGCAAGCTATACTTCCGGCTTAGGCCTCAGTCTTCTGGGTCGGAGATTCAGCGGGTGGGCATAGTGATTTCCTTGCTACAAGGAGACCCACAGGTCTGGGCATATGGGTTGCAGCCTGACTGTCCGTCGCTTAAAAGTGTTGATGCTTTTTTTACGGCACTGGGCATGTTGTATGATGACCCTGACAAGACGGCCTCAGCCGAGGCTCAGATTTCGATCCTTAAGCAAGGGCGAAGGCCAGTTGAGGTTTACTGTACGGAGTTTCGGAGGTTGGCCCATGATACCCAGTGGAATGACCCAGCCCTGAGACACCAGTACCGAAGAGGTCTTTCTAACCAGATAAAGGACCAACTGGTACAATATCCCTTGCCTGATAGCTTGGATCAGCTCATGCAGTTATCCATCCGGGTGGATAGACGGCTGAGAGAGCGTAGGCTTGAAAGGGAGACTGAGATTTCCTTCCTTCCCAAGGGAACCTCAGACTCTGAGGAATTTTCTGAGGAGCCTATGCAGATTGGGGCTACCCGCCTCTCCTCGCGTGAGAAGACGCGGAGGAGACAGCAGGGGTTGTGTTTGTACTGTGGGAATAAAGGTCATGTGGTAGTATCATGCCCAGAAAAGCCGGAAAACTTCAGGGCCTGAGGGTGATGGGAAATATCCTGTCAGGCCAGAAGTCAGAATTTCCCAAGAAGACTTTTATCATTCCGGTGACCTTGAAGATCCTCGGTCAAACTGTCAAGACTGAGGCCTTTGTGGACAGTGGGGCCGACGGGGTTTTTATGGACCGCCAATTCGCCCTGAAACACTCTGTTCCCTTAGTACCCTTGGCATCGGAAATTGAGATTTGTGGGTTAAACGGGGAACCATTATCCCAAGGTAAAATTACCTCTTGCACTAGCCAGATTTCTTTGTTTATTGGAGCCACACACTCTGAAAAATTGTCCTTTTATGTGACTGTCTGTACTTTTGCCCCATTGGTGTTGGGGTTACCCTGGTTAAGGGCCCACAATCCTCAATTTGACTGGGTCTCTGGGGAGATTCTTAGTTGGGGTACTGATTGTTTCAGGAGTTGCTTGAGCCTTCCAGTCAGGCTCTCGCAGCTAAGTTTGCCAGGATTGCCAGGGTGTTATGCAGATTTTGCGGACGTGTTCTCCAAAAAAGTTGCAGAGGTACTACCTCCCCATCGCCCCTATGACTGTGCCATTGATTTGTTGCCAAATGCTAAGCTTCCCAAGAGCAGGTTGTACTCCCTGTCACGTCCTGAGACTCAGGCTATGGCAGAGTACATTCAGGAGAACTTGGCTAAGGGATTTATCAGACCTTCACAGTCTCCAGTTGGGTCGGGGTTCTTCTTCGTGGGTAAAAAGGACGGTTCGTTGCGACCCTGCATCGACTTCAGGGAATTGAACCGTATCACGATTAAAAACTCATACCCACTGCCTCTCATTTCGGTCTTGTTTGACCAGCTTCGTACTGCCACCATTTTTTCTAAGATTGACCTACGCGGTGCGTACAATCTAATCCGAATAAGAGAGGGGGATGAATGGAAGACTGCCTTTAATACCCACTCAGGGCATTATGAATATTTGGTGATGCCTTTTGGGCTCTGTAATGCCCCGGCAGTCTTCCAGGATTTCATGAATGATGTGCTCAGGGAATATTTGGATAGATTCTTAGTTGTATACTTAGATGACATCCTAATCTTCTCCCATTCCCTGGAGGAACATCGGAAGCATGTACGCTTAGTCCTCCAGAAACTCAGAGACCACCGGCTTGGGGCGAAGCTGGAGAAGTGCGAATTTGAAGTTCAGCAAATCGCATTTCTAGGATATATTATCTCCCCAGAAGGTTTCCAAATGGAGGGTTCCAAGGTACAGGCAGTCCTGGATTGGGTGCAGCCCACTAGTTTGAAGGCGCTTCAGCGTTTCCTGGGCTTTGCGAATTTTTATAGACGATTTATCGCTGGATTTTCGTCTATAGTGGCGCCCTTGGTGGCACTCACTAAGAAAGGGGCGGATGTTGCTCACTGGTCTTGTGAGGCTAAAGCGGCTTTTGCCCGTCTCAAAAGGGCATTTGTTTCGGCCAAGGTGCTGCGACACCCAGATCCAGAGCGTCCTTTTGTGGTGGAGGTGGATGCCTCTGAGATGGGTATTGGGGCAGTGCTTTCTCAGATGGGAGTGTCTGATAATCGCCTTCATCCCTGTGCTTACTTTTCCCGTAAATTTTCGCCTGCCGAGATGAATTATGACGTGGGTAACCGGGAATTGTTGGCTATTAAGGATGCACTCGAGGAGTGGAGACACTGGCTTGAGGGGGCTAAGTTTGTGGTCTCAATTCTCACTGACCATAAGAATCTGGCATATTTAGAGTCAGCGAAGCGTCTCAATGCCAGGCAGGCACGATGGGCTTTGTTTTTTGCTCGCTTTAATTTTTTGATAACATATCGCCCTGGGTCAAAAAACATCAAGGCTGATGCGCTCTCGCGGAGTTTTGCTCCAATCCAGGAGACCACCGAGGAGCCGTTGCCCATTGTTTCCCCATCATGTATTAAAGTGGGCATTACCCAGGACCTCTTATCATTAGTCCTTAGAGCACAGGAGCAGGCTCCTCCAGACCTTCCGGTAGGTCTTTTGTTTGTGCCTCCTAGGTTAAGACAGCGAGTGTTCCTGGAATTCCATGCCAAGAAGTCGGCAGGTCACCCGGGTATTGCCAGAACTCGGGAGTTGCTATCTAGGGCGGTGTGGTGGCCCTCGGTGGCTAAGGATGTGGATCAGTGGGTTCGGGCATGTGACATCTGTGCCCGAAATAAGACTCCTAGAGGGGTTCCTGTTGGCCCATTACATCCACTCTCTATCCCATCTAAGCCATGGACCCACATTTCAATGGATTTTGTGGTGGACTTGCCCAAATCCTCGGGGATGACAGCCATCTGGGTTGTCGTTGACAGGTTTTCGAAGATGGCGCACTTCGTTCCACTGGTTGGGCTGCCATCAGCCAGACGCCTGTCTGAATTATTTATGCTGCATGTTGTGCGTCTCCACGGGTTGCCACTTGATGTGGTCTCTGACCGCGGATCCCAGTTTGTGGCCAAATTCTGGAGGGCATTTTGTTCCGATCTCCAGATTTCTGTCAGCTTGTCGTCAGGCTACCATCCGCAGTCTAATGGGCAGACTGAAAGGGTGAACCAGTCCTTGGAGCAGTTCCTCAGGTGTTAT
The DNA here is from genome assembly GCF_028390025.1 of Pseudophryne corroboree. NCBI lineage: Eukaryota > Metazoa > Chordata > Amphibia > Anura > Myobatrachidae > Pseudophryne > Pseudophryne corroboree. The sequence continues at coordinate 675,327,465 of NC_086449.1, forward strand.
GTCTCCAAGTGTCAGACTGACTGGGTTGCTCATCTGTCCATGGCGGAGTTTGCCTATAACAACGCGGCTCACTCTGCTACAGGGATCTCTCCCTTCCTTTGTGTGTATGGGCATCATCCTAAGGCCAATTCTTTTGACCCCCTGGACTCCACGCCTGGTGGTTCCTCTGTGGTTTCGGTCCTTAGAGGTATTTGGCGGAAAGTGAAGAAAGCCCTTGTGTCTGTGTCATTAATGACCAAAATGGTTTTTGATAAGCGGAAAAGACCCTGCAGCTTCAAATTAGGAGACTTCGTCTGGTTGTCTACCAAGAATTTGAAGTTGAGACAGCCATCTCATAAGTTAGGGCCCCGGTTCATCGGCCCTTATAAGATCACCAGGGTTATCAATCCGGTGGCATTTCAGTTAGATCTGCCCCGTTCTTTGGGTATCAATAAAACATTTCATTGTTCCCTTTTAAAACGGGCGATTAGTAATCCTTCTTCCAGTGGAAGACCTTCCCCTCTTCTGATACGTGGCCAGAGGGAGTTTGTTGTTGAAAGGATTCTTGACTCCAAGGTGGTTCGGGGTCGGCTGTCATTTTTGGTGCACTGGAAGGGGTATGGCCCGGAGGAGCGGTCGTGGGTGCGCAGTTGTGATCTTCATGCCCCCAGACTGATACGCTCTTTCTTCTCGCAGTTCCCCGATAAACCCGGTGGTAGGGGTTCTTTGACCCCTCGTCAGAGGGGGGGTACTGTTAGGGTCTCCTGCCCTGTGCTGCCACGTCGTCATGGCAACCGGGAGACAAGTGCTAGTGGAGTAACCTGAGCGCAGCTGATACTCCGGTTCGGGTCTTTTGCTGTGCAGTGGTTATAGGCTCTGTGCACGGCAGGGGATCCGGTGCTGGTTTTTGTGCTCACAGTCTGTGAGGTCTGAGTGGGGCGTGGACAGCACCTGCTTTATAAGGCCTCTTTTCAGGGTAAGCAGATGCTGCTGAATCTTTGTTGGTTAGTCAGTTCATGAAAGTTAGCCAGTACTGTGTAGCTTTGTATTTGTTTGTTGCTTACTGCAAATAGGCCTGGGGATTTGGTATTACACTCTGCCAATCCAGACCTAGCAGTAAGACTGGAGTCAGTCGTTTAGCTTGCTGGGGTTCTGTTACTACTCTGTGAACTTAGCAAGTTTGCGGCTGTATTCTAAGACTTGCCTGTCTAATCCTGTCTCACTGTGCTAGGTGTCAGGGGTCAGTTTAGTGGCAGTAAGCTAAAACCTGTGCACTGCAAGTGAGAAATAGGATTGTGGAGACTCTCCTTGTGTCTATCATTCCATCTCTGACCAAGGAGTTTACTGCCACACCCGTTGGTAACCCTTTAGGGTTTTGCTGTTGCCCTTAGCAACAGCATTTCGGGTTCTCTATGTATTAAAACACAACATCTTGCTTTTTCCATCTGTGCAGTTCTAATACAAGGGAGATACCCAGTTCCTTAGCCTCTGGGCTTCTCTGTTCACTTTGTGTGTATTTTGTTACCCTATTACCTTCTGTGTACGTTATGTCATATTCCCCAGTTTGTCTGTGAGTCCATTTGTTTTGCATAACAGTTCAAACACCATTACATTCCTGCTGACACTGGAGTGCATAACAGTTCTGACACCAGTACTTTCCTGCAGGCACTGGTGTGCATAACAGATGGCCCTTCAAAAAATACTCCCCAAACAGCACATGACGCAAAGAAAAAAAGAGGCGCAATGAGGTAGCTGTGTGACTAAGATAAGCGACCCAAGTGGCCGACACAAACACCTGGCCCATCTAGGAGTGGCACTGCAGTGTCAGACAGGATGGCACTTCAAAAAAATTGTCCCCAAACAGCACATGATGCAAAGAAAAATGAAAGAAAAAAGAGGTGCAAGATGGAATTGTCCTTGGGCCCTCTCACCCACCCTTATGTTGTATAAACAGGACATGCACACTTTAACGAACCCATCATTTCAGCGACAGGGTCTGCCACATGACTGTGACTGAAATGACTGGTTGGTTTGGGCCCCCACCAAAAAAGAAGCAATCAATCTCTCCTTGCACAAACTGGCTCTACAGAGGCAAGATGTCCACCTCATCATCATCGTCCGATTCATCACCCCTTTCACTGTGTACATCCCCCTCCTCACAGATTATTAATTCATCCCCACTGAAATCCACCATCTCAGGTCCCCGTGCACTTTCTGGAGGCAATTGCTGCTGGTGAATGTCTCCACGGAGGAATTGATTATAATTCATTTTAATGAACATCATCTTCTCCACATTTTCTGGAAGTAACCTCGTACGCCGATTGCTGACAAGGTGAGCGGCGGCACTAAACACTCTTTTGGAGTACACACTGGAGGGAGGGCAACTTAGGTAGAATAAAGCCAGTTTCTGCAAGGGCCTCCAAATTGCCTCTTTTTCCTGCCAGTATACGTACGGACTGTCTGACGTGCCTACTTGGATGCGGTCACTCATATAATCCTCCACCATTCTTTCAATGGTGAGAGAATCATATGCAGTGACAGTAGACGACATGTCAGTAATCGTTGGCAGGTCCTTCAGTCCGGACCAGATGTCAGCACTCGCTCCAGACTGCCCTGCATCACCGCCAGCGGGTGGGCTCGGAATTCTTAGCCTTTTCCTCGCACCCCCAGTTGCGGGAGAATGTGAAGGAGGAGCTGTTGACGGGTCACGTTCCGCTTGACTTGACAATTTTCTCACCAGCAGGTCTTTGAACCCCTGCAGACTTGTGTCTGCCGGAAAGAGAGATACAACGTAGGTTTTAAATCTAGGATCGAGCACGGTGGCCAAAATGTAGTGCTCTGATTTCAACAGATTGACCACCCGTGAATCCTGGTTAAGCGAATGAAGGGCTCCATCCACAAGTCCCACATGCCTAGCGGAATCGCTCTGTTTTAGCTCCTCCTTCAATGTCTCCAGCTTCTTCTGCAAAAGCCTGATGAGGGGAATGACCTGACTCAGGCTGGCAGTGTCTGAACTGACTTCACGTGTGGCAAGTTCAAAGGGTTGCAGAACCTTGCACAACGTTGAAATCATTCTCCACTGCACTTGAGACAGGTGCATTCCACCTCCTTTGCCTATATCGTGGCCAGATGTATAGGCTTGAATGGCCTTTTGCTGCTCCTCCATCCTCTGAAGCATATAGAGAGTTGAATTCCACCACGTTACCACCTCCTGCTTCAGATGATGGCAGGGCAGGTTCAGGTGTGTTTGGTGGTGCTCCAGTCTTCTGTACGCGGTGCAAGAATGCCGAAAGTGGCCCGCAATTCTTCGGGCCACCGACAGCATCTCTTGCACGCCCCTGTCGTTTTTTAAATAATTCCGCACCACCAAATTCAAGGTATGTGCAAAACATGGGACGTGCTGGAATTTTCCCAGATGTAATGCACGCACAATATTGGTGGCGTTGTCCGATGTCACAAATCCCCAGGAGAGTCCAATTGGGGTAAGCCATTCTGCGATGATCTTCCTCAGTTGCCGTAAGAGGTTTTCAGCTGTGTGCGTATTCTGGAAAGCGGTGATACAAAGCGTAGCCTGCCTAGGAACGAGTTGGCGTTTGCGAGATGCTGCTACTGGTGCCGCCGCTGCTGTTCTTGCAGCGGGAGGCAATACATCTACCCAGTGGGCTGTCACAGTCATATAGTCCTGAGTCTGCCCTGCTCCACTTGTCCACATGTCCGTGGTTAAGTGGACATTGGGTACAACTGCATTTTTTAGGACACTGGTGACTCTCTTTCTGAGGTCTGTGTACATTTTCGGTATCGCCTGCCTGGAGAAATGGAACCTAGATGGTATTTGGTACCGGGGACACAGTACCTCAATCAAGTCTATAGTTGGCTCTGAAGTAACGATGGATACCGGAACCACGTTTCTCACCGCCTAGGCTGCCAAGGCCTCAGTTATCCGCTTTGCAGCAGGATGACTGCTGTGATATTTCATCTTCCTCGCAAAGGACTGTTGGACAGTCAATTGCTTACTGGAAGTAGTACAAGTGGTCTTCCGACTTCCCCTCTGGGATGCCGATCGACTCCCAGCAGCAACAACAGCAGCGCCAGCAGCAGTAGGCGTTACACTCAAGGATGCATCGGAGGAATCCCAGGCAGGAGAGGACTCGTCAGACTTGCCAGTGACATGGCCTGCAGGACTATTGGCTTTCCTGGGTAAGGAGGAAATTGACACTGAGGGAGTTGGTGGTGTGGTTTGCGGGAGCTTGGTTACAAGAGGAAGGGATTTAGTGGTCAGTGGACTGCTTCCGCTGTCGCCCAAAGTTTTTGAACTTGTCACTGACTTATGATGAATGCGCTGCAGGTGACGTATAAGTGAGGATGTTCCGAGGTGGTTAACGTCCTTACCCCTACTTATTACAGCTTGACAAAGGCAACACACGGCTTGACACCTGTTGTCCGCATTTGTGTTGAAATAATTCCACACCGAAGAGCTGATTTTTTTTGTATTTTGACCAGGCATGTCAATGGCCATATTCGTCCCACGGACAACAGGTGTCTCCCCGGGTGCCTGACTTAAATAAACCACCTCACCATCAGAATCCTCCGTGTCAATTTCCTCCCCAGCGCCAGCAACACCCATATCCTCATCCTGGTGTACTTCAACACTGACATCTTCAATTTGACTATCAGGAACTGGACTGCGGGTGCTCCTTCCAGCACTTGCAGGGGGGCGTGCAAATGGTGGAAGGCGCAAGCTCTTCCCGTCCAGTGTTGGGAAGGTCAGGCATCGCAACCGACACAATTGGACTCTCCTTGGGGATTTGTGATTTCGAAGAACGCACAGTTCTTTGCTGTGCTTTTGCCAGCTTAAGTCTTTTCTTTTTTCTAGCGAGAGGATGAGTGCTTCCATCCTCATGTGAAGCTGAACCACTAGCCATGAACATAGGCCAGGGCCTCAGCCGTTCCTTGCCACTCTGTGTCGTAAATGGCATATTGGCAAGTTTACGCTTCTCCTCAGACGCTTTTAATTTAGATTTTTGGGTCATTTTACTGATCTTTTGTGTTATGGATTTTACATGCTCTGTACTATGACATTGGGCATCGGCCTTGGCAGATGACGTTGATGGCATTTCAACGTCTCGGCCATGACTAGTGGCAGCAGCTTCAGCACGAGGTGGAAGTGGATCTTGATCTTTCCCTATTTTTTTAACCTCCACATTTTTGTTCTCCATATTTTAATGCGCACAACTAAAAGGCACCACAGTTATACAATGTAGATGGATGGATAGTATACTTTATGGATGACGAGTGACGACACAGAGGTAGGTACAGCAGTGGCCTACCGTACTGCTATATACAGTATAATGGACCTGGTGGACACTGTCAGCAGACTGCGTTTATAGTATAAAAAAAAAGACACCACAGGTATACAATGTAGATGGATAGATAGTATACTTATGGACGACGAGTGACGACACAGAGGTAGGTACAGCAGTGGCCTACCGTACTGCTATATACAGTATAATGGACCTGGTGGACACTGTCAGCAGACTGCGTTTATAGTATAAAAAAAAGACACCACAAGTATACAATGTAGATGGATGGATAGTATACTTATGGACGACGAGTGACGACACAGAGGTAGGTACAGCAGTGGCCTACCGTACTGCTATATACAGTATAATGGACCTGGTGGACACTGTCAGCAGACTGCGTTTATAGTATAAAAAAAAGACACCACAAGTATACAATGTAGATGGATGGATAGTATACTTATGGACGATGAGTGACGACACAGAGGTAGGTACAGCAGTGGCCCACCGTACTGCTATATACAGTATAATGGACCTGGTGGACACTGTCAGCAGACTGCGTTTATAGTATTAAAAAAAAAAGACACCACAGGTATACAATGTAGATGGATGGATAGTATACTTATGGACGACGAGTGACGACACAGAGGTAGGTACAGCAGTGGCCTACCGTACTGCTATATACAGTATAATGGACCTGGTGGACACTGTCAGCAGACTGCGTTTATAGTATAAAAAAAAAAGACACCACAGGTATACAATGTAGATGGATGGATAGTATACTTATGGACGACGAGTGACGACACAGAGGTAGGTACAGCAGTCGCCTACCGTACTGCTATATACAGTATAATGGACCTGGTGGACACGGTCAGCAGACTGCGTTTATAGTATAAAAAAAAAGACACCACAGGTATACAATGTAGATGGATGGATAGTATACTTATGGACGACGAGTGATGACACAGAGGTAGGTACAGCAGTGGCCTACCGTACTGCTCTATACAGTATAATGGACCTGGTGGACACTGTTAGCAGACTGCGTTTATAGTATAAAGAAAAAAAGACACCACAGGTAAACAATGTAGATGGATGGATAGTCTACTTATGGACGACGAGTGACGACACAGAGGTAGGTACAGCAGTGGCCTACCGTACTGCTATATACAGTATAATGGACCTGGTGGACACTGTCAGCAGACTGCGTTTATAGTATAAAAAAAAAGACACCACAGGTATACAATGTAGATGGATGGATAGTATACTTATGGACGACGAGTGACGACACAGAGGTAGGTACAGCAGTGGCCTACCGTACTGCTATATACAGTATAATGGACCTGGTGGACACTGTCAGCAGACTGCGTTTATAGTAAAAAGAAAAAAAGACACCACAGGTATACAATGTAGATGGATGGATAGTATACTTATGGACGACGAGTGACGACACAGAGGTAGGTACAGCAGTGGCCTACCGTACTGCTATATACAGTATAATGGACCTGGTGGACACTGTCAGCAGACTGCGTTTATAGTATAAAAAAAAAGACACCACAGGTACACAATGTAGATGGATGGATAGTATACTTATGGACGACGAATGATGACACAGAGGTAGGTACAGCAGTGGCCTACCGTACTGCTCTATACAGTATAATGGACCTGGTGGACACAGTCAGCAGACTGCGTTTATAGTATAAAAAAAAAAGACACCACAGGAGTGTTTTTCAGGCAGACAAACGTATACTGGTGGTCACTGTCAGCAAAACTGTGCACTGTACTCCTGCTATAGCTGCTCCCCAGTCCCCACAATTAAGCAGTGTGAGCACTCAGCACAGATATATCATGCAGCACACTGAGCACAGATATGGTATGGAGCATTTTTTTCAGGCAGAGAACGGATAAAAAAACTGGTGGTCACTATTAGCAAAACTCTGCACTGTACTCCTCCTAACAGCTGCTCCCCAATCCTCCCAACAATAAGCTAAGCAATCAGATCAACTGTGTAGTATATAACTATATAAACGGAGAGGACGCCAGCCACGTCCTCTCCCAATCAATCTCAATGCACGTGTGAAAATGGCGGCGGCGCGCGGCTGCTTATATAGAATCCGAATCTCGCGAGAATCCGATAGCGGGATGATGACGTTCGGGCGCGCTCGGGTTAACCGAGCCATACGGGAGAATCCGAGTATGGCTCGGACCAGTCTAAAAAGGGTGAAGTTCAGGGGGGGGGGTTCAGTTTCTCGGAAACCGAACCCGCTCATCACTAATATACAGCGGGACACTGTATATATGCATGGGCTCCCGCCAATTTTTCACTTTTAGCGGGACAGAAGCCTGCCGTCGAGGGGGAAGGGGGGGGGGGGCTTCTCCCTCAGCACTCACCAGCGCCATGTTTTTCTCCACAGCACCGCTGAGAGAAAGCTCCCCGGACTCTCCCCTGCTTATACCACGGTAGAAGAGAGGGTTTTAAAGAAGAGGGGGGGCACATAATTCGGCGCAGATAATAACAGCGCTACTGGGTAAACATTAAATTGCTGTGTTTTTTTCTGGGTCATATAGCGCTGGGGTGTGTGCTGGCATACTCTCTCTCTGTCTCTCCAAAGGGCCTTGTGGGGGAATTATCTTCAGATGAACATTCCCTGAGTGTGTGGTGTGTCGGTACGTGTGTGTCGACATGTCTGAGGTAAAAGGCTCTCCTAAGGAGGAGATGGAGCAAATGTGTGTGTGAGTGGTGTCTCCGTCGACAACGCCGACACCTGATTGGATATGTGAAATAAAGTGCTGAGGTAAATTTATTGCACAAAAGATTAGAGAACAAACAGTGAATCTACACAGGTCTGTCCCTATGTCGCAGAGACCTTCAGAGTCTCACAATGCTCACTATCCAAAATAATAGACACTGATATCGACACGGAGTCTGACTCCAGTGTTGACTACGATAATGCAAAGTTACAGCCAAAACTGGCAGAAAAGTATTCAATATATGATTATTGTAATAAAAGATGTTTTGCATATCACTGATGACTCATCTGTCCTGATACGAGGGTACACATGTTTAAGGGGAAAAAAGCTGAGGTAAATTTCCCTCCTCTCATGAAGAAAAAGAGCGGGAATCTCCAGACAAGAAGCTGCTGCTTCCCAAAAAGAATTCTCAGGGAGTATCCTTTCCCTGCTAGGGCCAGGATACGATGGGAATCTTCCCCTAGGGTGGACAAAGCTTTGTCACGTTTACCCAAAAGGTAGCGCTGACTTAACAGCTATCCTCAGGGATCCTGCAGATAGCTTGCAGTAAAAGTACTTTGAAGTCCATTTACACACATTCTGGTACACTACTCAGACCGGCGATTGTGTCGGCATGGGTTTATAGCGCTGTAGCAGCATGGACAGATACCTTATCAGCGGAGATTGAAACCCTAGATAAGGATACCATGGTATTGACCCTAGTATATTTATATGTATGTATATATATATATATATATATATATATTTCTCTAACGTCCTAGTGGATGCTGGGGACTCCGTAAGGACCATGGGGAATAGACGGGCTCCGCAGGAGACTGGGCACTCTAAAAAAGATTTAGTACTACTGGTGTGCACTGGCTCCTCCCTCTATGCAACTCCTCCAGACCTCAGTTAGAATCTGTGCCCGGACAAAGCTGGGTGCATTTTAGTGAGCTCTCCTGAGCTTGCTAATAAGAAAGTATTTTAGTTAGGTTTTTTATTTTCAGAGAGCTTCTGCTGGCAACAGACTCTCTGCTACGTGGGACTGAGGGGAGAGAAGCTAACCTACTAACTGCGGCTAGGTTGCGCTTCTTAGACTACTGGACACCATTAGCTCCAGAGGGATCGAACACAGGACCTGACCTTGTCATCCGTTCCCGGAGCCGCGCCGCCGTCCCCCTCGCAGAGCCAGAAGACAGAAGCCGGCGGGTTGAAGCAAGAAGACGTCAAAATCGGCGGCAGAAGACTCCTGTCTTCATATGAGGTAGCGCACAGCACTGCAGCTGTGCGCCATTGCGCCCACACTAACCCAAACACTCCGGTCACTGTAGGGTGCAGGGCGCAGGGGGGGGCGCCCTGGGCAGCAATTAAGTACCTCTTGGCAAAAGCAGCATATATACAGTTGGACACTGTTATATGCATGAGCCCCCGCCATTATTTTTACACAAAATCGCGGGACAGAAGCCCGCCGCTGAGGGGGCGGGGCCTACTTCCTCAGCACTCACCAGCGCCATTTTCTCTCCACAGCTCCGCTGAGAGGAAGCTCCCCAGGCTCTCCCCTGCAGATAGAGAGGGTGAAAAAGAGAGGGGGGGGCACATAAATTTGGCGTAAAAACAATATATACAGCAGCTACTGGGTTAACACTAAGTTACTGTGTGATTCCTGGGTCATATAGCGCTGGGGTGTGTGCTGGCATACTCTCTCTCTGTCTCTCCAAAGGGCCTTGTGGGGGAACTGTCTTCAAATAGAGCATCCCCTGTGTGTGTGGTGTGTCGGTACGTGTGTGTCGACATAACTGAGGTAAAGGCTCCCCTAAGGAGGAGATGGAGCAAATATGTGTGTGAGAGGGTGTTTCCGTCAACAACGCCGACACCTGTTTGGATATGTGTAAGTGCTAAGGTGAATTTGTTGCACAAAAGATTAGAGAACAGACAGGAAATCTACCCATGTCTGTCCCTATGTCACAGAGACCTTCAGAGTCTCACAATGCTCACTATCCAAAATAATAAACACTGATATCGACACGGAGTTTGACTCCAGTGTCGACTACGATAATGCAAAGTTACAGCCAAAATGGCAGAAAGGTATTCAATATATGATTATTGTAATAAAAGATGATTTGCATATTACTGATGACTCATTTGTCCCTGACACAAGGGTACACATGTTAAGGGGAAGAAAGCTGAGGTAAATTTCCCTCCTCATGAGGAAAAAGAGCGGGAATCTCCAGACAAGAGACTGCAGCTTCCCACAAAGAATTCTCAGGCAGTATCCTTTCCCCACTAGGGCCAGGATATGATGGGAATCTTCCCCTAGGGTGTCACGTTTGCCCAGAAGGTAGCACTAGCTATTCTCAGGGATCCTGCAGATAGCGTGCACATTCTGGTACACTACTCAGACCGGCGATTGCGTCGGCATGGGTTTATAGCGGTGTGGCAGCGTGGACAGGTACCTTATCAGCATTGAGACCCTAGTATGCATATAGATATATATATGTATATATATATATATATATATTAAAGATGCTGTCTTAAGAGATTTGTATATATATATATATATATATATATATATATATAAAACATGCCCAAAGAGACATGAGTATACTGGGTCCTAGAGTCAAAGCTATGTCGATTTCTGCTTGACGTGTCCTGTAGAATATTCAATGGACAGATGATGCCGACTTAAGAGGCATATGGAAGGCTGACGATTGTGTGGAGAAGGGTTCTCGGACCTGGTCTCCACAGCTATAGCTGGTAATTCTGATATTTTGCCTTATATTCCTGCACAGCCTAGGAAAGCACGACATTATCAAATGCAGCCTTTCAAATAAAAAAACAAGAAAGTCCGAGGTGCGTCCTTTCTTGCCAGAGGCGGGGGCAGAGGAAAGAAGCTGCACAACACAGCTAGTTCCCAGGAACAGACGTCCTCCCCGGCCTCTACAAAAATCCACCGCATGTCGCTGGGGCTCCACAGGCGGAGCTGGGCCCGGTGGGGGCACGCCTTCGTAAGTTCAGCCACAAGTGGGTTCACTCCCTGTTAGATCCCTGGGCAATAGATATTGTGTCTCAGGGATACAAGCTGGACTTTGAGAAGATGCCCCGTCACCGACGGCCCTGCCGGCTTCCCCCCACGAGAGGGAAACAGTGTTAACTGCAATTCACAAATTGTATCTTCACCTGGTGGTGGTCAAGGTTCCCCTCCTTCAACAAGGAGGGGGTTATTATTCGACCACGTTGTAGTCCCGAAACCAGACGGTTCGGTCGGACCCATATTGAATTTAAAATCCCTGAACATATACCTGAAAAGGTTCAAGTTCAAGATGGAATCGCTAAGAGTGGTCATTGCAAGCCTGAAAGGGGGAGATTTTATGGTGACTCGGGACATAAAGGATGCATACCTTCATGTCCCCATTTATCCACCTCATCAGGCGTACCTCAGTATTGCGGTACGGGATTGTCATTACCAATTTCAGACGTTGCCGTTTGGTCTCTCTACGGCCTTGAGAATATTCACCAAGGTAATGGCGGAAATGATGGTGCTCCTGCGGAAACAAGGTGTCACTATTATCACGTACTTGGACGATCTCATAAAAGCGAGATCAAGAGAGCAGTTGCTGAATGTCACAACTGAGGGCTGGGGACCGTGACTGGGAGCCTCAGTTGTAGGGGCTGACGGGTACTTAAATTTAGGAGGAGCTATGTGACTCCTGGACATACGTATTGACAGCAGCAAAGAATGCCCGAGGGCGTGACCACGACAACTGGGAATTCCTTAAGTGCTTTTATTAAATAAAAAGTCAAATAACGTGCAAAAGAATAATATAAAGTCACACGTGATAATTAAGTTCACAATCGGTGAAGGCCAGTAACCTGGAATATGGAAGAAAGTCCTGTAAACAATAAATGAGACTGGGGTTCACTGGAAGATGAGGAATGAAGCTGTGGTTCGCTGGAAGATGAGGAATGAAACTGGAGTGCGCAGGAACTGAAGAATGAAGGATGATTACTGCAAAGCAAAAGTTCAAACACAGGAATCCAAAGTAGGCTGTAGGGGGTTAACACTGGAGAGTCGGGTTACACAGGCAGAGTGTAATCACCAGAGAAGTCAGGCTGATTTGCAGAATGGAATTGCAGGAGAAAATCTGTAGTGAAGCTTGTAGGCTGGAATCACAGATGACAATGAAAGCACTGACGATCTTTTGGGAGCTGGGACCGGATATTTATACCTGCTGCATAGCAGGGATTGGCTGAGCAATTATGACAAGGCTCCAGCACCGTGGATAGGAGGAATAATGTCATGTGACTGGAGTCTAACATGGCTGCGCCCATGAACAAACAAAGAAGGGGAATTAAGTACTATAGGGAAGGTGCAACACTTGCGATGTAGGCCGCAGTAGCAGAATAACATGCGCCCAGTGGCGCGCGGCGGTCAGCGAGACAGGAGTGGCAGCAGAGGCCCATGGAGGACGTACATCCAGAAGGAAAATGGTGTCTCAGTATCCGGATCGTGACACTGAACAGCGTATCACTTTCTCTGGAAGTGTAACGGCAACACGGCTGGATTCTATATATTCCAAAGTCGCAGTTGGTTCTTACAGCTCATCTGCCTCTCCTAGGCATGATCCTAGACACAGACCAGAAAAGGGTTTATCTCCCAATAGAGAGAGCTCAGGAGCTCGTGACACTGTTCAGGAATCTATTAAAACCAAAACAGGTGTCAGTGCATCACTGCACTCAAGTCCTGGGAAGGAGGGTGGCATCATACGAGGCCATACCCTTCGGCAGGTTCCATACAAGAACCTTCCAATGGGACTTACTGGACAAGTGGTCCGGATCACATCTTCAGATGCATCGGTTAATCACCCCAGAGCCAGGGTGTCGCTCCTGTGGTGGCTGCAGAGTGCTCACCTTCTCGAAGGTCGCAGATACGGCATTCAGGACTGGGTCCTGGTGACCACAGATGCAAGCCTCCGAGGGTGGGGGGCAGTCGCACAGGGAAGAAATTTCCAGGGGCTGTGGTCAAGGCAGGAGACTTCCCTTCACATCATTATCCTGGAACTAAGGGCCATATACAACGCCCTAAGTCAAGCGGAGACCCTGCTTCACGACCAACCGGTTCTGATTCAGTTAGACAATATCACTGCAGTGGCTCATGTAAACCGCCAAGGCGGCACAAGGAGCAGGGTGGCGATGGTAGAAACCACCAGAATTCTTCGCTGGGTGGAGAAACACGTAAGCGCACTGTCAGCAGTGTTCATTCCGGGAGTGGACAACTGGGAAGCAGACTTCCTCAGCAGGCACGACCTCCACCCGGGAGAGTGGGGACTTCATCAAGAAGTCTTCGCGCAGATTGTAGGTCGGTGGGAACTGCCACAGGGGGACATGATGGCATCCCGCCTTAACAAAAGCTACAGAGGTATTGCGCCAGGTCAAGAGACTCTCAGGCGATAGCTGTAGACGCACGGGTGACACCGTGGATGTTCCAGTCTGTTTATGTGTTTCCTCCTTTTCCTCTCTTACCCAAGGTGATGAGAATCATAAGGAAAAAAGGAGTGAGAACAATACTCATTGTTCCGGATTGGCCAAGAAGGACTTGGTATCCAGAGCTGCAAGAAATGCTCACAGAGGACCCATGGCCTCTGCCTCTAGGGCAGGGTCTGTTGCAGCAGGGACCTTGTATGTTCCAAGATTTACCGCAGCTGCGTTTGGCGGCATGGCGGTTGGACGCCGGATCCTAGTGGAAAAAAGGGATTCCGGATGAGGTTATTCCTAAACTGATAATGGCTAGGAAGGACGTGACGGCTAAACATTATCACCGTATACGGCGAAAATAGGTTGCTGGGTGTGAGGCCAGGAATGCCTCTACAGAGGAATTCCTGCTGTGCCGTTTCCTTCACTTCCTACAGTCGGGAGTGACTTTGGGCCTAGAATTGGGGTCCATTAAGGTCCAGATTTCGGCCCTATCCATTTTCTTTCATACAAAAACTAGCTTCTCTACCTGAAGTTCAGACGTTTGTAAAGGGAGTGCTGCATATTCAGCCCCTTTTTGTGCCACCAGTGGCACCTTGGGATCTTAACGTGGTGTTGAGTTTCCTGAAATCTCACTGGTTTGAGCCGCTTAAGACCGTGGAGTTAAAATATCTCACTTGGAAAGTGGTCAAGAATTGGCAGCTTTGTCATGTAAAAGCCCCTATCTGGTTTTCCATATGGACAGGGCAGAATTACGGACTCGTCCGCAATTTCTGCCGAAGGTGGTGTCATCTTTTCATTTGAACCAACCTATTGTGGTGCCTGCGGCTACTCGTGACTTGGAGGATTCCAAGTTACTAGATGTAGTCAGGGCTTTGAAGATTTATGTAGCCAGAATGGCTGGAGTCAGGAAACCTGACTCGCTGTTTATCCTGTATGCATCCAACAAGCTGGGTGCTCCTGCTTCAAAGCAAACTATTGCTCGCTGGATCTGTAACACGATTCAGCAGGCTCATTCTGCGGCTGGCTTGCCGCCTCCAAAATCAGTAAAAGCCCATTCCACAAGGAAGGTGGGCTCTTCTCGGGCGGCTGCCCGAGGGGTCTCGGCATTACAGCTTTGCCGAGCAGCTGCTTTGTCGGGTTCAAACACTTTTGCAAAGTTCTACGAGTTTGATACCCTGGCTGAGGAGGACCTTGTGTTTGCTCATTCGGTGCTGCAGAGTCATCCGCACTCTCCCGCCCGTTTGGGAGCTTTGGTATAATTCCCATGGTCCTTACGGAGTCCCCAGCATCCACTAGGACGTTAGAGAAAATAAGATTTTACTCACCGGTAAATCTATTTCTCGTAGTCCGTAGTGGATGCTGGGCGCCCGTCCCAAGTGCGGACTTCTTCTGCAATACTTGTATATAGTTATTGCTTAAATAAGGGTTATGTTATGGTTGCATCAGGTTTGTCTGATGCTCTGTTGTTGTTCATACTGATGACTGGGTATGTTATCACAAGTTATACGGTGTGATTGGTGTGGCTGGTATGAGTCTTACCCTGGATTCCAAAAATCCTTTCCTTGTAATGTCAGCTCTTCCGGGCACAGTTTACTTAACTGAGGTCTGGAGGAGGGGCATAGAGGGAGGAGCCAGTGCACACCAGTAGTACTAAATCTTTCTTAGAGTGCCCAGTCTCCTGCGGAGCCCGTCTATTCCCCATGGTCCTTACGGAGTCCCCAGCATCCACTACGGACTACGAGAAATAGATTTACCAGTGAGTAAAATCTTATTATATATATATATAAGATGCTGACTTATATATACATATATATAAAACATGCCCAAAGAGACATTAGTCTACTGGGTTCTAGAGTCAACGCTATGTCGATTTCTGCTAGAAGTGTCCTGTGGAACATGCAATGGACAGGTGATGCCGACTAGAAGAGGCATATGGAAGGTTTACCTTACAAGGCTGAGGAATTGTGTGGAGAAGGGCTCTCGGACCTGGTCTCCACAGCTATAGCTGGTAATTCTGATCTTTTGCCTTATATTCCCTCACAGCCTAAGAAAGCACGACATTTTCAAATGCAGTCCTTTCGGTCGCAGAATAACAAGAAAGTACGAGGAGCGTCCTTTCTTACCAGAGGTAAGGGTACAGGGCACAGCTAGTTCCCAGGAACAGAAGTCCTCCCCGGCATCTACTACATCCACCGCATGACGCTGGAGCTCCGCTAAGGGAGTCCGCCCCAGTGGGAGCACGTCTTCGACTCTTCAGCCACATCTGAGTTCACTCACAGGTGGTTCCCGGGGCAATAAAAAATTGTTTCTCAGGGTTACAAGCTGGAATTCGAAATTGCCTCCTCGCCGGTTTTTCCTTATCGGACCTACCGGCTTCTCCCCCAGAAAGGGAGATAATATTAAATATAATTCACACATTGTATCTTCAACAGGTGGTGCTCAAGGTTCCCCTCCTGCAACAAGGAAGGCGATATGACTCAACCTTGGCTGTAGTCCCGAAACCGTACGGTTCGGTCAATCGGTGCTGCAGAGTCATCCGCACTCTCCCGCCCGTTTGGGAGCTTTGGTATAATCCCCATGGTCCTTACGGAGTCCCCAGCATCCTCTAGGACGTTAGAGAAAATAAGATTTTACTTACCGGTAAATCTATTTCTCGTAGTCCGTAGAGGATGCTGGGCGCCCGTTCCAAGTGCGGACTTCTTCTGCAATACTTGTATATAGTTATTGCTTCAATAAGGGTTACGTTATAGTTGCATCGGTCTTGAACTGATGATATGTTGTTTTCATACTGTTAACTGGGTAGTTATCACAAGTTATACGGTGTGATTGGTGTGGCTGGTATGAATCTTGCCCTTGGATTAACAAAATCCTTTCCTTGTACTGTCCATCTCCTCTGGGCACAGTTTCTCTAACTGAGGTCTGGAGGAGGGGCATAGAGGGAGGAGCCAGTGCACACCAGGAACTAAATTCTTTCTTAAAGTGCCCATGTCTCCTGCGGAGCCCGTCTATCCCCCATGGTCCTTACGGAGTCCCCAGCATCCTCTACAGACTACGAGAAATAGATTTACCGGTAAGTAAAATCTTATTTTTACGTTTCTGGCACACTGCACATCGCTGCTCATTGAATTGAACCATCTGTACAAAGTACTTGCATCAACAAAAGAACCTAAAGCGACATGTACTGCAGGGATTTACTGTTACAACTCATTACATGATTGTACAATCGGCAAATACTTCAGCACAATTTAGGGTTGCATTTAAACTAGGGATTCCAATATATTGATAGTTTTGATCCTGGAAGTACCTAGAATTATGAATATTAAATCCAGGGTATTACAGGATTACAAACCACGGGCACCAACAGGCTAAAAGCTTTGACTGTTCCCAAGATGCTCAGTGCCGCCTCCTCTATAACCCCACCTCCGTGCACAGGAGCTCAGTTTGCAAGTTGGTGCCTGCAGTGCAGGCAGCTAACAGGCAGGGCTGCTCCAGCAGCCCTAAGAAGAGCTATTTTAAAGAAGATATTTTGAAGAAGACTTCAGGGGCTGCAGCAGAGGCACTCTAGTGCTAGATATCATTCTGATATCTCCTGCTGCAGCTCCATCAACTCCCCCAGCGGCACTGTATACTCCCGCATGCTTGGTTGCTCGGTACTTACAGAGGAGGCTCCGGTTCTTCACCCAGGGCACACACACTAACCGAAGTTCTCCAGGATAGCGTAGCCGCACTCAGGGAGGCGGTAAGAGGGTCCCCCAGGCGGGACCCGCTGGAAATCGCAATCCAGCCCGGCCATTAGAAGAAGCGCGACTGGCGTGGACACTGTGGCCGTACAAGGACCCCACTAGACCACCAGGGCAAGGGCACCATACCCTCCAACATTTTACACACAAAAATCGGTACAAATTAGAAAAAGGGGCGTGGCCACGCCCCTTTTCCTATACTTTCAATGGAAGTTTGGGGAGCCAAAAATAGGTACAGACCATAAAAAAAAGGTACTGTACCTATTAAAAAGGTACAGTTGGAGCGTATGGGGCACAGGTTGGATTAGGCTATAATCCATTTTATTAAGGCCCGCAGCACCCGGTGGTGAAGTCCAGCCAGGTGATAAGGCTCTGGCCTGTAGCCCCTCCCCCAGCCCCTGGGCGCCATTTAGAGTAAATGTTCCCGCCCTGGAGCTGCATCTCTCTGTCTCCCTCACTCCCTGTCAGCGTTTGGGCGCCATTACACACAGACTGCTGGGTGATGCCTCCTCTGTAAAGCCGCCTGCATCATCAGTGCTGTGCATTTACAGGACACAAGTATTCTACATGTGGTTTAGACAGTGTTAGTTAAGAACAAGTGCATACTTCAGGGTTATTTAGTACCCTGTGATATTTATCCAGTTTTTACTGTGCAGTGATATATCTGTTTATATACATAGCCAGGGCCGGTGCTAGGGTGTTCGGCGCCCCCCTGCAAACTATAAATTTGCGCCCTCCCATATTTTACAAAGGGACAGTGTGCGGCAAAAAGGGATGTGGTTTCACAAGGAAGGAGCATGGCCACACAATAGTACCCCCATTTCAAATTACACCACATAGAAGCACAATCTTATTCACATTACTCCGGGCATAGTAGTGCTGTTTATACACATAATGGCCCTCATTCCGAGTTGATCGCACGAAGCTGCTTTTTGCAGCCCGTGCGATCAACTATACTTCACCTATTGGGGGGTGGGGTTTCCCCATAGCAAGGCTGCGTTCGCTTGTGCGGCCCTGCTATGGGGAATAAAGTTGTGCAGTTTGTAAGTAAGGCTAGACTTACTTACCAGTTGCGACGTTTTCAGCCTGTTCGGTCCTGGCTCTGACGTCAAACACCCGCCCTGGACACGCCTGCGTTTCTTTAAACACGCCTGCGATTTTCTTACCACTCCCTGAAAACGGCTCCGTACGCTGTGTTGCCGACCAGGAACACCCACCGCCAGTCAATCTTCAAGCAATCTCCGCTTCGATCACTTTCTTCTTTCCTTTCGTCGTTACCTGGCGACGGACAACAACGCACGTGCGCATTACGGTTCCCGTGTGTGCGCAGTAGTGACCCGGCCACAGCTGTGCGAACGAAAGCACGCTGCGATTGAGTCAGAATGACCCCCAATGTCCGCAGTAGTGGCGCCGGTTATATACATAATAGCCCCTGTAGTAGCACTGCTTATATTATTATTATTATTACCAATTATTTATATAGCACACACATATTCCGCTGCGCTTTACAGAGAATATTTGCTCATTCACATCAGTCCCTGCCCCAGTGGAGCTTACAATCCATATTCCCTATCACATGTACACACACACACATTCACGCTAGGGTTCTTTTTGTTGGGAGCCAATTAACCTACCAGTATATTTTTGGATTGTGGGAGGAAACCGGAGCACCCGGAGGAAACACGTGCAAGTACGGGGAGAATATACAAACTCCACACAGTTAGGGCCATGGTGGGAATCGAACCCATGACCTCAGTGCTGTAAGACAGTAATGCTAACCATTACACCATCCGTACTGTATACACATAATAGCCCCTGTAGCTGTACTGCTTATACACATAATAGCCCCTGTAGTAGCGCAGGTTATATACATAATAGCCCCTGTAGTAGCGCCGGTTACATATAATGCCCCAGTGGTCGAAGTGGACATTTTTAAGTGGGAGTATGGAAAAATGAAGGTTGCAATTCTGCGCGCTCCGGAAAAGGGGGCATCGTCACTCAAAAGCGGTTGTGTCCATAAGTGTAATGTACCACTCCATATACCCCTTATACACATTATGTACCACAATAGTAGGACCCCTTATACTATCTAGTACTCGTGCCCCTTTCACATTATATCACACAGAATGAGCCGAAAGTCACATTATAGCACACAGAATGAGCCAAAATTCACATTACAGCACACTGAATGAGCCGAAGCTCACATTATACCACACGGTATGAGTCGAAATTCACATTATAGCACCCAGAATGAGCCAAAGTTCACATTATAGCACACATTATAGCACACAGAATGAGCTGAAATTCACATTATAGCACACAGAATGAGCCGAAATTCACATTATAGCACATGGAATGAGACGAAATTCACATTATAGCACACGGTATAGGTATAGCATTATAGCACAGGATGGGAGCAGTAGTTCGGGGCAGTATGGGAGCAGTGGTGCAGAGCAGGGGGGACAGTATGGGAGCAGTGGTGCGGAGCAGGGGGGGCAGTATGGGAACAGTGGTGCGGAGCAGGGGGGCAGCATGGGAGCAGCGGTGCAGAGCAGGGGGGGCAGTATGGGAGCAGTGGTGCGGAGCAGGGGGGGCAGTATGGGAGCAGTGGTGCGGAGCAGGGGGGGCGTATGGGAGCAGTGGTGCAGAGCAGGGGGGCAGTATGGGAGCAGTGGTGCGGAGAAGGCCGGGGGCAGTATGGCAGCAGTGGTGCGGAGCAGGGGGGGCAGTATGGGAGCAGTGGTGCGGAGCAGGGGGGGCAGTATGGTAGCAGTGGTGTGGAGCAGGGGGGAAACAGTATGGCAGCAGTGGTGCTGAGCAGGGGGGGCAGTATGGTAGTGAAAGGTGCTCGCTAAGTTAAACAAGAATGTCACCTGCTCTCCGTAGATCCTGGGTCCCGCCAGCCATCATTCCCTCCGTGGTCACTGCTCTCTATAGTTCCCATCCGCCATCGCTCCCTCCGTGGACGGTGGCAGCAGCCTCACACAGGAGCCGCGGCACCGTGTCCCGCTCCTACATCCCCACACTGCACGACACACGAACGAGACCTGACCTGGCGCCTCAAGGGGGGGGGGCACATTAATCGGCAGCAGGGGGGGACATTAATCGGTGGCAAGCGTGTGAGTGAGGGGTGCACACACCTATGGTCTGCACTGCATACTGCTATTAGTTAAAAAAAAAAACCTTCCGGGTCAGTGGTGAAGTGCCGGTATGCCATACCGTTGCATACTGGCGCAGGCCCACTTCAACCACTGTAATGCCCTCAGAAGTTCCATTTATATAAATTATGCCCCCCACCCACACACACATACACATAGACAGATACACACACATACATACACACAGACACACACACACACACACAGACACACACACACAAACACTTTCCCTCCACATACCATCTGGCTGGCCACAGTTTCTGTCCTCCACAGGCTCTGCAGCCTGGTCCTGTGGAGCTCCGCCCCTCGGCGCAGTGTAGCCCCGCCCCCTTTTCGGCCAGGATACGGAGGACACTGCAGGAAGGTAAGGGGAGGCTTCAAGCTGCCGGCGCCGCTGCCTGTCAAATGGTGTGACAGGCACAGCAGCCAGCAGTAGCAGCAGGGGGCCCAGGCGCTGCACAGGGATGCAGTGCAGGGACAGCGCCTCTCCCAGCCTGGCGCCTACCTGTACTGCATCCCTTTGCTGAGCGGGTAGCTATTGCTAGTCCAGTGCAGTTTTATTGTTTGTCATAATTTTATCCTGCATTGTACATGTGACTGTGTGTGTGTGTGTGTGTGTGTGTGTGTGTGTGTGTTTGTGTGTGTGTGTGTGTGTGCATATAGCTGCTGGGTTATCTCTACTCCATGTATCTCACTCCTACTGCTATCCCTATATTCTGTAACCTGAGAGGGCTCTGTGCGTCAGAGTTATTAGATAATATAGCATACTTGCCTACCCTCCCGGAATGGCCGGGAGGCTCCTGAAAAACGGGTGACCCTCCCGGCCCCCCGGAAGAGCAGGCAAGTCTCCCTATATCCGCGGGTCACCCCCTGCCCGCCACCCACTTAACGAGTAAAGTGGGCGGTCCGGGCAGGCGATGACGCGATTCTTGTTGAATCGCGTCATCGTAACCACGCCCCTGCTGTATAATGCCGGTATCCGCGGCATTACACAGCGGGGGGCGTAGCTTAAATGTGTCAAAGTCGGAAAAATATCATGCTACACGTTGCCATATATCCACCCCATGCGCGTACCTGCTGCACGTGCACATTCTCTCCCATGCGTGCGGATACTCGCAGCCGCGTGATGGCACCTCGACCATGCGCTTGAGCGCGTGGTATGTGCATTTACGGTAGAGTTTGTGTGCGTCTAGCAGGCGACTCAATCGTTAAATAATAAAACCAAATAGTATGTTTTATAAATAATGCTCCCCTTAATAATGACTAATAATGATAAGTTTGTTTAATGTAAATGGTCGCTGGACAGAGGAATTCCTCTTTGTATGGTACGAAGGGTCAGACAGGGTCTGAACAGCTGTGTCTGGTACCTAACTAAAGAACATTTTATTAGAAACAATCCGGTGCTGGTGAGGTAAAGATTAATCGCTCCTGCGTATAGTTATGGCCATTAGTATTTTCTGGACATTTACTATATTTGCGATTCATTACCCATGCGGCGGGAATCTTCAGATTCCCTCCCACCTCTGCAGTTTGATATAGTCGCAGCCCACCTGTTCAAACTAACCTATGACCTTTTGTTATGATGCAGGGAGACATTCCTGTGTCCAATGAACAACGAGATTATAGGTCCCTTTGTAGTGTACTGTACGCAGTGTATATAAGATCAGCCAGCCTGGGCAGCTCTCTCACTCTCCACAAACGGTTTTCATCTTGACTAACTTGGAGCTGGTACCAGAAAGCTGCGCAGCGATCATTCCCAGTGTGTGTAAGTAATTCTCTGTAATCAACTTGTTCTCTGTTTGTATTGGCCACTCTCTCTCTCTGTATAGTATAAGTTTGTGACGCTATTGTATATTTCTGTCTAGATATTCTGTTAGAATTATATGTTAGCTTGTAGTGTATGACTTGTAAACTGTTTCCCCTTTTCAATATAACTAAAAGCTTGTTAGTAAAGGTGTTGGAACCTTAGCAAGGTATCGTGTGTTTATTATATTGCAGAAGGTAATAGGAGCGTCTCAAACGCTCAAGCAGCTTTAGCATTAACAAGGTTAAGCAGCGTTATATCGCTACAGTATTTCAGTACAAGGTTTACAGCATAAGAGCATCCTTTCTGTGTGTTACATTCAAGGTTTACTGATTGTCATCCCGTGAGCGTCTGCGCCGATCGTGTTCTCCTCGTGGACTCGAGCGTCCGCTACGCTGGTAGCGTAGCATTACGGTAGTCGCCCGCCTATAGTGTGCTCGACACCACGCATTAAGCTGTGAGCGAGCGTGTCGCATGTGCGTCTCGATCACGGCTGAGCGTATGCTACGCTAAGTGCGTACCCTTACGGTACCCCATACGCCAATTGCGTACTGTGTCTCTTACCCATTTATTGTGAATGTTATAAGATAAATAAATAGCTTTATCAATTGGCGGCTCGTCCGTCCTCCACATATCCGCACTAGCGAACACAGACTTTATCTGTCAGCAAGGGCGGAAAGGCAGTATCCCTTCGTATCGGGATACAGTAGTGCTGGCTAGATAAGCGTCTGTTTCGCTACGTTGAAGGAGTGCTGGTGGAATCCGGAACCGGAGGTAAGAACAATACGCTAGTGTCTTTTTAAAAAAAACGGTTTATTTCTGTTTTGCGCACACACGCACACACCTGTATTTCTTTTCATTTGTGTATTCTCACATATCACTTTCCTGGTTGCCATTTCACAATTGATAACGTGCTGATAAAGATGTGTTGCTATTGGTAGTTAAAAGTAATATTAATACGCTAAGGAGTAATTTGTAATACATGCGCACGGCTTGCCTAAGATACAAGGAAGTTTGGTGTGGTGTTCGGTAGATGATTACAGTTAAAGATCATCTACATTGATATAAACGTGTTAAATTGTATTTCTGTGGATATACCTGGCTGGCGTACACGTGTCTCTAACAAAGGGCGGGACTAGTGTACGCGACGCAAGGGCCGATGCACGGAGCATATATTACGCAACGGAGCGTCTGGGTACGCCCACATAATACAAATCACACGATAGTATTGTTTTAGTTAGGCGATAAGGAGGCAATGCGATAATAGCGCAAATCGATCTCAGTGTCCAAAATTTTAAGCTAATAGATCCTTCTCTAGTTGTAACTCCTCGGGATTAGCCTGCGATACTGAATAAAAGGGATTTCTGCGCAGAAACGAAAGTAAAGAGTATATGAGGTGAAAGAGTGTGTATACATATATATAAGTTTCTAATTTTTGGGGTTGAACCACAGGAAATCATCGAGTTCTCGTGAAGGTACATACGTGTAAGTGACTGCACGGTGGCTTGGGAGGCATCCCTTGTTAAACATTTAAAAAAGAGCATTAGAGTATAGCAGACCAGGAGGTCTACTGTAGCACAGACCAGGAGGTCCAGACAGACCAGGAGGTCCAGGTACAGCAGACTAAGAAGTCCGCTATAGATAAAGAGTAAAAGAGCACAGCACCAGAAAGGGTTGGTGCGGTACCCATATAGGCCATTAAGCTCAGGCTGAAGGAATTCGCAGCCACAATTTTCGATTCCACTGGTCGCTCCGCACATAAGATTAGTTGCTTATGTGCAGAACGATTGTACCGCACGTAATTGTGTGCATTAGTTAGTAACTTGACTCAGTACCATTTGCGTACGCTAGAGGGGTCATAAACGCTATTTGTACATTCTAACGTGATTTGTGTAATTTTTTTTATTTTAAGGGAAGTTCGCTGGTCACTTGGGAACTATCCAACAACCAATAGTTACTAGAAAGGGTTAAGTGCTCTTCGGATCACACCCACATGTTCCAGTAAATAGAGGTTCAGGTCGCAGGGGCCCTAGGTCGAGTACGCCAGCGCTAGGGCAATGTGTGGGCGTATTGGTCGACGTGGGCGAGTGAGTGGAGTACTCGGTAAACTTCCGCCGCCGGCCTACCCCGGACATCTTGGTTTTTGTAAGGGTTCGCTGAAGACCCTGATTTGAAGGTCAGAGGTAGTGAAAGCAACACCTGCAAAGATGGGGGCCAGTTGTTCAGGTAGGGGGCAATCAACCTCGGTTCGGGTTGACTTAGTAAACCGACCAATCGGGTCGGCAAGGTATGTAATGTGTGAGAAATACGGTTCACACACAGAAGTTTTGTGCGATGAATGGGAAAGAATGACTGTGCACGATGGGGAAAAGTTCCCACGGGTAGGCAGTTTTAGTCCCGAGGTGTTACAGAATCTAAGGAGAAGGATATGTCTCATTAAATCTGCAAAGAGACGGATCAAACATTATGATTATTTACAGTTATGGCAACAGGAAGGTGAAATACAAAGAGGATTGGCTCAAGCTGGTGGATCTAACCCTATCAGGAAACTGATAGCCACCGCGCCACCTCCACCATACATAACGGGAGAGAAGGTGGTTGCAGAGAATGGCACACTGGTGAATGATAAACATGCACTTAGTAACTGTATAAATGTTAAGACTAATGTAACCAAGATTGTTGATGCTAATGTTAACCCGTGCAAGCTGTACCCTGTTTTAAACTTTCCCCAGGATTGTGACCAAGAGGATGAACCAACAACAATATCGGCACTCTCTCTAGCAGCCACCATAGCAGAAACAACAGTGGGCACGGCCCAACCCTTAAGATTAGTATCAAAGGCCCCTAGTGGAGGGACAGGTGAGATCGTATCAACTAGTAAGTACGGCACCATACAATATGCTGAAACCATTTCACCACATGCTGTAGAATCTACTCAGAATGATGTTATTGAACTTAATCCCGTTAGGGTAATTGCAGTGCCAAATGGGAAAACTGACACTTCAGGAGTCACTCCTCTCAGACACATCGCCATGCACTGCCCCTTTTCCCAAATGGAATTAAGATCAATGGTGTCTGAATTCCCTGATCCTAGGAAAGATCTAGTTGCAAGCCAGGAATACATTAGAGAGCTAGGAAATACTGTGGAGCCCAATAACAAAGACTGGCAGATATTGCTGAGGGCATGTTTACCCTCCAATGTCGACTAAGCGAGATTTTTAGCTGACTGTAAATTAGATGAAGATGTACCCCTTACGGATGTGTACAACCAAGATAATGTAAAGAGAATAAATTTACAGTTAAAAGAGTATTTTCCAGCTGTTGTCGAATGGAACAATATTTTCTCCATCAAACAGAAAGAGGGAGAAACAGCAGCTGATTATTTTCATCGGGCACTACAGGATATGGCTAAGTATACAGGCATAGAAGACATTAAGACAAATGTGAATCATAGAGAAGTAGCAGTATCTGTGTTAATGGATGGTTTAAAGGAAGTATTGAGGACGAGGGTACAGACCACCCAACCATGTTGGCGAGGTCTATCGGTGGCTACTTTGAGAGAGGCCGCTATTGATCATGATCGGAATATCACCAGACACAGGGAGTCGCAGAGTGATAAGTTAATGGCCGTAAGTATACAGGCCCTGAACACAAGGCCACCTCAGTATAAATTTTAGACCCCTGTGGGTAAGTCAAATGTGGTAACTTGTTATTTCTGTCATAAAGAGGGACACTATGCACGAGACTGTAGATCAAAGAATGCACAAAAATCATATCAACCCCCTAGACAACGACATGACAGACGAAATTGGGATCAAGGACCGCAGAGACGGAGTTATGAGCCACACGCAGGGGAAACAAAAAGGTATCCCCCAAAAAGAGACTGGCAAGTCACTGATAGATCCCATTTACCCCCTTCACAGGTAATAGCTGCCAGCGCAATGCAGGGAGGCCACCACGCACCATAGGGGCGAGGCCACACCTGTAATCTGCAGCCAGTGAAATTAATTGCGAACCTTGGAAGTGAACCCGAGGTCACAATTGATGTAGCTGGTAAATCTCTAAATTTCCTTGTAGATACGGGGCGGCCAAGTCAGTGATAAATTCGACCGTGGGCATGAGAACCACTGGTAAAACAATTCCAGCCATGGGAGTAACAGGAGTAGTACAGCACTACCCTTTAAGCAAACCTGCAGAGATTACGATAGGGCCTTTGCATACCAAGCATTCTTTTCTGCTGGCTGCATCGGCTCCGACTAATCTCCTAGGGAGAGATTTACTGTGCAAAATGGGATGCGTCATATACTGTACTCCTGAAGGTGTGTTCTTGGATATACCCGAAAACCACGCTCACGAAGCGCAGGATATGCTAGACTCCCCAACAAGATTAATGTCACACACTGTTGTTGTAAATAGGTGTCCGTCCAAGGTAGAGGAAATGATTTCCCAGATACCGGAATCACTTTGGACCAAGGATGGACAAGACACTGGATTGATGGCAAACGTAGCCCCAGTAGTTGTGCAAGTAAAAGATGGTAGGATAGCTCCAAAAAATCCCACAATATCCTCTGAAGCCAGAGGTGGAGTTAGGAGTCTTCCCTGTAATAGAGCGCTTGCTGCAACAGGGCATTCTGGTAAGAACGTCCAGCACTGCCAATAGTCCCATCTTCCCTGTTAAAAAGAGTGGGGGGAGGGGTTACCGATTAGTGCAGGATCTAAGAGGGATCAACAAAATAGTTGAGAGTCAATTCCCCGTAGTACCAAATCCAGCTGTCATCCTTATGCAAATCCCTCCCACTGCCAAATTTTTCACTGTGATTGACCTCTGCTCCACTTTCTTCTCGGTACCTCTGCACCCTGACAGTCAATACTTATTCGCATTCACATACAGAGGAGTTCAGTACACTTGGACTCGATTACCACAAGGTTTCATAGACAGTCCAAGTATTTTCTCACAGGCCCTGCATGATTGTTTACAGTCTTTCCAACCAGAGAGTGGATCAATATTGATACAGTACGTGGACGATTTACTACTGTGTTCAGATTCACTGGAAGCATCCCTGAGAGATACGAAACAACTCCTGTTTCATCTTTCAGACACAGGACACAAGGTTTCCAAGGACAAGTTACAATTATGCCAGACCCGTGTGAAGTATTTGGGACACTGTCTAACACAAGGACTGAGACACCTTACCGCTGATAGAATTCAAGCAATTCGTGACATGACCCTGCCACAAACCCAGCAACAGATTAGAACGTTTTTAGGAATGTGTGGGTATTGCCGTAACTGGATCCCAGGTTTTTCCATACTGGCCTTACCTTTGCAGGAGATGGTCTCATCAAGCAAACCTGATCGGATTTCGCACACAGACGAATCTGAGATGGCATTTGAGAGACTTAAACAGTGCCTAACGCAGGCACCAGCATTAGGTATGTGCTGATATTGTGAGCGGTCTTCCTTCTCCTTCTGTTTTCTTTGAAGGTAATCTTCCAAAGAATTTCGGGTGGTGTATGTAAATAGAAAAATTGGAATAACTAGGTTATATTCTAGTTCCAATTTATTCTATGTGAATTATACGATATTATTTTATTGCCAGATATACCTAGCTTACACAATAAATAGTAAGTCACAGCACATAATGGTTTCTTTAAACGGTGATTGGAGCTGGAAGGTCTCTCAATCAGGCGCACTTTTAGAGTGAGTGCCTACCTCCACTTACACTATGACAATAGGTGGTAAACTTGTAAAGGTATCTTTTTTTCTCAAATTCGTATCTGGTTCAATCTTAACTCCAGATGATATTAAGAATACATAGACATGGATATCTCCAATGCGTACCTAACTTACACTCGTTAGGTGCAATTTCCTCATGTAAAGGTATCTTTATAAGTGTGGAAAGTCGTACCAGTACTCACGATGTTGGTGTGTGTTACATTCGCATCATGGTTTCTTTGTTCTTCACGAAGATAGAGGCTCGTGTATATATATGGTGAATTTTAAAAAATTTATTTAACAGAAATTCTTTTTACAAAAAACAATGATGAGATCCAAAGAAGAAAAATAAAATATTGGCTGCCGGAGGGCACCGCCCGTATTATGGATTTAGGAAGACCAGCCAAATCTGTACATAGGAACCGGTAACTATGAGACTGAGATAGAAAAATCAGAAATGGTCATACCTTTAATCCAAACAGCGGGCGGTGTGGTGTCCAGCAGGCAATAGTCCTCAGCCGACGCGTTTCGAGTGTGCTACTCTTTTTCAGTCTCATAGTTACCGGTTCCTATGTACAGATTTGGCTGGTCTTCCTAAATCCATAATACGGGCGGTGCCCTCCGGCAGCCAATATTTTATTTTTCTTCTTTGGATCTCATCATTGTTTTTTGTAAAAAGAATTTCTGTTAAATAAATTTTTTAAAATTCACCATATATATACACGAGCCTCTATCTTCGTGAAGAACAAAGAAACCATGATGCGAATGTAACACACACCAACATCGTGAGTACTGGTACGACTTTCCACACTTATAAAGATACCTTTACATGAGGAAATTGCACCTAACGAGTGTAAGTTAGGTACGCATTGGAGATATCCATGTCTATGTATTCTTAATATCATCTGGAGTTAAGATTGAACCAGATACGAATTTGAGAAAAAAAGATACCTTTACAAGTTTACCACCTATTGTCATAGTGTAAGTGGAGGTAGGCACTCACTCTAAAAGTGCGCCTGATTGAGAGACCTTCCAGCTCCAATCACCGTTTAAAGAAACCATTATGTGCTGTGACTTACTATTTATTGTGTAAGCTAGGTATATCTGGCAATAAAATAATATCGTATAATTCACATAGAATAAATTGGAACAGTTATTCCAATTTTTCTATTTACATACACCACCCGAAATTCTTTGGAAGATTACCTTCAAAGAAAACAGAAGGAGAAGGAAGACCGCTCACAATATCAGCACATCCTGATATTCAGATAAGTATTAGCGATTTATTCTCAGCGCCATCCCTCTTTTTCCACTTTTTCCACTGTCTACACATTTCCTTTTGGATCTTCTGGGATAGATCCGGGATAAAAGTAGGAGGCAGCAGAGATCATTTGGAGCGCCAACGGATTCCCCAAACAACCATCTATAAAACCAGCATTAGGTATGCCTGACTATGGGAAACCCTTTGAGCTGTACGGAACAGAGAGTGCTGGGTGCGCAGCAGGTGTCTTAACCCAGAAGCATGGTGATGCCAGCAGGCCGGTAGCCTACTATAGCGCTCAGCTAGATACGCTAGCGCGATCCCTCCCCACATGCTTGCGAAGTGTTGCAGCAATAGCATTGCTAGTCACAAAAAGCGAAGATGTAGTGCTAGGACACAACCTCACAATTCATACACCACATGCAGTGTCAGCCTTACTGAATTCTGCCCAAACCAGACACGTCTCATCAGCGCGGTTTACAAGATGGGAATTGGCATTGATGGCCCCAGTAAACATCACCATAAGGAGATGCAGCGCATTAAATCCTGCAACGTATCTCCCAGGTGTGCCTGCACAGGCACAAAGGGTGGAGGATGAGAGTGATGGTGAAGGAGGATTTAATACCAGGGTGATGAGTCTAAGGAGCGAGGACACTGTACTAACAACGACTAATTTGATGTATGACCCAACGATAGAGACAATGTTGTGATGAAAATGTGATTCCACGGTCCGTTTCTTTCACCCGTTTCTCCTTTGTTTTCCTCCAAGGTACAAAGACATCCGCTTGGAAGAAGAATTTGACAACCTCTCTTATACAGACCATTGATGAACTATGCTACAAGCCCCATTTTCCCTAGTGATTTTAAATTTTACGATAGCCCAAATATTTTAGTGACTAACTTTCTGGACAATGGAAAAACTTTTGCCGTCATTTATAGCAAAAGCATCAGGAGACTACAGTCAACATGTACATCAAGACAAGACACAAGACAGGACCTCAATCGGCAAATGTATATTAAACTCACATAGTTTATGACTGCATTTACCATAATTGCTTCTTATCTTCATTTCTACAATCTTCAGGTAATGACACACATAGTCAATAGGGAATATAGGCACAGATATCAGCACTCACATATCCCCCCAATCATGTATCATCAACTAAAATGTGCTCCCCCATTTTGTTACAACCAAAAGCCGAAAAGAGCTCGGTAAAGTTTGACAGCCCATCCACAGACCCTTGATACGGGATAAGAAGGAATTCAAAAGTATACTTCGCAATACCTCGAAGCTTGATCTAAAACACGTACGGCACGATGATACATGACCCCTCAAACATGGATTCATACACACATGCTTCTACTATCTCACTAGGTCATACCTTTTTCCCACCTGATCCTCTTCTCCCTTACCTAACCATAGAAATGTATTTACATATGACATATATTTTTCTTTTTTGAACTGTTTTAGGAAGTGGCAGTTATTGATGACTGCCAAAGGGTGGACTGTCAAAGTCGGAAAAATATCATGCTACACGTTGCCATATATCCACCCCATGCGCGTGCCTGCTGCACGTGCACATTCTCTCCCATGCGTGCGGATACTCGCAGCCGCGTGATGGCGCCTCGGCCATGCGCTCGAGCGCGTGGTATGTGCATTTACGGTAGAGTTTGTGTGCGTCTAGCAGGCGACTCAATCGTTAAATAATAAAACCAAATAGTATGTTTTATAAATAATGCTCCCCTTAATAATGACTGTAAGTTTGTTTAATGTAAATGGTCGCTGGACAGAGGAATTCCTCTTTGTATGGTACGAAGGGTCAGACAGGGTCTGAACAGCTGTGTCTGGTACCTAACTAAAGAACATTTTATTAGAAACAATCCGGTGCTGGGTAGGTAAAGATTAATCGCTCCTGCGTATAGTTATGGCCATTAGTATTTTCTGGACATTTACTATATTTGCGATTCATTACCCATGCGGCGGGAATCTTCAGATTCCCTCCCACCTCTGCAGTTTGATATAGTCGCAGCCCACCTGTTCAAACTAACCTATGACCTTTTGTTATGATGCAGGGAGACATTCCTGTATCCAATGAACAATGAGATTATAGGTCCCTTTGTAGTGTACTGTACGCAGTGTATATAAGATCAGCCAGCCTGGGCAGCTCTCTCACTCTCCACAAACGGTTTTCATCTTGACTAACTTGGAGCTGGTACCAGAAAGCTGCGCAGCGATCATTCCCAGTGTGTGTAAGTAATTCTCTGTAATCAACTTGTTCTCTGTTTGTATTGGCCACTCTTTCTCTCTCTCTCTGTTATAGTATAAGTTTGTGACGCTAGTGTATATTTCTGTCTAGATATTCTGTTAGAATTATATGTTAGCTTGTAGTGTATGACTTGTAAACTGTTTCCCCTTTTCAATATAACTAAAAGCTTGTTAGTAAAGGTGTTGGAACCTTAGCAAGGTATCGTGTGTTTATTATATTGCAGAAGGTAATAGGAGCGTCTCAAACGCTCAAGCAGCTTTAGCATTAACAAGGTTAAGCAGCGTTATATCGCTACAGTATTTCAGTACAAGGTTTACAGCATAAGAGCATCCTTTCTGTGTGTTACATTCAAGGTTTACTGATTGTCATCCCGTGAGCGTCTGCGCCGCTCGTGTTCTCTTCGTGGACTCGAGCGTCCGCTACGCTGATAGCGTAGCATTACGGTAGTCGCCTGCCTATAGCGTGCTCGACACCACGCATTAAGCAGTGAGCGAGCGTGTCGCATGTGCGTGTCGATCACGGCTGAGCGTATGCTACACTAAGCGCGTACCCTTACGGTACCCCATACGCCAATTGCGTACTGTGTCTCTTACCCATTTATTGTGAATGTTATAAGATAAATAGATAGCTTTATCAAATGACGCGGTCCAGAAGCCATGCCCCGTTCCGCCTCTGGCCCGCCTCCGTTCCGCCTCTGGCCCGCCCCCCTGTCACGTCACCTCACTGCCCGCCCCCCCTGCTGAGCCGACGGGCTGCTCTCTCCCGGAAAGAGCAGCCCAGAAGTCGGCAACTATGTAATATAGGTACTGTATTTCACAGTATATACGTATTTTGCATTTTTCTCTGTGTTTTTCAGTCATATTTTACCTCAGAAATCCTCTGTTTGTGCTGTCACACTGCACGGGGGGTTTGTGTTAGGTATTATATCTGCTGATATTGGTGGTCATTCCGAGTTGATCGCAGCCAGCAACTTTTTGCTGCTGCTGCGATCAACTTATACACGCCTATGGGGGAGTGTATTTTTGCTTAGCAGGGCTGCGATCGCTTGTGCAGCCCTGCTAAGCTAAAAGATTTAAAGAAAAACTAGACTAGGCCTATACATACTTACCCTGTGCGATGGATCCAGCGATAATGAGCCTGGCTTTGACATCACTCCTCCGCCCTCCGTTCTCCTGGACATGCCTGCGTTTTACTCACCACTCCCCAAAAAAACGGCTCCAAACGGTCCGGATTCGCCCTGGAACGCCTTCTTCCTGTCAATGTTCTTTGCAGTCGGCTCTGCGACCGCTTCCATCGGTAGCCGCGACGTAACCCGGCGACCCCTGTCGCCGGGCAACGCAGCGCACGCATATTTCGCACCCGTTCGCACCACAGCGATAAACCGCTGCGTCGAACGGGTCGGAATGAGCCCCATTGCACTGTGTCGCCCATGGTTTACGCTTTAATATCATGTCACCTACAGGGGGCGAGGGGTCTGGGGCTGATTCCGCTCTGCGCGGTTATGATGTCCCAGATGCATTTGAGGATAACATGGCTGCGGAGGGTTCAGGTTTTGGGGGTTCTGTACCCCCCAGTCAGTTTGTAACAATGGGGGAACATCAGGGCCCTCCTTGGTCTGCCTTTTCTAATTTACTGACTACGCTGGTAACTAGACTTGCGCCCCCTATGGGACCTCCTGTGCCTTATCAGCCTTATATGGTTAATCCACCATGGACAGATGCTCTGTCCACTCAGTTACAGCACTTGAATAACTCTTTGGATAAACGTATTCCTGACCCTCGCCCGCCTAAGACTAAACCTAAGAAGTTCTCTAAGCGGGCTATTACTTCCTCTCAATCCACGCATGTTCCAGATACCTCTTCCGATGAAGATGGCGTGTATACTGACCCCACAGACTCTGATCATGACGTTTCTGATGGGGAATCTGTTTCACAGGTGGATGTTCCTGATCTCTTAGAGGCTATCAGGCTCATTCTTCAGATTGATGATGATCTTGAGCCTGCTACTACATCTAAGAAACCGGACAGGTTCAAACGTCAGAAGGTTACTAAATTGGTTTTACCTCATTCTGACCACTTGGTTGACATACATCAGGAATACTGGGAGAACCCAGGAAAGAAATTCACCCTGCACAAGAAGATCCTAGCCCGCTATCCCCTTGCGACAGAATTGAGTAAAAATTGGGAAACACCACCGCCGGTGTACTCGCAAATCGCTCGGCTGGTGGTGTCATCTTCTCTGCCTGTCACTACCGTCACTTCTCTCAAGGAGCCGATGGATAAGCGTGTGGAGGGCTGCTTAAAAGCTATACCTTTGCAGGGGCTGCGCATAGGCCCACCATTGGGCTACTTGGGCCGCAGAAGCTATTGAGGCGTGGGCTCAGGAAATAGAGGCAGAGTTTCCATCCAATTTTTCTGAACATGCCAGAAAATGTCTCTCTTATATTGTCATGGCATCTCATTACATTAAAGAAGCATCTTCAGATGCAGGTGTTCTGGCGGCCAAGGCTGCTACGACATCCATTTTGGATCGCCGTATTCTCTGGTTACGGTCCTGGTCGGTGGACTTGGACTATAAGAAAACCCTGGAGGTGCTCCCGTTTAAAGGAAACATCCTCTTTGGTGAGGATGTCAACAAGATTGTCACTGACTTGACGTCTGTTAAGACTGCATGTCTACCTAGTACTACTCCTTCGGCCCGAAGGCTAAAAGTACTTCCTTTCGTTCCTTTCGTCCTCCGGGTAAAGCAAAGGGTCAGGCGTACCCGAAACAGTCTCGCACTTCCAAAACCACCAAGCCCAAGCCTAAACGTACCTGGGCTGATGTCAGCCGGCTTCCAAATCTGACAAGCCTGCAGCATGATGGAACTTGCCTCCCCCTGGGGGATCCCTGGGTGGGAGGCTGACTTCTACAGTTCACCCAGGTATGCTTGAAGACCACTTCAGACGCTTGGGTACGGGAAGTCGTCACTCACTGATATGATATATCCTTCAAGACACGTCCCCCTCCTCGCTGTTGCCTGACGGACATCCCTTCGAATCAGGTGAAGGCAACAACTCTCCATTTAGTGGTACAATCCCTCCTGGACACCAGAGTGGTAGTGCCGGTGCATCTGGCTCAGAGGGGCAGGGGGTACTATTCAATGCTGTTCCTAGTCCCCAAACCAA
Source organism: Pseudophryne corroboree (assembly GCF_028390025.1). NCBI lineage: Eukaryota > Metazoa > Chordata > Amphibia > Anura > Myobatrachidae > Pseudophryne > Pseudophryne corroboree. Next base: position 675,362,049 of record NC_086449.1, read on the forward strand.
ATGGGTCCTCCCGGCCCATTCTCAACCTCAAATCTTTGAACAAGTTTGTGAGGGTCTCCATGTTTCGTATGGAGACCCTTCGTGCTGTTGTCCTGACTTTGGAACTAGGGGACTATATGGTATATCTGGATATACAGGATGCTTACATGCATATCCCTATTGCCATGTCACATCAGCAATACAGATGTAGCCACCTTTATCTTGACTGTTTCTCCGCCGAGACGGGCGTTTAGTCACGCTAATGCGATAGCTGAGTTTCATCACAGGCAGGCGCGTTGAGGCGATCTAGATACTCATCATGCATTACACATCTCCACCACTGTGTCGCTAATGCTCCACTAATCCAGTACTTTCGATCGTACAGTATAGCGGCGGATTGATCTACAGCTCTGGCAATACTGTAGGCGTAACGGGAGGCGGTGGAAAAAGTATGGAGTACAGTACTGTATGTGTATGGAGACGCAACTACAGTAATTGTGTAAAAGGAAGAATGTACAGTACAATGTATAAACACCGTGCTTTTAAAATATATGAGCGTCTGAGTTCGCTAATGCATAATGGGAATGGAGGACTAGCAGAAGGCGGAGGAAAACACCGTGCTTTACAAATGCGAGCGTCCGAGTCCTCTAAGGCATAAACCAACAGCAATGGGGCGGGGGCCGGGCGCTGTTTGCAGTACTTTCACACATGAAATTGGAAATCTCTCATGAGGCGTCGTGGGCTAGGGGTGAAGGCTCCCAACTCTCTCGCTGGGGGTCCAGGGTTCGAGACCTGATGTGCTTTCTTTCTTTTTTTTTTTTTTTTTTTTTTCTGTAATAATGCACTGTATTATTTTATTTACATTGTAAGACAGTCAATGGAAGGATGCACACAAGTTTCACATAAATCAAAGTACATCTGCAGGAGCGATTCTTTACGCTAAATGCAACCTACAGTACGGTACTGTAAGTGAGCAAAATAGTACTACAGTGGGCGTTTGTGTATTGCACATGACCTGCATTCCCTCCCTGTCTACTGCATGATCTGTGCAGGCTCCCATGGGGGAAGGGCAACAGGCTAGCAGGAGGCGGAGGAAAACACCGTGCTTTACAAATGCGAGCGTCCGAGTCCTCTAAGGCATAAACCAACAGCAATGGGGCGAGGGCCGGGCGCTGTTTGCAGTACTTTCACACATGAAATTAGAAATCTCTCATGAGGCATCGTGGGCTAGGGGTGAAGGCTCCCACCTCCCTCACTGGGGGTCCAGGGTTCGAGACATGATGTGCTTTCTTTCTTTTTTTTTTTTTTCTGTAATAATGCACTGTATTATTTTATTTACATTGTAAGACAGTCAATGGAAGGATGCACACAGGTTTCACATAAATCAAAGTACATCTGCAGGAGCGATTCTTTACGCTAAATGCACCCAAACAGCGTGAATGAAATGAGTGTATTCTGACGCTACCAACTAAGCAAAACAGTACTGTAGATCTTCAGCGTTTGTGCATTGCACAGGACCTGAATTTCCTCCCTGTGCAGGCCCCCAGGGGGGAAGGGCGATGGGGGTAGGGGGGAGACGATGGAAAATACTGTGCCTTTGAAATGCAATTACATGAGCGTCCGAGTACACTACGGCATACTGTAAACCAACACCAATGGGAAGGAAGTGCCAACCTTATTTTTAATGTGTTCCCGTGACATTCACTTTAACATTTTTTTTTTCTCTCCAATACAGTACATCCAATGGAAGGATGCACACAGGTTTCACATAAATCAAAGTACATCTGCAGGAGCGATTCTTTACGCTAAATGCAACCTACAGTACGGTACTGTAAGTGAGCAAAATAGTACTACAGTGGGCGTTTGTGTATTGCACATGACCTGCATTCCCTCCCTGTCTACTGCATGATCTGTGCAGGCTCCCATGGGGGAAGGGCAACAGGCTAGCAGGAGGCGGAGGAAAACACCGTGCTTTACAAATGCGAGCGTCCGAGTCCTCTAAGGCATAAACCAACAGCAATGGGGCGAGGGCCGGGCGCTGTTTGCAGTACTTTCACACATGAAATTAGAAATCTCTCATGAGGCATCGTGGGCTAGGGGTGAAGGCTCCCACCTCCCTCACTGGGGGTCCAGGGTTCGAGACATGATGTGCTTTCTTTCTTTTTTTTTTTTTTTTCTGTAATAATGCACTGTATTATTTTATTTACATTGTAAGACAGTCAATGGAAGGATGCACACAGGTTTCATATAAATCAAAGTACATCTGCAGGAGCGATTCTTTACGCTAAATGCACCCAAACAGCGTGAATGAAATGAGTGTATTCTGACGGACTGTGCATCTTCGGTATTTGTGTATAGCATAAGACCTGTGAAGGCTCCCAGGAGGGAAGGGCGTAGGGCAAGACAGTGGAAAATACTGTGGTCAAAGAAAGGGCATATTTAAAACTAAGGGAAACTGTCACAAAGTACAGTAACTACAGTACTGTACGTTGAATGCCTGGAACGCACGACGTCTGAGACGCACGACGTCTGAGACGCACGACGTCTGAGACGCACGACGTCTGGATCGCTCATTGAGCATAAGCATGGCTGCTGTACGTGACCGTCCCTATGCTATGGGTGAGCTGCGTCTCCTCGTTCGCTGGCGGGACAGAACTCTCGCCAGCAACGAGGAGAAAGTGAGAGCATATAGGAGGGCAAGTAGGGCTATCCTCCAGACCTACAACCGGAGGAGAACGGTGAGGTCTCTCCAGAGGAGATGGAGCGACCTCGTGAGGAGGACCCCACGACGCCTGCAGGCCATAAGGGATTGTAAGTACAGTACATTACTGTAGATTACTGTACTTTAAGTTACTGTAGTTACAGGTACAGTACATTATAGCAGGGGCTGCTGTAGCAGCAGGTATCCGGTCTATACAGCACTGTACAGTATTTGTGGTAAACAAATGGTTAAACAAGGACCAAACATTAACCCGGGTCAAAAGGTCAATTTGTTTTTTTGCGTCGACCTAGATGGTGCGGCTTTTGAAATTGGTTGACACCAGTTACTGTAGGTTGACATGGTCGTTAAGTTGACATGGAAAAAGATCGACATGCGTTTTACAAAAACAATTGTTATTTTTTTAAACTTGTGTATATACAGTAGTTCTTTACAATCCAGGTGGTCTACGATTGTGCAGTGTACAGTATCATGCAGTGTACAGTATATGCAATGTATCACAGTGTATCGTGCTGCGTAATTGCAGCGTGTCATGCAGTGTACATTCAGTATATGGTATTGTGCAGTGAGTGTAATACATAGTGAATCACATCGTGCAGCAGAGCCGGCCTTAGGCATAGGCAAACTACAGTAGGCAAATGCCTAGGGCATTTGCTATGCTTAGGGGCACCAGCAGCTTCTGCTGATTAAAATGATATGCGGCATGCCTATATTTTGCGTGACTGCGGCTGTATCTGTACCTGGCTAGGGCCAGCACTGTCGTGCAGTGTACTGTATACACATGTGGTAATTGCAGTTTTTTGTGTAGTGTACATTGTATCATATTTTGCAGGGAAATGTGCAGTTTGTCATATCACGCAGTGCATACACTATGCAGTCGTGCAGTGCATTGTGTGGTTTAATTGCAGTGTGTCGTGCAGTGTGCCGAAATTTGTGTTTCAGATAGTACAGTGTTCTAAGGGATGTTACTTTGGCAGAAATTATTCTAAGGGATGTTACAGTGGCCTAATGTGTTCTGACGTGCATTACTCTTGCATAAGGTTCATGACTGGCAGATCTCTACTTTGTGACGTAATGTGGATATACTACTGCACTACTGTGACGTACAGTACAGTAACGTGAATAAGGTGCTCTACTGTGTGACACAACGTGAATCAAGGACAGTACTGTGACGTGAATACGGTGCTCTACTGTGTGACACAACGTGAATCAAGGACAGTACTGTGACGTGAATACGGTGCTCTACTGTGTGACACAACGTGAATCAAGGACAGTACTGTGACGTGAATACGGTGCTCTACTGTGTGACACAACGTGAATCAAGGACAGTACTGTGACGTGAATAAACTGCACTACTGTGACATGACGTGAATAAGATGAATTCAGGTGAGTACTGCATCATCTGTCATGAAATCAATTTGTAATGTAATGAACAGTACTGAGATGGTTAAGGGTGGGAGGGCTGCATGCTGATGTGTGTCATAATGTTTATAAGGGCAATGCTTATGTGTGTTACAATGTCTATAAAGGTAGTGTTCTGTCTAATACCCTGGACCTACTGTACTGTAGCGATACTGTAAGTGTACTGTATGTCACATTTAGAAATGTGCCCCTTAAGTTTTGAAGACAGTACAGTACACTATGCCCTCCTGAGTGATTAGGTGCAGGGTACTAGAATGAACAATTCCATTTATTGTGATGTCATAAAGATGCTGTCAATGTTGAATTTCATTGGCTGTACAGTATGCTGCCATTATACTGTATATATATTTTTACAGGGCTGGTAGCACGACGTCACAGGAGGCGGGACAGGCGCCGCCAAGCTGGTAAGTATTGTCAAATACAGTAGTGTACAGTACATAGTGATTTCTATAGTCCCAACCCCCTGTCCTGACCATCACAGATAACTCGCTGCAATCCGTTAATGTTAAGAATGTCTGTTTACAAAACTAAATGTAAATATTAAACACAAAGTATAAATAACATTGTAGATAGCTGAATACCCGTGCTTCGCTACGGGATGAGGATGGTAAATTCCAGTGATAGTTGTTTGTTAATTTACGTTTGTTGGCGATCTAGTATATAGTACTGTATACTTTAAGCATACTGTATCTTGCTTCTCTGATGCAGATTGTTTATTGGCCGGACCCCTTTTTGGTCCTGGATACTGTACAGTACATGTTTCAAATTGACAGCTTCACTTACAGTACTGTTATTTTTTTTCCCACAGTACCACCACCACCACCACCACCACCACCACCACCACCACCTGCTGCGCTGCCAGGTATTGTGTAACGAGAATTCTGGTGCTACTGTCATCGTTGTTACACTACTGTACATGTGTCCTGGATACTGTACAGTACATGTTTCAAATTGACAGCTTCACTTACAGTACTGTTATTTTTTTTCCCACAGTACCACCACCACCACCACCTGCTGCGCTGCCAGGTATCGTGTAACGAGAATTCTGGTGCTACTGTCATCGTTGTTACACTACTGTACATGTGTCCTGGATACTGTACAGTACATGTTTCAAATTGACAGCTTCACTTACAGTACTGTTATTTTTTTTCCCACAGTACCACCACCACCACCACCTGCTGCGCTGCCAGGTATTGTGTAACGAGAATTATGGTGCTACTGTCATCGTTGTTACACTACTGTACATGTGTCCTGGATACTGTACAGTACATGTTTCAAATTGACAGCTTCACTTACAGTACTGTTATTTTTTTTCCCACAGTACCACCACCACCACCACCTGCTGCGCTGCCAGGTATTGTGTAACGAGAATTCTGGTGTGACTGTCATCGTTGTTACACTACTGTACATGTGTCCTGGATACTGTACAGTACATGTTTCAAATTGACAGCTTCACTTACAGTACTGTTATTTTTTTTCCCACAGTACCAACAACACCACCACCACCACCACCACCTGCTGCGCTGCCAGGTATTGTGTAACGAGAATTCTGGTGCTACTGTCATCGTTGTTACACTACTGTACATGTGTCCTGGATACTGTACAGTACATGTTTCAAATTGACAGCTTCACTTACAGTACTGTTATTTTTTTTCCCACAGTACCAACACCACCACCACCACCACCACCACCACCTGCTGCGCTGCCAGGTATTGTGTAACGAGAATTCTGGTGCTACTGTCATCGTTGTTACACTACTGTACATGTGTCCTGGATACTGTACAGTACATGTTTCAAATTGACAGCTTCACTTACAGTACTGTTATTTTTTTTCCCACAGTACCACCACCACCACCACCACCACCACCACCACCTGCTGCGCTGCCAGGTATTGTGTAACGAGAATTCTGGTGCTACTGTCATCGTTGTTACACTACTGTACATGTGTCCTGGATACTGTACAGTACATGTTTCAAATTGACAGCTTCACTTACAGTACTGTTATTTTTTTTCCCACAGTACCAACAACACCACCACCACCACCACCACCTGCTGCGCTGCCAGGTATTGTGTAACGAGAATTCTGGTGCTACTGTCATCGTTGTTACACTACTGTACATGTGTCCTGGATACTGTACAGTACATGTTTCAAATTGACAGCTTCACTTACAGTACTGTTATTTTTTTTCCCACAGTACCAACAACACCACCACCACCACCACCTGCTGCGCTGCCAGGTATTGTGTAACGAGAATTCTGGTGTGACTGTCATCGTTACACTACTGTACATGTGTCCTGGATACTGTACAGTACATGTTTCCAATTGACAGCTTCACTTACAGTACTGTTATTTTTTTTCCCACAGTACCAACACCACCACCACCACCGCCGACACCATCCGAGAGCTCCGGAAGTGGTAATAATTACTTTTTGTTACAGACACACTAGTTTCCTACAGTATTACTGTAATTTTTGTATTTTACAATACTTGTCATCTTTTACACACAGACCGCCTCGTAATTGATACAGAGGAGGAGCTCATTCACATTGATTCGGGGGAGGAAGAGGAGCCAGATTATAGTAAGTACAGTAGGATTTTCTCAAGCCCATTCTTAAAAGTATTGACCAAGTCCACTTTTATTACTTTTCAGGCAGGGAATTCCAAACATGTACTGTACAGTATTTCCCTCACTGTGAAGACCCCTTTTCGCCTCTGTGCGAAATCGCCTCTACTTCAACAAGAGTTACTGTGCACGTGTCCTCTGTGTCCATCTTATCAAAAACCGTTCCTGTGTATTGTCCCCTTACTGTATACAGTATATTTGTAAAGGTTAATCATGTCCCCTCTTAATCTCCTCTTTTCCAATGTAAACATGCCTAGCCTGCCTTTCCTTGTATTCCATCTTCTCAATCCACTTCATCACTTTGGTCGCCCGCCTCTAAACCTTTTGTAGTTCCACGATATCCATTTTGTATTATGGTGCCCAAAATTGTGCATCCGACCCACCCTCCACTAGCCTAACCCTCCAATCATACTCTGAATCCACACTCTGCATTCTGAATGTCGGGATCCAGACAGCAGGTCTTTTAAATACAGTACTGTATGTCCCCTACCGCTGGACAGTCATTCTGCTCCTACTGTATTATGAATATATCTCTGCCTCCTGTAGCACTGTACTACTGTGCAATTTTGTAGTAACTGTACTCTACTGTATTTTGTCTATAATATTTTTTTATTTTCAACTCAGTAATTATTGACAGTGAGGATGAGGATGAAAAACCCTCTCCCCAACTTGGTAAGTAAACTGCAGTATTGTACTGTACTGTACATTGTGTTAAACCAATGGGTTGGGTTTGCGTGACCAGCAGTCAGGATTCTAGCGGTCAGGTGACCGACAGTGGCATCCTGATTGCAGCAATCCCAACAGGGTGAGGTACGGTATCCTAACCCTCCTCCACTACCCCCTGATTCTGGCCTCGACATTCTCGTCTCTGTGTGCGAAATCTACTCTCCTCCTCCAATTCCTGACTGAATTTTTGCTTTACTGTATTCAACACAGAATACAAAAGTATATTTCATGGATTTTTTGCTTTCACAGCCCCTACACTGTCACAGGCGGTGGCGGAGGAGGAGGACCAGGACTCTATGTCCATCACCTCACTGCACCCATTAAGTAAGTCCAGTCCGGTACATCGTGCCTCTGTAGAGCCAGTTTGAGCAAGGAGAGATTGATTGCTTCTTTTTTTGGTGGGGGCTCAAACCAACCAGTCATTTCAGCCACAGTCGTGTGGCAGACCCTGTTTATATAACATAAGGGTGGTTGGGAGGGCCCAATCACAATTCCATCTTGCACCTCTTTTTTTATTTATTTATCTTTGCATCATGTGATGTTTGGGGAAAATTGTTATAAGGTTTGATGTAAAAAAAAGGTTAAAAAAAAGAGGCAGATTAGATGGGCAAAGTGGTTCTTACAGTATTTGTCATCAAATTCTATGTTTCTGTATGCAGACCCTCCAACATGACCCGCCGCACTGCTCTGTTTCTAGACTTCCCTCTTAATTTATGATTTCCATCACCTGTGTTGAACTAGTTATATGATAAGAAAGCTGTTTCTTCACAGGTGATGGCAATAATAAATTAAGAGGGAAGTCCAGAACCAGAGCATTTTGTACCTAGTGGGGCGGGTCATGTTGGAGGGTATGTGTATTTCCTGGAATGAACCTTTTTTTTTTTCACATTAATGTTTTTTTTCACAGGCCCTACACTGGAACAGGCCACGGAGGAGGAGGAGGATGATGATGATGCTGCTGCATTTAGTGGTAAGAATTATTACTGACATTGATCTGATGCCATCAGATTTTTCTGGCAAATGCGTAGAAATCGGATGAAAATTGTTTTTGTTTGAACTGGTGATATTGCCCATACAGTAGCAACCGATCACATCCCACATTAACATTTACAGTATCTAGTTACACTTACAGACGATAATACAGTACAGTAGGTAATATTTGATTGGTTGCTACTGTATGGACAACATCCTGTTCTAAAAAAAACACCTATCTTACTCAATTTCTCTCTCTCTCTCTCACCCCTTGTCACTGTCTCTCCATTCATCTCTCTAGATACTGTCAGTGATGAATTTCCCATTAGGCACGAGAGGCACGTACTGTACCTAGTGGCGGCATCTGTTTGGGGGCCTCAGTTGGATGCTTACAGTATGCTAATACTGTCATCCCAAAAATTACCACTACAGTAACTGCTAAATATTTTAAGTGTACTGTACAATATGCACATACAGTACTGTACAGTATACATAATTCAAAAGAAAAAAGAGTTGCTACCTTATTCTAGTCATAATCACCGGCATACGGGTCACTCACAAATTTTCTGATGGTCTCGGTGGGGTCCCTTGGAATCACCATGCCTGTCACAAGCATACCTTTTTTTACCCACCTGACACTGGGCCTGGACACTAGTGTACTATTACTATACTTTTTACTGTATACTGTATCTTATAATATTCTTCTCTTTTACCCACAGACGACGAGCCAGAATACATTTTTGGTAAATATACTGTACAGTAGCAATAGTTGGTACTGTAATTACAGTATTTTTTTTTCTCCAACATTATTTTAAGTCAAACTGATATGACTAACTGTACTGTATTTTATCTTTTTACAGTCCGTCGCCAACCAGTGGAGGAGACACCTGGTAATAAAATAGAAATACATAATGCACTGTACTGTATTCTAACTTACTGTAACATGTATAACACTGAGCTGATCATCTTCACACCCTCTGACATAACCTTACAGTACAAACTGTACTTTCTCTCCTTTTTCACCCTCTTCACTCCACAAATGCATGCTGCGTTTCCTGACTACTGATATAATAGTGTGTAGAGCGTAGCGAGGCACCGTGCCCACCGCGTGGCGAGCGAAGCAAGCATGCAAGGGGCTGCTTTCCGCTCGCCGCCCCTGTCGGGATTGTGTGGTCGGGATTCCGGCGTCTGTATTTTGACTGCCGGGATCCCGTCCAGCGGGATTACGTACTGATCTCCAGTCTGAGCCTGCCCTAGGCATAGGCATACTTGCCAAATGCCCAGGGGCACAAGCAGCTTCTGCTGATTAATATGATATGCAGCATGCCTACAGTATATTCTGTGCATACAAAATGCATTACTAATGTGCAGCATTATGTGTATACAGTACTTTGTTGTGTAACATATACTGTAGCAAGGGCACTACTGTGTGGTCTAATGTGAACAAAGAGCAATATGATGTGATGCAATGTGAATAAGTGGGAATACTTTGAGGAGTAATGTGGTACTATCATATGATGTAACGAGAAAAAGAGACACTATTGCATGATATGTTGTGAATAAAGTTGCAGTACTGTGTGGCGTCATTTCAGATTGGGGAATTACTGTGTGGCCATGCCCCTTCCCAGCAAGAACATGCACCGTTTTGGGATGCACACCGAATGTGCACACTGTTGCTATTTTAAACATACAGTACAGTAAGTTGGAGGAGCACCAAAATGAGGACTGCTATGGTTGAGGGGTGATGGTGCTGGGAAAGGGGTACAGGCTCAGAGGCGGAAATAGCATCTGTGCAAGGGGGCAGCATCCAAAAACTTGACTAGGGAATCATATTATTTATGGCTGGCTCTGAGTACAGTCCACTATTATGGATAGTACTCCCTACAACACCACCTACAGTACTGTAACCCTCTTTTTTCTGAAGCGGTCATGAAATGTCATGACTGCTAATACATACAGTAAATGTCTACAGTATTTGTACTGTGGTGTTTTATTCCTTTGACAATTTGTTTATGACCTATTGAAGCTAAACTCTTGTACAGTACTTTATATTTTGAATACCAGCAATACAGTATAATACTGTACCTACAGTATACAGTAATAATTGTTTACTATTTGAATGTGACTAAATGTTTTTTTTTCTCCAATATAGTGCCAATTATTTATGGGGGCCCCAGACAGGGGCAAGATAGGTGGGCTGGCCCAGAAGCGGGCAGGCAGCAGCCCACTTATACAAGAGGTAAACTAAAGCAATGTTTAAATTACCTCGACAGCATACAGTAGTGTTTGATTTACTGTACTGACAATACAGTACTGTACATTGTAAATAACAATATTGTCTAATATAGAGTAAAGTACTGTATTGCCATTACTACACTGTAAAGTATTCAGTATTTGTTTTGTAATACTGTCCTTTTTTTCCCACAGAACAGTTGCAGCGTGCCATCCAGCTCCTGCGGGTGGTGGTCCACCTCTTAGTGGACCACTTTTTTAATTTTTTATTAAGATTAATTTTATTTTATTTAATAAAAATTTTTGTTCTTGTACTCCATTGTATAGTATCTTTTTCTACTGTATAAGATAGGCATACTGTACACCATACAATTATCTGGCAGATAATCTGCAAGATCTGGCTGTTTGTAATGAAATTCTCTCCTAATTTAGCTGTGGTGTACAGTACCTCCTGAGTGTGCTGGGGTGCTTTCTGGCCAGTTTGGGGTGATTTGGAGCAAGTTTGGTCGGCCATCTGGCCGACATGTGCTGTCGACTGTTTGGCAAACATGTGTTTTCACTCCAGCATGTGTGTGTCAGGCATTTTGTGTGTGTCAGGCATTTTGTGTGTGTCAGGCATTTTGTGTGTGTCAGGCATTTTGTGTGTGTCAGCCATTTTATGTGTGTCAGCCATTGCTGTGTGGTTCCACAAATGTTAGCGTGTCAAAGTGCTGACCACTGACACCACTATTTCACTTTGTACCGCATGCCTTTTGTGGAACCACACAGCCCAGCATGACTTATTGCTGGGCTGTGTGGTTCCACAAATTTTCTTGGAAAACAAATGAACATGAGTGTCTTTACTTTAATACTTTTTTTTTTTTCCCCCACAGATATCTATATACACAAGAAAAGAATGTAACGAAGAACAAACTACTTTTTTGTTTTAATTAACTTTCAAACTTTATTTAAAAAAAAACACCTTTTTTTTCTTCAATAAACTTTTAAAAATAGAAGTTTCCTGTGGTTTTTATTAAAATATGAAATGCAAGATGCCTAACCAAGTTGTTTTACATACAGTATACCACTCTTAATTGAATTCCCATCATACAGTAGTACTAATTTATACAGTACAGGAAGTTGGGAATACAAACATTGGAAACCACGTCATGTTTATTTTAAGAAACACTTTATTTACGGACAAAATCATTTGGAACATGTAACATCACACATACTGTACTGTATTGTAATAAAGCCAACATCACACATACTGTACGGTACTTTAATCAAAAGGTAACAGCACAAATACAGTAACAATATCAACTTTAACATTTTTATAATTTATTTTTTTGTGGTGGTGGTGCGGGGTAATGGTTTTTGTACTTTATTTTTAGGTTTTGCTTTTTTGAATTATTTTTCGTTTTTGTCTTTTGCTTTTTAACACTGTCGCATACGGACACCAGAATAGAGGACTGACAACAGCAGCCCCTGGATGGAAACGCAGCCCAAGGCCCCAGATGGACACAGCACAATGGACTCGGCTGCTACTGGATAGATACAGCAGCGCCCAAAAAATCAACAGGAATAAAAGGGGCAACTTGTAACAGGCCCTTACATTACCAGGAATGTGGTGAGCCAAGTTCATGCACTCCCCTTTGAGTAACCGAGCTGCTCCAAGTGGATTCAGCACAGTGCATGCAGCCCCAGAAAATGTACAGGTCATACAGGTACATTGACACAATTTTTTAGCTTCAGCTGTGTGAAGCTGATGTGCTGAAGCTAGGAGGTAGGTAATGATCTGGTTTCATCATAGTCGAGCTTCCAAGTCATTTTCCTCTTCGTTCTCAGCACAGAGTTTATGGTATCCCTTATCTTCCTCTTTTCTGGATCACCAATCCTCACGCGGCGTTCACACCTAGCCATGATGTCATGTACCAGATTTTTGGGCAGCGGAAGTTTGCCCTTGGAACCATCAAAGTTCACACGATTGGCCCACGTCAAGTATTTGTCGTACCGTACATGGTGCTGGAACAGAGAATATGCATATTTCTGAATATGTCCATTTGAAGCTCTGTACAGATGGTCGTCCAGGGAAGTTGAGATGACAGCCAGGGCAATATTGTTCAGAGAGCCTCCGAATGTATTGCGAAGTGGCCTGTGAGCAGGTGTGCTGGTCATCATTGGTGTTCCTGGCAACAGCACACTTGAATCCAGGCCTCTGCGGTCGTCCAGCCCTCTGCGGTCGTCCAGGCCTCCTCTGCGGTCCTCCAGGCCTCCTCTGCGGTCCTCCAGGCCTCCTCTGCGGTCCTCCAGGTCTCTTCTGCGGTCCTCCAGGTCTCTTCTGCGGTCCTCCAGGCCTCCTCTGCGGTCGTCCAAGTCGCTGACTTCGTCCAGTCCGCTGCTGCGGTCCAGGCCTCTGCGGTCCTCCAGGCCTCCTCTGCGGTCCTCCAGGCCTCCTCTGCGGTCCTCCAGGCCTCCTCTGCGGTCCTCCAGGCCTCCTCTGCGGTCCTCCAGGCCTCCTCTGCGGTCCTCCAGGTCTCTTCTGCGGTCCTCCAGGCCTCCTCTGCGGTCCTCCAGGCCTCCTCTGCGGTCCTCCAGGCCTCCTCTGCGGTCCTCCAGGCCTCCTCTGCGGTCCTCCAGGTCTCTTCTGCGGTCCTCCAGGCCTCCTCTGCGGTCCTCCAGGCCTCCTCTGCGGTCCTCCAGGTTTCCTCTGCGGTCCTCCAGGCCTCTGTGGTCGTCCAGGCCTCCTCTGCGGTCGCCCAAGTCGCTGACTTCGTCCAGTCCGCTGCTGTGTCCAGGCCTCTGCGGTCCTCCAGGTCTCTTCTGCGGTCCTCCAGGCCTCCTCTGCGGTCGTCCAAGTCGCTGACTTCGTCCAGTCCGCTGCTGCGGTCCCCCAGGCCTCCTCTACGGTCGTCCAGGCCTCCTCTGCGGTCGTCCAGGCCTCCTCTGCGGTCGTCCAGGCCTCCTCTGCAGTCGTCCAGGCCTCCTCTGCGGTCGCCCAAGTCGCTGACTTCGCCCAGTCCGCTGCTGTGGTCCAGGCCTCTGCGGTCCTCCAGGCCTCCTCTGCGGTCGTCCAAGTCGCTGACTTCGTCCAGTCCGCTGCTGCGGTCCCCCAGGCCTCCTCTACGGTCCCCCAGGCCTCCTCTGCGGTCGTCCAGGCCTCCTCTGCGGTCGTCCAGGCCTCCTCTGCGGTCCTCCAGGCCTCCTCTGCGGTCCTCCAGGCCTCCTCTGCGGTCCTCCAGGCCTCCTCTGCGGTCCTCCAGGCCTCCTCTGCGGTCGTCCAAGTCGCTGACTTCGTCCAGTCCGCTGCTGCGGTCCCCCAGGCCTCCTCTACGGTCGTCCAGGCCTCCTCTGCGGTCGTCCAGGCCTCCTCTGCGGTCGTCCAGGCCTCCTCTGCGGTCGTCCAGGCCTCCTCTGCGGTCCTCCAGGTCTCTTCTGCGGTCCTCCAGGCCTCCTCTGCGGTCGTCCAAGTCGCTGACTTCGTCCAGTCCGCTGCTGCGGTCCCCCAGGCCTCCTCTACGGTCGTCCAGGCCTCCTCTGCGGTCGTCCAGGCCTCCTCTGCGGTCGTCCAGGCCTCCTCTGCGGTCGTCCAGGCCTCCTCTGCGGTCCTCCAGGCCTCCTCTGCGGTCCTCCAGGCCTCCTCTGTGGTCGTCCATGCCGCTGACTTCGTCCAGTCCGCTGCGGTCCTCCAGGCCTCCTCTGCGGTCCTCCAGGCCTCCTCTGCGGTCCTCCAGGCCTCCTCTGCGGTCCTCCAGGCCTCCTCTGCGGTCCTCCAGGCCTCGGTCGTCCAGGCCGCTGACTTGAACCGCTTGGTGGTGTGTTGCAATGATGGTGCGGCAAACTCCAACTTGCCATTCTTCCCTCGTTTGTTCAATGACTTTCTTCATGGCTTCTACCATCTGTTCCTTTATGCCTTCTTTAAGGCCAGCCACATCGGTCTGCAGCTGATTGACCTGTCCACCAACTTCTGACTCCATATTGGTCACCTTACTGAGTAGCTCCTTTAGTAAAACAGGACAGGTACACTGGCAGTCCTGCACTTTGGTGTTCACATCTGTGAAATGCAACCTTCTTCGTGGTGAATGTGTCATGTCTTCTTGTCCAGGGGTGGCTACATGGTCCAAAAAAGAAGCTTCCTGATGCAGCGTGTTTGTCACGTCCTCTAGCACCGGTATTTCCAGATTCATTGGCTGAACACTGTGATCTGCAGGAGATGGAACAATTACATCATTTGCCACACCACATATCATCTCCAACGTATTATTCTTTGCCTTGGCATTTTTTCGTGGTTTCACCACATTTTCTTTCTGAGCCGCCTTGGCAGTTTTCTTCTTCTTTTGTGGGACTAATGCAGCAAGTTTCTGTGCCACTGATGGGTGGGTTTTGTCACTCCCGTAAAATCTGGTAGTCTGCATTCTTTGTCTTTTGTCTAAAAATATAAAAACCACAATAAGAAAACATGTAAAGCACAGCATGCTAAAAATAGCAAACAACTGTACATTTTCAAATAAAGTGCACAACAGTAAAGTGCAAATACTGTACAGTATTTGCCTTTTTTCCCTGTGCCTCCCAACAAGAACCTCTGCAGGAGGGACAGAATGCTCTGTTACGGACTTCAGTTTAAATATACAGTATGATTACCATCACCTGTGCGAACAACTATACTGTACAGTAGTTACTGTATTTGATAAGATAGGTGTTTCACCACAAGTGATAGCAATCATTCAGTACTACTGCACATACAGGTACCTGTAGTACACCGGGATAAGCAAGGTCTATGTACATTACGTTATACCGAGCTGGATCGCTTAGCAACCTGACAAAATGGCCACCGACCGTGAACTCCCAGCACGTGGCAGCGCTTGGATATGGAGTGAGATACAGTATGGTACAGTCCAGGGGCAATGCTGAAGGAGCGTCACAATCCCCTAGCTCAATTACTAGAGCCATCTTAACAGCAGTGTGGGCCCCTGGACACAGCAATGCACTGGGGCCCCTACCCACTCACCAGCGGAAGGGGTGGGGGGAGCTATCAGCGGCAGCTTTGATGCTCCGCGGGGGATAGGGGGGGTTCTATCTTTCGCTCAGTATGTACAGTAGGACCTGGAGAAATAATTTCTGCTAATTATTCCTTTACTGCACAGATGGGGCAGGAAGGAGAACACTAAACTGTAGAAGGGGGCATTGTGCTGAATGAAGGGGCCCTGGTACATGACTTCCAGGGTGGTAGGGGGTGTTTAATACACAGGGGAGGAGTGGATAATGGAGTGGGCTTAATATTAGTGTTATGGACTGCAATTAGTTTCCTGTATGAAACAGATACAGTACAGTAAATAACCCTCCTTGGAAGTGCATGGGCCCTGTGAGACTTACAGTAGTGTACAGCATAAGGGTCGACTGACATGATGTACAAGCATTACATACAGTACATGTCAGTACTGTATGTAAATTCTTCAATTATTGCCTAACAACAATGCTGCTTACTGTATATTAAATACTGTAGGCCTAGAAATGTGCATCTCAATATAGTAGTTAAAAACACAGGGGCCTATGTGGATAAGCGAGTTCTATGCACACTAAAAATGGCCACCGACCGTGAACCCCCAGCACGTGGCAGCGCTCGTATATGTAGTGAGATACAGTATGGCATACATTTCACAGTTCAGGGGGCAATGCTGAAGGAGCGTCACAATCCCCTAGCTCAATTACATTGGGATAAGCGAGGTCTATGCACATTACGGTATACCGAGCTGGATCGCTTAGCAACCTGACAACATGGCCGCCGACCGTGAACTCCCAGCACGTGGCAGCGCTCGGATATGTAGTGAGATACAATATGGCATACATTTCACAGTTCAGGGGGCAATGCTGAAGGAGCGTCACAATCCCCTAGCTCAATTACATTGGGATAAGCGAGGTCTATGCACATTACGGTATACCGAGCTGGATCGCTTAGCAACCTGACAAAATGGCCGCCGACCGTGAACTCCCAGCACGTGGCAGCGCTCGGATATGGAGTGAGATACAATATGGCATACATTCCACAGTTCAGGGGGCAATGCTGAAGGAGCGTCACAATCCCCCTAGCTTAATTACACCGGGATAAGCGAGGTCTATGCACATTACGGTATACCGAGCTGGATCGCTTAGCAACCTGACAAAATGGCCGCCGACCGTGAACTCCCAGCACGTGGCAGCGCTCGGATATGGAGTGAGATACAATATGGCATACATTTCACAGTTCAGGGGGCAATGCTGAAGGAGCGTCACAATCCCCTAGCTCAATTACATTGGGATAAGCGAGGTCTATGCACATTACGGTATACCGAGCTGGATCGCTTAGCAACCTGACAAAATGGCCGCCGACCGTGAACTCCCAGCACGTGGCAGCGCTCGGATATGGAGTGAGAGATGGTATACATTTTAAAATACACCGGGATAAGTTGTACAGGCCATGGAGCAATGCACAGGGACATTCATCATTTACGTACAGTATATAAATAATTGTAAACCGTAAATGAAAGAATTACCGGTCAAATACTGTATGACGAAACTGTGTCAATGAGCTGGAACAGTATGGCCTGTGAAGAAGTTTTCGAAGGCAGAAACGGAGAGCAAATTATCAGGAGATTTCTGAAAGGTCGGAGAAGATCCACACAGCAAGTCTGCCTACGAGGAAACAGATTTGCAAAGTGGGTAGCGGGCGGTGACTGAGACGCTCTTTTATTCACATTCAAAAGTACAGTATGCTCTGTGATTGGTGTAAGGATGAATGCGCCTATATTGGCACCAATCACAGCGGTAAGAATTCCTTTTGTGTGAATGTGAATAAAAGAGCGTCTCAGTCACCGCCCCGCTACCCACTTTGCAAAGCTGTTTCCTCGTAAGCAGACTTGCTGTGTGGATCTTCTCCGACCTTTCAGAAATCTCCTGATAATTTGCTCTCCGTTTCTGCCTTCGAAAACTTCTTCACAGGCCATACTGTTCCAGCTCATTGACACAGTTTCGTCATACAGTATTTGACCGGTAATTCTTTCATTTACGGTTTACAATTATTTATATACTGTACGTAAATGATGAATGTCCCTGTGCATTGCTCCATGGCCTGTACAACTTATCCCGGTGTATTTTAAAATGTATACCATCTCTCACTCCATATCCGAGCGCTGCCACGTGCTGGGAGTTCACGGTCGGCGGCCATTTTGTCAGGTTGCTAAGCGATCCAGCTCGGTATACCGTAATGTGCATAGACCTCGCTTATCCCAATGTAATTGAGCTAGGGGATTGTGACGCTCCTTCAGCATTGCCCCCTGAACTGTGAAATGTATGCCATATTGTATCTCACTACATATCCGAGCGCTGCCACGTGCTGGGAGTTCACGGTCGGCGGCCATTTTGTCAGGTTGCTAAGCGATCCAGCTCGGTATACCGTAATGTGCATAGACCTCGCTTATCCCAATGTAATTGAGCTAGGGGATTGTGACGCTCCTTCAGCATTGCCCCCTGAACTGTGAAATGTATGCCATATTGTATCTCACTACATATCCGAGCGCTGCCACGTGCTGGGAGTTCACGGTCGGCGGCCATGTTGTCAGGTTGCTAAGCGATCCAGCTCGGTATACCGTAATGTGCATAGACCTCGCTTATCCCAATGTAATTGAGCTAGGGGATTGTGACGCTCCTTCAGCATTGCCCCCTGAACTGTGAAATGTATGCCATATTGTATCTCACTACATATCCGAGCGCTGCCACGTGCTGGGAGTTCACGGTCGGCGGCCATGTTGTCAGGTTGCTAAGCGATCCAGCTCGGTATACCGTAATGTGCATAGACCTCGCTTATCCCAATGTAATTGAGCTAGGGGATTGTGACGCTCCTTCAGCATTGCCCCCTGAACTGTGAAATGTATGCCATATTGTATCTCACTCCATATCCGAGCGCTGCCACGTGCTGGGAGTTCACGGTCGGCGGCCATTTTGTCAGGTTGCTAAGCGATCCAGCTCGGTATACCGTAATGTGCATAGACCTCGCTTATCCCGGTGTAATTAAGCTAGGGGGATTGTGACGCTCCTTCAGCATTGCCCCCTGAACTGTGAAATGTATGCCATATTGTATCTCACTCCATATCCGAGCGCTGCCACGTGCTGGGAGTTCACGGTCGGCGGCCATTTTGTCAGGTTGCTAAGCGATCCAGCTCGGTATACCGTAATGTGCATAGACCTCGCTTATCCCAATGTAATTGAGCTAGGGGATTGTGACGCTCCTTCAGCATTGCCCCCTGAACTGTGAAATGTATGCCATATTGTATCTCACTACATATCCGAGCGCTGCCACGTGCTGGGAGTTCACGGTCGGCGGCCATGTTGTCAGGTTGCTAAGCGATCCAGCTCGGTATACCGTAATGTGCATAGACCTCGCTTATCCCAATGTAATTGAGCTAGGGGATTGTGACGCTCCTTCAGCATTGCCCCCTGAACTGTGAAATGTATGCCATACTGTATCTCACTACATATACGAGCGCTGCCACGTGCTGGGGGTTCACGGTCGGTGGCCATTTTTAGTGTGCATAGAACTCGCTTATCCACATAGGCCCCTGTGTTTTTAACTACTATATTGAGATGCACATTTCTAGGTCTACAGTATTTAATATACAGTAAGCAGCATTGTTGTTAGGCAATAATTGAAGAATTTACATACAGTACTGACATGTACTGTATGTAATGCTTGTACATCATGTCAGTCGACCCTTATGCTGTACACTACTGTAAGTCTCACAGGGCCCATGCACTTCCAAGGAGGGTTATTTACTGTACTGTATCTGTTTCATACAGGAAACTAATTGCAGTCCATAACACTGAAGTTGTATTTTCAGTACTGTACAGTATACAATACTTAAATTTGAACATCAGGTACTGGATAGTAAACATGTACAGTATTAACTTCTATCATAAAACTCTTATGCATTTTCAGATGTGTAAATTTTAGACTACAGTATTCACAAATGTTTTCTCTCCATACAGGAATTATAGTTGGACAACATGCCAGTAACTATCAACAAAACGATGAGCAAGATAATCGCCAACATGAAAAAAGAAAATAAAACCATCAAAGAGATCCATGCATGGCTCAAGGAAAGTGGCATTATAGTCACTTTAGAAACGGTGCGCTATCATGCATTCGAGAGAACAACGCCCAGATTTGTATTTCCTACAAAATGCACATGGTACGTACTGTACACTACTGTAATGTTTAAATGACTTGCTTTATACCATAAACAATTTTTTTGAAATAAAATAAAAACTTCATCAATTGTAACTGTGATTGTGCTGTTCATGAATTCATATTTTTCATACTGTATTGTACTGTAGGAGAGTGCAACAAATTGTGGAGGAACTAACTCGTGAGGATGATGAGCGTACTGCTCTGCAAATAAAACGAATTCTCCATTCCAAGTATGACCTGGACATATCGGCCACCAGCATCAGAAGGATGCGACGGAAAATGGGATGGACCTTTGGCGCAACAAGGTAAAATACTGAAAGCAGTATAAACCATACAGTAAATGCACTGTTAATAATCCCTTGATACGTGATATAATAATGCCATAAATCATTATACAGAGTGTGTACTTTATACTATATACAGTATGTGTGTGTGTATATACTGTATACAGTATATTCTATCCCAAAAGAGATACCTACTGTATAGGCACTCAGAGACAGCAATGAAGCATTGCCGGCTTATTGTGATGATTACATACTGTATACTGTGTGTGTGTGTTTGTGTGTATGTACAGTATGTATATATATATTACTCTGTATGTAACTTAATGTACTGTATGTACAGTTTAATGTATACAGTAGGTATATAATACAGTATACTGCACATACAGTCTACTGTATATACAGTAATCTGTAAATCTGTAATTTCATAACTGTATCTGATTTCATTATTTTTGGCTCTTCACAGGATATCTCCAATGATAAGAGATGTGAATAAAGAAAAGAGAGTGGAACAGGCACGGCGATGGATTGAGAGTGGTGAAACATTTGATGATGTCATTTTCACAGATGAATCGTCTGTTGCCCTTGAGCGGTTCTCCAGAATGTCATTCAGGAAACGTAACCATATCTCTTTAAAACCACGCCCAAAGCATCCATTGAAAGTCCATGTATGGGGAGGCATATCACGATTAGGAGCTGGTCCCCTATTATTTTTCGAAGGTACAGTACTATACTTTATTCTGTGCCTGTGTTCTGTAAAAATACATGTTGTACTGTAGAGTACGTGTAACTGCACAATAAAAGGAGTTGCTTATTAATGAACAACATTTTTTGATTTCTGTAGGAATCATGGATAAGAAATATTTCCAAGAAACAATAGTAGAGAAATGTATGGTGCCATTTGTGAATAAATATTACCCAACTCACCATAGGATATTCCAAGACAATGATCCTAAACACTCCGCCTCAGCCAAATTTATGGAAGAGAAAGGTATGAATTGGGAACGCACACCACCAGAGTGAGTATTCTTTCAACAGTGTACAAGTAAAATTTTGGATAGCACTCTAGTACTGTAAAAAAAAATTTTGTTTAATAAACAGTACAATATTGTATGTTTAATTTTCTCTATTTACTGTAATGTAATTAATTTTTTCTATACGCTTTTTTTTTATTTTTATATAGATCACCAGACATGAACCCAATCGAATTAGTGTGGGCTCAATTGAAGAGGTACGTTAGGAGTGTTGCAAAGCCAACAACAAAACAGCAACTGGTGGATGGGATAAAGAAATTTTGGCTAGAAGTACTCACACCTGAACATTGTAATAATTATATAAATCACCTGTATAAATTATTACCTGTTGTAGTTGAAAGAAATGGTCAAGCCACAAATATGTAGTTCTGTATTTTCTGTTTAAAATTTTAAATTGGTGCATTATTAAAAAAAATGATAAAATTGCCTTTGTCTGATTATTGCATAAACTAATGTAGAATATTATACAGTAGTAATGTTATTGATGTGTACTGTATGAACAGTTATTTTCAGTTTTATAAGTCCTGAATAAGAGTACTGTACATTTTGATCAGTGCAGTACATGGAATCGGATGTTGTAATACTTTATTTTTACATTAATATTGATGTTTTTCCAATAAATATTCAATTTTACAGTATGGTACGGTACAGTACATGAGGGTACCTGTACAGTATGATACGTCATTATGGGGGAGAAATACTGTATCCACTAAATGTACAGTAAAATGTTTTTTTCTTATTACAAACACACAAATGCATCTCAGATGGAAATATGCTATACACAGCAGACAGCTTATGGTGACAGAACTTCCCTACTGTATCCCCACCCATAGTCGTGGTATATTTTAGATTGCCTAATGAGACACTCCTGCAGCATTGCCAATGATTCATGTAAAACCTGTGTGCAAACAGTATCTGTATTGAATGCAAAGTACAGTAAGAGTACAGTATACAGTATTATCAGAGCCAAACCTGACCAACATGATGCCCTAGGCTAGATTTTGGCTGATGCCCTCTTGCACAGATGCTACGTAGTTCCGCCTCTAACCCTGCACCCCTTTCCCAGCACCATCACCCATTTTGGCGCTCCTACCCCCTATAATCTAAATAAGAACAATGTGCACATTTAGTGCCAGCCCAAAACAGTGTACAGTATGTTCTTGCTGGGAAGGGGCATGGTAACACAATAATACCCGAAGATGAAATGACACAACACAGTACTGCAACTTTATTCACATTATATCATGCAGTGGTGTCTCTTATTCTCATGACATCATATCATAGTACCACATTACTCCTAACAGTAATGCCCCTTATTCACATTACACCCCACCACATTCATCTTTATTTACATTAGACCACAGGTTCTCAAACTCAGTCCTCAGGACCCCACACAGTGCAGGTTTTGCAGGTCTCACAGAATCACAAGTGAAAAAATTAGCTCCACCTACTGTATGGACCTTCTAAAATGTGTCAGTTAGTAATGAATACATCTGTGCACTTGCTGGTTTACCTGCAAAACATGCACTGTGTGGGGTCCTGAGGACCAAGTTTGAGAACCACTGCATTAGACCATGCAGTAGTGCCCTTTCCTTATGTTACACCAGAAAATATTGTAGTACACCTTATACACATACAGTACAGTAATGCCACACATTAGTAATGCATTTCATATTTAAATTTTCCGATTTAATTTCATAGAGCCGCAGTCACTCACAGAATATAGGCATGTACTGTAGCATCTCATTTTATTCTGCAGAAGCTGATTATTCCCGTTTGGCTAGTTTGCCGCCTCTGTACAGTATATCACAATAGAAAAAAGTTATAGTGTCAGTGAAAAAAGCACCTCATGACAGATACTGTACACAAGCTCATGTCTAAATACTGTATACTGTAAGCAGTGACATTAAGGGGTACAGTACTGTATATGCAATTGCAGTCGAATTCCGGAAGGAATATGGAAAAAATGGACACGGGATCCCCCATCTTTTTAGAACCAGCACCGGGCTCTGCGCCTGGTCCTGGTGCAAAAAATAAGGGGGACAAAAAAAGCGTAGGGGTTCCCCATATTTTTTGAATCAGCACTGGGCTCCACTAGCTGGACAGATAATGCACAGCCGGGGGAGACTTTTATACCGGTCCCTGCGGCCATGGAATTAAATACCCAACTAGTCACACCTGGCCGGAGTACCCTGGAGGAGTGGGGGCCCCTTAAATCAAGGGGACCCCCCTCCAGCCACTCGATTATCTCTATCACCCCTGTGTATTGTAGCTAGGGGATTGTGACGCTCCTTCAGCATTGCCCCGTAGCCTGCAAAATCTGTGCTGTTATTTGCTCCATAGCTGAGTGCCTCCTAGGAGCTACTGTAGGAGTCACAGGCGGTAGCCATTTCAATTGAGTCTGCCCTGCTATAGAATTGTACAGGTATGTGTACATTACCGTACGGTGCATAGAACCTTTACAGTAGAAACTCTCCTGCAGCTTTGGCCTGCTTTACTGTATGTACTGTAAAACTTGTGTTTTGTCAGTTTGCTATGCGACCGAGCCCGGTGTAACGTACAGTACTGTAATGTGCATAGACCTCGCTTACAGTATCTCTGTGTATTTTGGCTAGGGGATTGTGACGCTCCTTCAGCATCGCCCCGTAGCCTGCACAGCTTATGCCATTTCTCATTCCATACCCAACTGCTGCATGCCACGAGGTGGGGGTTCAGGAGGTGGGGGTTCATGGGTAGTGGTCGTTTTGACAGTGTGCTATGCGATTGAGTCCGGTGTACCGTAATACTGTATGCAATCCTACAGTGGCTTATCCCTCCCCTGTGTATTTTGGCTAGGGGATTGTGACGCTCCTTCAGCATTGCCCCATAACCTGCACAAGGGTTCAGGGGCGGCGGCCATTTTGCCAGTGTGCTACAGTATGTCATCGAGTCCGGTGTACCATAATATGCATACTGTGTATTTTAGCTAGGGGATTGTGACGCTCCTTCAGCATTGCCCCATAGTCTGTACAATCTGGACTATTACTTGCTCCGTAGCCTAGGGCCTCTGTGGGGCAAGGAGTCATAGGTGGTAGCCATTTCTATTCAGTCTGCCCAGCTACAGAATTGTATGTGTACTGTGTACGGAGCATAGTACCTTAACCTGCATAGAACCTGCACATTATGGTACACCGGACTCGATCGCATAGAACCGCTCATGCAGCTACTGTATGCCCTGGTTTACAGTATGTGAATAAAAAAAATAATAAAGTGTCTGAAAAAAACTACAGTAACATGCATTCGTACTTAAGGAATCGAACCCTGGACTCTGAGTATAGGAAGCGAAACACTTCACCACTTCGCCGCAGACAAATGTATAAATCCGTTGGTTTTGATTATGCTGTAATGGCTACGGGATTAGGACGATAACATACTGTAGAAAATTCCTAATCTTGAGAGGCAATAGTGAACTTGTAACACACATCCATTTGCGACAGTGTACACTACTGGTTTTACAGTACTGTGTTTTGTCTGCGGGACTTGGACGCTCACATACAGTATTCATAAAGTATTGTAGATGGATCATATACTGTATGCTGTACTACTGTATTTGCGTCGGTGTCGTACTGTATATACAGTACTGTATTAAATAATGCAGCGTAATGAGTACAGTATTTGCTGTATGCAGCGTAATGAGACGCCTTAGTAAAGTAGTCCTTATTATGTATGTCAGTATTGTATTTTACGGGAGACCACACGCATGCGCAGTGGTGATTGTAAAAAGCGACATCTGGTGGCTGATCGCAGGTATTACACGTAAAGGTAACGCCAAACGTCAAATGTCTGTCTCCGTGCGATTAGATAGCCTCTCTGTGGCTAGGCGCGCCTCGCTACGCCACAGTACGCTGCGTATGGTCGAACGGGACAACCGCCGCGGCCACTCAAGATAAAGGTGGCTACATCTGTACCTGCGGTTTGCAATTGGCAATCTCCATTACCAATTCCGGGCCTTACCGTTTGGTCTGATCACGGCTCCCCGAATTTTCACCAAGGTCATGGCAGTTATGACGGCTTCACTCCACCGTCAAGGCATCCGGATCCTGCCGTATCTGGATGACCTGCTGATCCTGGCCAATTCCCCAGAAGTTCTCCTCCGTCATTTGGATCTGATGGTCCAGTTTCTGCAAGCCCACAGGTGGCTCATAATCTAGAAGAAATCATCCCTGGTCCCTGCCCAGAGCATTGTGCATCTGGGAGTGTTGTTGGACACACACAACCAGAGGTTGTTTTTGGATCAGGAGAAAGTCCTGAA
The DNA here is from genome assembly GCF_028390025.1 of Pseudophryne corroboree. Lineage (NCBI taxonomy): Eukaryota > Metazoa > Chordata > Amphibia > Anura > Myobatrachidae > Pseudophryne > Pseudophryne corroboree. The sequence continues at coordinate 675,387,528 of NC_086449.1, forward strand.
GCTTCAGGACAAGATACGTTGCTTCCTATCTTGTCCATGTGTGTCGATACACTTGGCGATGCAAGTACTAGGCCTCATGGTGGTGGCTTTCGACATGGTGGAGTATGCTCAATTTCATTCCCGCCCTCTGCAGAAACTGATTCTTGCCATGTGGGACAGCCTGCCTCACCGGATCAGGTCTCAAATGATCTCCTTGTCTCCGGAGGTCCGTCTGTCACTGACCTGGTAGCTGCAGGACCAACGATTGAGCAGGGGTCGTCCCTTCTGGATCTCCAACTGGGTCCTTCTGATGACGGATGCCAGTCTGAAGGGTTGGGGCGTGGTTTTGGAGCAACACTCTCTTCAGGGTCGGTGGACCAGGGAGGAGTCTCTCCTCCCGATAAACATTCTGGAATTGCGGGCAGTGTTCAATGCTCTGAAACTGGCCCAGCATATGGTACTGAACAGGCCTGTTCAAGTACAGCCAGACAATGCCACCACAGTGGCATACATAAATCATCAAGGCGGCACTCGAAGCCGCATGGCAATGATGGAAGTGTCAAAGATTCTTCAATGAGTGGAACGCCATCTACCAGCCATATCGGCAGTGTTCATTCCGGGAGTCCTCAACTGGGAAGCGGACTTTCTCAGTCATTAGGACGTACACGCCAGAGAGTGGAGCCTTCATCCAGAAGTATTTCAACTCCTAGTGAACAAGTAGGGCCTACCAGATGTAGACCTGATGTTGTCTCGCCACAATCACAAGGTTCTGGTCTTCGGAGCAAGAACAAGGGATCCTCAAGCAGCGTTCGTGGATGCACTGGCAATTCCATGGAACTTTTGGTTGCTGTACGTGTTCCCTCCTGTGTCACTCCTGTCCAGAGCAGTGAGGAAGTTCAAGCAAGAAGGAGGAATCCTTCTTCTAATTGCTCCAGCGTGGCCCAGATGGCATTGGGTCTCAGACCTACAGGGTCTCTCGCTAGAGCGTCCTCCTCTGCTTCCACAACGACCAGACCACCTCATTCAGGGCCCTTGTGTTTACCAGGATTTGGCCTGACTGGCTTTGACGGCGTGGCTCTTGAAGCTTCCGTACTGGGGGCCAAAGGATTTTCTGAGGCGGTTATTCAAACTATGTTCGAGGCCCGTAAGCCGGCTTCTGCTCGGATTTACCATAGGGTCTGGAATTCTTAATTTGCTTAGTGCGCATCTAACAGTCATGACGTTTACAAGTTTAGTATGGCCAAACTTTTGGCCTTCCTACAACAGGGCCTGAACTTGGGCCTTCGGCTGGCCTCCCTCAAGGTTCATATTTCTGCCTTGTCGGTATGGTTTCAGAGAAATATTGCGAATCTGCCTGATGTTCATACATTCACTCAGGGTGTTTTACGGATTCAACCTCCCTATGTCCCACCTGTGGCTCCTTGGGATTTGTCGGTGGTTCTGGAGGCTTTGCAAGAGTCTCCGTTTGAACCTCTTGAATCTGCGGACCTTAAGTGGCTTTCCCTCAAGGTCCTGCTAGATGGGTATCAGATTTGGGTTCCTTGTCTTGTAGGTCCCCCTATCTGATTTTTCACCATGACCGGGCGGTTCTTCGGACGCGCCCTAGTTATCTACCTAAAATGGTGTCTTCTTTCCTCCTTAACCAGGAGATTGTGGTTCCGGCCTTTGTCTCTCCGGATTTATCCTCCAAAGAGCGGTCTTTGGATGTGGTACAGGCTCTCCATATCTATGTGAAAAGGATAGCCTCCGTTAGGAAGTCTTATTCTCTTTGTACTGTTTGGTTTTCACAAACGTGGCTGGCCTGCTAACAAGCAGACCTTGGCCAGATGGATTAGAATGGTGATTGCACATGCTTATGTACAAGCCTGGCCTTCCAGCTCCTGCTACCATCAAAGCCTATTCTACTCGGTCGGTTGGACCTACTTGGGCGGCCTGCCGTGGTGCGTCCCTTGAACAATTGTGCAAGGTGGCTACGTGGTCCTCAGTGAACACGTTCATAAGGTTCTATGCCTACGATACTTCCGCCTCCCTTTGGACACCAGGTTCTTGTGCCCACTACAATGTGTCCCCTCCGATAAGGAACTGCTTTAGGACATCTCTGATGTTATTCCCTGTGGAATACCAGTGTACCCCGCTGCAGAAAAAAAGATTTATGGTAAGAACTTACCCTTGTCAAATCTCTTTCTGCGAGGTACACTGGATTCCACAGGGCTCCCACCGTGACGCACTTAGCTTCTTTGGGTTGGTATGGCATTAGCCGCTGATACCTTATACTATCGTGAGAATGTGGTGTCTGTGGCTACTAACTGTTGTCGTCTCTTTTACCTGCTACTGCATTGGACTGGTTGACAAAACTGAGCTCCTGTGCACAGAGGCAGGTTTATAGTGGAGGCGGCGCTGAGCATCTTGGGAACAGTAAAAGCTTTTAGCCTGTTGGTGCCTCGGATCAAGATCCTACTCTACACCCCGATGTTATTCCCTGTGGAATCCAGTGTACCTCTCAGAAAGAGATTTAACAAGGGTAATTTCTTACCATAAATCTCCCTTTTCAGTTCCAGGGACTGCCATTTGGACTGGCCACGGCACCTCGGATTTTCACCAAGGTCATGGCCGTGATGACGGCTTTCCTCCGTCGTCAGGGAATCAGGATCCTGCCGTATCTGGACGACTTGCTGATTGTGGCGAACTCCCAAGATGTTCTCCTCAGTCAACTGGAGATGTCGGTCCAATTCCTACAAGCCCACGGGTGGTTCATCAACTGGAAGAAGTCCTCGCTGGTCCCTGCTCGGAGCATGGTGCACCTGAGGGCGCTGCTGGACACACACAGCCAAAGACTGTTTCTGTCTCCGGAGAAGGTCCTATAACTTCAGGAAAAGATCAGATGCTTCCTCTCTTGCCAAAGAGTGTCGATACATTCAGCGATGCAAGTACATGGTGTCGACTTTCGACATGGTGGAGTACGCTCAATTTCATTCCCGACCTCTGCAGAGGTTAATCTTTTCCAAATGGGATGGCCTGCCTCATCGGATCAAGTCTCAAATGATCTCCTTGACTCCGGAGGTTTGTCTGTTACTGAGCTGGTGGCTAAAGGACCAACAGTTGAACAAGGGCCGACCCCTCTGGATCTCCAGTGTATTTTAGCATAGCAAGGCTGCGATCGCTTGTGCAGCCCTGCTATGCTAAAAATGTTTTATGTTAAACAAGACTAGCCCTGCAGTTACTTACCCTGTGCAATGGTTCCAGCGATGAAGGTCCCGGAAATTGATGTCAGACATCCGCCCTCCAAACGCCTGGACATGCCTGCGTTTGCTACTCCACTCCCAGAAAACGGTCAGTTGACGCCCCTGGAACGCCTTCCGTCTTTCACTCATTTTGCGATCGCGGCAGCGATCGCTTTCTTCGTTATTCCTGTCGTTGCCCAGCGACGTCCATCGCTGGGCAACAATGCGCGCGCATTTTAGCTGGTGCATATGCGCAGAACCGACCCGTTTGCACCGCTGTGACAAACAGCAGCGTGCGAACGGGTCGGAATGACCCCCAATATTCCATCTGATATCTATAACTTGAATGTTTCAATGGCCATCCACAATTAAACTGAAAATCTGAAGGGAGGGATCAGCTAATAATTTTTTACTCTGCTTGGGCAAATATAATATAACAAAGAAATAAAGGGTACCAATGGCGCTAAAGCTCTTAAAGATGACCCTAAATGGCCTGGGTTGGGAAATTCCCTACAAATTCATGTGACCCACTTGAATGGTAAAAAGGAAATGATTTTTATTGTACAAACACAACATGTGTTTACATTACATAAAATGAATTCATATACATGCAAATCAGACAATTAAAAGAATAAAGTGACTAGTGCATCCAATAGTGAACAAGATCTCTCACCATATCTAGCCCTTGTAGTGGGCTGATAATTATGGCAGATGTGATACAGAGCTGATGGACCCGGTATCACCACAACGGATAAGTTCAACAACTGGTCTTTATAAACACAGCTCCTCCGTCGGAGCAAGCACCAAAATTTATTCAATGGGAATTCACTTATTCCTTTGTGCAAATGCAGCAAAGATAAAGTGACTGGTGCATTTAATAAGGAAAAAGGTCTCTCACCATTTCACTCCCGTGCGATGGGCTAGCTAATGGAGTAGCAAACGTGGTCCAAGGCTGATAAGCCTGGCACCACCGCAACGGGTTTTATCAGCAGATAGTCCTTAAGTGTGCAGCTCCTTTTCCAAACAACGCGTTTCGGTCTTAGGCAACGACCTTTCTCAAGAATGGATAGGGAGCTGTCCTGTGATTACTCCTTTTAGATCCTACCTAATCTTTCCATTCAATTCAATGATTGAATAATTGCTGATAGCCGTACTTCCGGGATCCCGTGACGGAAATCACGTGGTCGCGTTCCAGCGGCCACTTCCTGTTTCCGCCATGGCCTCATTTCCTCTTACTTGCGTTCCAAGAGTTATACAGTGTATCTTACTTCCGGGTTTCCATCCAGGAAGTCACCACTAATATACTAAAATGCTTCCCTTCGTTTGTTTTGTTATTTCACACCACTCTTAGTAATGGCGTTAGATGCTTACTATTCCTCATTCGAGATCTCCTTTGAACTGAATTGCTCTAAAACGGGTTCTTGTGTTCAAGGAACTTCCAGATAATCCGTCGGCCATTTTGCTTTTGGGATCCTATTCTCCTTGCCCATAAATTATAGGATTTCACAATATCGATTTCCACATTTCTTCCCCCATTTTACAGATACAGAGAACCCCACACCTGACCAAACTGGATGGTACTTTGTATTCCCATCATGTCCATCCCTATTACCCGGGTGGGGTTCTGGATTTCTTCAGATGGATACATGGCTCACCGTGGATTTTTGGTATACAAAAGAAGAGAGAATAAATAATTAATACACATGAAATTCTCAAAAAAATGTTTTGATAAAAAGAGGTTTTAAGAACACTGATGACATTAATCTAGGAACCACCTTAAATAAATAGGTTGTAAAAATACTGATGACATTAATCTAAGAACCACCTTAGTTAAAAGTCAACGTTATGACCATTGGGTTTTAATGTATCAAGGTCATATATCCATTTCATTTCACTCTGCGCGAGGCGCTTCTCTAAATTCCTGTTCCGCCAGGTGGGTTTTAGCTGTTGTAGCCCAATAAAACGTTGAATCTGACCTGCCCATCTGTTGTGTTTTTTACTGAAATGCTCTGAAAGAGGATGGGTCTCTAGACCCTTGCGGATATTATATATGTGCTCCGCTGCTCTTGTTTTTAGTGGCCTCAAAGTTTTTCCTATTTGTAGATTTGGCCACATTTACATTCCATTAGATAAGTTACATTCCTGGAATGGCAGGTCACAAAATCTTTTATTACATATTTCTTGCCGTTCACTTCAAATTCAGTATTTTTTCTAGCTATGTCCTTTTTTGTCGTAGTGCGGCACATAAGGCAGGCCCCTCATCTGTGGAACCCCTTAGTGCATGCTCTTCCCATGGTGTTTTCCTGTAAACTGCTCTTAACCAGTTTATCCTTCAATGACCTGTGAGCGGTGGAGGAGGAGACGCTGTGACCTAAACCGGAAGTGAGGTTGCGGGGGTCAGGCACGCGTGCGATTGCGTGCACACGTGTGTGAGAGAGTGAGAGAGAAGTTGCCGTATCGGGCCGGAGGGGTGCCCGATCGAGTGGTGCCTGATTGCGCCGGAGGGGTGCCCGATCGAGTGGTGCTTGATTGCGCCGGAGGGGTGCCCGATCGAGTGGTGCCTGATTGAGCCAGAGGGGGTGCCGGACAGAGGTATTGGGCGCCGGACCGTGGGATAGAGAGAGACCGGAGCACAGCAAGTGCTGCTGCTGCTGCTGCCGATCTCAGTGCTATAAGTAATAAAAAAAATAAAAAAAAAGACATCAGGGCCGTTTAATCTGTGTGAGTGAGGGACAGAGTGTAGTGTGTGACTGAGGGGCTGAGAATTGTGTGTGAAAGAGGGACAGAGAGAAGTGTGTGACTAAAGGGCTGAGATTACTGTGTGTGTGTGAGGGGTTGCAACTAGTGTGTGAGCAAGGGGGTGAGTTTTCTGAGTGTGTGAGGCACAGAGTTTTTGGTGTGTAGGGTGCCTGTTCTGTTTTGTTTCTGTGTTTTTGTGTGTGTGCTAGAAATCTTCAGGGACGCTGCTGCATAAGCTGCAAAAGGGGACTGAGGAAGTCGACTGCTGCGGTCATCAGAGGGGAGGACAGAAGGGGACGGAGACTGCTGTCATAACAGCTGCTGCCACTGGAGGAACTGGGGACTACGGCTGCATAAAAGCGAAAGGATCAAGGACCGCACAAAGATAGATAAGTATAAGCCTAACTTAATTATTGTATAAGTGAGAGTTTCTCCAGATTGTTCTTCCTTGTCTTCTTTATTTATTTTATTTTTATTTATTTATTTATTTATTTTAGTTTATATATTTAACAGGGAGTTAGAACTTACAAACACTATGGGTGGGGCTGTGATTGGGGACCTCACTCAGTGCATGTCGTGCAAGATGTACGCACACCTGGAGCAACCATCCCAGTGTGATTACATCTGCATGAGATGTGTGCGAACGGTTGCCCTGGAAGCCCAGGTAACGGAACTAGAGCAAACATTATGCGACTGAGGGAGATTCACAATCTCGAGCAAGAACTAGATAGAACGGTGGAGGAGCTGCGGGAGGGGTCACTGGTAGAAGAGGAAAATCAGGGCGCTAGCTGGGTCACAGTTAGAAGGAAGAAGAAGAAGAGGGGGAGGCTCGACATCTCCGGACTATCAAACCCGAATAAATTCGCACGACTGGACGAGGATTCGGAGGATGATAGTGAGGAAATGATGGTGCCGGAGGGGACTGTTTCCTCTAGCATCCAGAGGAGTGGTCCCTCTGGCAGAGTTGGGACAAAAGATAGTGAGGTACCTAGTCAGATTGTGGTGGTAGGGGACTCTATCATTAGGAAGGCAGATAGGGCAATCTGCTACCGGGACCGTGATCGCAGTACAGTCTGTTGTCTCCCGGGTGCTCGGGTGCGGCACATCGCGGACTGGGTAGATAGATTGTTGGGAGCGGCTGGGAAAGACCCGGCGGTCTTGGTGCATGTTGGCACCAATGACAAAGTCAGCGGAAGGTGGGATGTCCTTAAGAAAGACTACAGGGAATTAGGCAAGAAACTTAAGGCAAGGACATCTAAGGTAATATTCTCTGAAATATTACCCATGCCACGCGCTAGTCCAGGGAGACAGAGGGAGATTAGGAAGGTAAATGTGTGGCTTAGAGACTGGTGTAGGAAGGAGGGGTTCGTGTTCCTGGAACACTGGGCGGACTTCTCAGTCAGGCGCCATCTTTTTTGTCGTGACGGATTGCACCTGAATGAGGAGGGGGCAGCGGTGCTGGGGGGAAGGATGGTTAGAAGGTTGGAGGAGATTTTAAACTAGGAGCCTGGGGGGAGGGTTTAGCTAGAGACTACGGGGCGTGCAGTGAGAATAGTGGGGATGGCGGTAGTAAACAAAATGGGGCAGAAGTTGGGGGGAGGGTTAGAGCAGCCGGTAAAGGTATCAACATGGGTACTAAAAGAGGTTTTACCAAAGCACTAACCAATAACGATTACAGGTCATCATTGTTACATAAGGTGAAAGATGTCCCTAACGCAAAGGGAAATACTTATCTTAGTTGTATGTATGTGAACGCTAGAAGCCTTACTGGTAAAAAGGGTGAACTAGAAATACTTGCAGCAAGTAAACAGTATGATATTATAGGCATTACTGAAACTTGGTAAGACGAATCTCATGACTGGACAGTCAACCTAGAAGGCTATACGCTGTTTAGGAGACACAGACTAAATAAAAAGGGTGGTGGTGGGGTGTCTTTATGTAAAATCATTTTTAAAACCTGATTTACGGGAGGATTTGCAGGAGGGGACTGTAGATACGGTCGAGACGCTATGGGTAGAAATTGCATGTGGCGAAAAGGAAATAAATAAGTTAGTATTGGGGGTATGCTTCAGGCCGCCTGGTATAAATGTATCTGACGAGGAATTTTTACTGAGGCAGATTGAAAGAGCAGCAGGAGTAGGTGACATAGAAGTGATGGGAGATTTTAACTATCCAGAGATAAACTGGAAAAACGATTCATGTGATACTGCTAGGGGTAATAAGTTTCTAAACACACTTAATGATAATTACTTAGTACAACTAATTGAGGAACCCACCAGGTACAATGCAATCTTAGACCTGGTATTAACAAACAATGGGGAATTGGTATCAGATATTGAAGTGGGGGAGCCCATAGGAAACAGCGACCACAAGAAGGTCACATTCAATGTAAGTTTTCATAAAGAGTCCTATACTGGCTCAACTAGGACTCTAAACTTTAGTAAAGCCAACTTTGAAATGATGAGGGAAACTCTAAGGGATATTGATTGGGAAGGTTTGTTTCTAGGAAAAAATACTACAGAGAAATGGGTTGAATTAAAATCACTACTAGCTAAAAATACTCTCAAATTTATTCCTACGAGCAGCAAAAAAAGGATTCAAAATAATAAACCGATGTGGGTTAATAAAAAAATAAAGGAACTTATGGGCAAGAAAAGGCGAGCATTTAAAAAATACAAATCTGATGGGAATGCGGAACCATTTCAGCACTATAAGGACTGTAACAAAATGCAAAAAAGAAATGAGAGCGGCTAAAGTAGAAACAGAAAAACTAGTAGCAAAGGAAAGCAAAGCGAATCCCCAAAAATTCTTTAAATACATTAATAGCAAGAGATTAAAGAAGGAGAGTATAGGCCCTTTAAAGGACAAGTCGGGACTCTTAATCAAAAATGATAATGACATAGCGGACATACTTAATGAATTTTTTTCAATAGTATTTACTAGAGAGGACCCAATTATGGGACTAACACACAACCTCAATAATGAGAATATCCCACTGATAGGTACTCATTTAAGTGAGGAGGTAGTCTGTGACCGATTTAAAACATTTAAAGATTAATAAGTCACCGGGGCCCGATGGAATTCACCCAAGGGTTCTAATGGAGCTTCACTCTGAACTTGCAAGACCGCTATTTTTGATCTTTGTGGATTCAGTTATATAAGGTATGGTTCATATATTCAAAAAGGGAAGTAAAGCTGAACCGGGAAACTATAGACCAGTTAGTCTTACATCTATAGTGGGGAAAGTACTGGAAGGTATTCTAAGGGATAGTATTCAGAAGTTCCTTGAAGCCAATAAAATCATTAAAAGGAATCAACAGGGATTCGTGAAGGATAGATCCTGTCAAACCAACTTACTTGGTTTTTATAAAACAGTAAGTGCAAACCTCGATCAGGGTAAAGAGGTGGATATAATCTTTTTAGATTTTGCCAAAGCTTTCGACACAGTACCACTACCACACATGCGGCTTATATACAAGCTACAAGAAATAGGGCTAGGAAGCTCTATATGCACTTGGGTCAAGAATTGGTTAGTTAATAGAGAGCAGCGCATTGTGGTTAATGGATCTCTTTTAAATTGGACTGAAGTGTTAAGTGGTGTGCCACAAGGCTTGGTATTAGGACCGCTATTGTTCAACATTTTCATTAACGACCTAACAGAAGGTCTAGAGAGCATGGTGGCAATTTTTGCAGATGATACCAAATTGTGTAAGGCTATAAATACAGAGGAGGATGCTGAGTCTCTTCAGAACGATTTAGTTAAATTAGAAGCATGGGCAGCCAAATGGAGAATGCGCTTCAACACCGACAAGTGTAAGGTAATGTACTGTGGTAGCAAGAACAAAAATAACACCTACACACTGAATGGGGTAACATTAGGGGATACTGTACTGGAAAAAGACTTAGGTGTTCTCATAGATTGCAATCTAAACAGCAGTTCCCAAAGTAGGATGGCAGCAAAGAAGGCTAATAAGATACTAGCATGCATAAAATGTGGAATTGATGCAAGGGACGAGAGTATTATACTCCCATTATATAAATCACTAGTGAGGCCACATCTTGAATACTGTGTACAATTCTGGGCACCATACTACAAAAAGGATATCCTGGAGCTAGAAAAGGTTCAGAGGAGAGCAACCAAACTAATTAAGGGCATGGAGAGGATGGAATACAATGAAAGGCTTGAAAGACTAGGAATGTTTACATTGGAAAAGAGGAGACTAAGGGGGGATATGATCAACATCTACAAATATATAAGGGGACAATACACAGAGCTAGCGCAGGACCTGTTTTTGGCCAGATCAACACATAGGACTCGTGGACACCAGCTCAGGTTAGAAGAGAGGAGATTCCGCACAATACGTCGTAAAGGCTTTTTCATGGTAAGGACAATACGTGTTTGGAATTCCCTGCCTGAGGGAGTTGTAATGGCGGACTCTGTCAACACCTTTAAGAATGGGTTAGATAAATTCCTCATGGATAAAGATATCCAGGGTTATGGTGCATAGTCACTCACTATTGTTAATATAAGAAGGAATAAAATGCAACGGCTGAAATCAGCATCAGTCATAATTTTAGACAAATCATTGTGCATAGGAGACCACAAATAGGTTGAACTTGATGGACAATTGTCTTTTTTAAACCTCAGATACTATGTTACTATCACCTGGCCTTTTTATATATGAACACCGGTTTTGCTGGTAAAGAGTTACCCAAAACTGGATCATCCTGCAGTATTCAATACCTTCTCCACCCTCTTATGATATGCACCATACTGGGTGATGAATGCCCATTCGTATGGGTTATCTTTAGATACTGACTTCTCCTTTTCAGCTAGGAGCTCTTTTCTATCAAGCTGGTGTACTTTCTCTTTCGCCTTTTTGAGTGTAGATTCATTATAACCCGGTTCCGAAATTTTCCCGCCATTTCCTCTAATTGTGTTTCTAAAACTGTGGTGTCTGTATAGTTTTAACCATTTAAATTGACCTACCGGTATGTTTTCCTACCATTTCTCATGGTGTTCACTGTTTATACTGAGGTAGGCATTGGAATCATTCGGTTTTCTATGGGTTTGGGTGAATATTTTTTCATTCTCAATGTATATTTTGAGATCCAGGAACACCAATTCTTTTTTACTTTCCGTAAATGTTAAAACGATATTAAAATCATTGACATTAAGTGTTTCAAGAAAGTGAATCAGTGTGTTATTCTCTCCTCGCCAGATGAAAAGAACATCATCTATGAAACACCACCAGGACACCAGGTTTACTCCCAGAACCCGCAAAGCATCCACATGCTGAACTTCCCAGTATGCCATGTACAGGTTTGCATAACTGGGTGCAAACCCGGTGCCCATGGCCGTCCCCTTAGTTTGCAAATAATAAGAACCATTGAAATAAAAATAATTATTGGTTAAAATAAAATCAATGGATTCCAATAAAAACTTTTTGGTTTCCTCTTTGTATTCACTTTTATTCAGAAAATATTCTATGGTCACTCTCCCTTTGTCCCAATCTATGATCGTATAAAGGGAGCTGACATCCGCACTAACTAAAGTGCATTCTTTGTCCCAAGCAACCTTCTCAAGCTTCCTTAGAACATCACCTGTGTCCTTTAAGAAGGCAGGGGTACATGTCACTAATGGCTGCAAGAACAAATCCACCATTGCCGATAGATTAGATGTTATACTGTTAGTACCTGTGATAATTGGACGTCCCGGGGGGTTACTTGAATCCTTATGGATTTTGGGCAACACATAGAACAGGAATTTAGAGAAGCGCCTCGCGCAGAGTGAAATGAAATGGATATATGACCTTGTTACATTAAAACCCAATGGTCATAACGTTGACTTTTAACTAAGGTGGTTCTTAGATTAATGTCATCAGTATTTTTACAACCTATTTATTTAAGGTGGTTCCTAGATTAATGCCATCAGTGTTCTTAAAACCTCTTTTTATCAAAACATTTTTTTGAGAATTTTATGTGTATTAATTATTTATTCTCTCTTCTTTTGTATACCAAAAATCCACGGTGAGCCATGTATCCATCTGAAGAAATCCAGAACCCGACTCGGGTAATAGGGATTGACATGATGGGAATACAAAGTACCATCCAGTTTGGTCAGGTGTGGGGTTCTCTGTATCTGGAATATGGGGGAAGAAATGTGGAAATCGATATTGTGAAATCCTATAATTTATGGGCAAGGAGAATCGGATCCCAAAGGCAAAATGGCCGACGGATTATCCGGAAGTTCCTTGAACACAAGAACCCGTTTTAGAGCAATTCAGTTCAAAGGAGATCTCGAATGAGGAATAGTAAGCATCTAACGCCATTACTAAGAGTGGTGTGAAATAACAAAATAAACGAAGGGAAGCATTTTAGTATATTAGTGGTGACTTCCTGTACGGAAACCCGGAAGTAAGATACACTGTATAACTCTTGGAATGCAAGTAAAAGGAAATGAGGTCACGGCGGAAACAGGAAGTGGCCGCTGGAACGCGACCACGTGATTTCCGTCACGGGATCCCGGAAGTATGGCTATCAGCAATTATACAATCATTGAATTGAATGGAAAGATTAGGTAGGATCTAAAAGGAGTAATCACAGGACAGCTCCCTATCCATTCTTGAGAAAGGTCGTTGCCTAAGACCGAAACGTGTTGTTTGGAAAAGGAGCTGCACACTTAAGGACTATCTGCTGATAAAACCCGTTGCGGTGGTGCCAGGCTTATCAGCCTTGGACCACGTTTGCTACTCCATTAGCTAGACCACCGCACGGGAAATGGTAAGATTCCTTTTTCCTTAGTAAATGCACCAATCACTTTATCTTTGCTGCATTTGCACAAAGGAATAAGTGAATTCCCATTGAATACATTTTAGGGCTCGCTCCAACGGAGGAGCTGTGTATATAAAGACCAGATGTTGAACTTATCCGTTGTGGTGATACCGGGTCCATCAGCCCTGTATCACATCTGCCATAATTATCAGCCCACTACAAGGGCTAGATATGGTGAGAGATCTTGTTCACTATTGGATGCACTAGTCACTTTATTCTTTTAATTGTCTGATTTGCATGTATATGAATTCATTTTATGTAATGTAAACACATGTGTTTGTACAATAAAAATCATTTCCTTTTCTCTAACGTCCTAGTGGATGCTGGGGACTCCGTAAGGACCATGGGGAATAGACGGGCTCCGCAGGAGACAGGGCACTCTAAGAAAGAATTAGGACTACTGGTGTGCACTGGCTCCTCCCTCTATGTCCCTCCTCCAGTTAGAATCTGTGCCCGGTCAGAGCTGGGTGCACTTTAGTGAGCTCTCCTGAGCTTGCTAATAAGAAAGTATTTTATTAAGATTTTTTTATTTTCAGAGAGATCTGCTGGCAACAGACTCTCTGCTACGTGGGACTGAGGGGAGAGAAGCAAACCTACTAACTGCGGATAGGTTGCGCTTCTTAGGCTACTGGACACCATTAGCTCCAGAGGGATCGAACACAGGAACTCACCCTTGGTCTTCCGTTCCCGAAGCCGCACTGCCGTCCCCCTCGCATAGCCAGAAGACAGAAGCCGGCGAGTGAAGCAAGAAGACATCGAAATCGGCGGCAGAAGACTCCTGTCCTCTTCATATGAGGTAGCGCACAACCATTGCTCCCACACTAACCCACACACTCCGGTCACTGTAGGGTGCAGGGCGCAGGGGGGGGGGGGGGGCGCCCTGGGCAGCAATTGAGTACCTCCTGGCAAAATAGAGCATATATACAGCTGGGCACTGTATATATGCATGAGCCCCCACCATTATTTCACACAAAATCGCGGGACAGAAGCCCGCCGCTGAGGGGGCGGGGCTTCTTCCTCAGCACTCACCAGCGCCATTTTCTCTCCACAGCTCCGCTGAGAGGAAGCTCCCCAGGCTCTCCCCTGCAGATGCACGGTAGAAGAGGGTGAAAAGAGAGGGGGGGCACATAAATTTGGCGTAAAAACAATATATACAGCAGCTACTGGGTTAACACTACGTTACTGTGTGATTCCTGGGTCATATAGCGCTGGGGTGTGTGCTGGCATACTCTCTCTCTGTCTCTCCAAATTGCCTTGTGGGGGAACTGTCTTCAAATAGAGTATCCCCTGTGTGTGTGGTGTGTCGGTACGTGTGTGTCGACATGTCTGAGGTAAAAGGCTCCCCTAAGGAGGAGATAGAGCAAATATGTGTGTGTGAGGGTGTCTCCGTCAACAACGCCGACACCTGTTGGATATGTGTAATTAAGTGCTAAGGTGAATTTATTGCACAGAAGATTAGAGAACAGACAGGAAATCTACCCATGTCTGTCCCTCTGTCGCAGAGACCTTCAGTGTCTCTCAATGCTCACTATCCAAAATAATAAACACTGATGTCGACACGGAGATTGACTCCAGTGTCGACTACGATAATGCAAAGTTACAGCCAAAATGGCAGAAAAGTATTCAATATATGATTATTGGAATAAAAGATGATTTGCATATCACTGATGACTCATCTGTCCCTGACACAAGGGTACACATGTTTAAGGGGAAGAAAGCTGAGGTAAATTTCCCTCCTCTCATGAGGAAAAAGAGCGGGAATCTCCAGACAAGAGACTGCAGTTTCCCACAAGAAATTCTCAGGCAGTATCCTTTCCCCACTAGGGCCAGGATACGATGGGAATCTTCCCCTAGGGTGTCACGTTTGCCCAAAAGGTGCTATTCTCAGGAATCCTCCTGCAGATAGCGTGCACATTCTGGTACACTACTCAGACCGGCAATTGTGTCGGTATGGGTTTATAGCGCTCGGGCAGCGTGGACAGGTACCTTATCAGCAGAGATTGAGACCCTAGTGTGTAGATATATATAGATATATGTATATATAGAGAGATATATATATATTAAAGATGCTGTCTTGAGAGATTTGTATATATATATATATATATATATATATATATATAAAACATGCCCAAAGAGACATGAGTATGCTGGGTCCTAGAGACAAACCTATGTCGATTTCTGCTTGACGTGTCCTGTAGAATATGCAATGGACAGATGATGCCGACTTAAGTGGCAAATGGAAGGCTGAGGATTGTGTGGAGAAGGGTTCTCGGACCTGGTCTCCACAGCTATAGCTGGTAATTCTGATGTTTTGCCTTATATTCCTGCACAGCCTAGGAAAGCACGACATTATCAAATGCAGCCTTTAGAACAAAGAAACAAGAAAGTCCGAGGTGCGTCCTTTCTTGCCAGAGGCGGGGGCAGAGGAAAGAATCTGCACAACACAGCTAGGTCCCAGGAACAGAAGTCCTCCCCGGCCTCTACAAAAATCCACCGCATGTCGCTGGGGCTCCAAAGGCGGAGCTAGGCCCGGTGGGGGCACGCCTGCGTATGTTCAGCCACAAGTGGGTTCACTCCCTGTTAGATCCCTGGGCAATAGATATTGTGTCTCAGGGATGCAAGCTGGACTTTGAGAAGATGCCCCCTCACCGATGGCCCTGCCGGCTTCCCCCCATGAGAGGGAAACAGTGTTAACTGCAATTCACAAATTGTATCTTCAGCAGGTGGTGGTCAAGGTTCCCCTCCTTCAACAAGGAAAGGGTTATTATTCGACCATGTTTGTAGTACCGAAACCGGACGGTTGGGTCAGACCCATATTGAATTTAAAATCCCTGAACATATACCTGAAAAGGTTCAAGTTCAAGATGGAATCGCTCAGAGCGGTCATCGCAAGCCTGGAAAGGGGGGATTTTATGGTGTCTCTGGACATAAAGGATGCATACCTTCATGTCCCCATTTATCCGCCTCATCAGGCGTACCTCAGATTTGTGGTACAGGATTGTCATTACCCATTCCAGACGTTGCCGTTTGGTCTGTCCACGGCACCGAGAATATTTACCAAGGTACTGGCAGAAATGAGGGTGCTTCTGCGAAAGCAAGGAGTCATAATTATCCCATACTTGGACGATCTCCTCATAAAGGCGAGGTCCAGAGAGCAGTTGCTGATCAGCGTAGCACACTCTCGGGAAGTGTTGCAACAGCACGGCTGGATTCTGAATATTCCAAAGTCGCAGCTGATTCCTACGACGCGTCTGCCTTTCCTGGGCATGATTCTGGACACAGACCAGAAGAAGGTTTTTCTCCCGGCGGAGAGGGCTCAGGAGCTCGTGTCTCTGGTCAGAGGCCTCTTAAAACCAAAACAGGTGTCGGTGCATCAATGCACGCGAGTCCTGGGACAGATGGTGGCGTCATACGAAGCCATTCCCTTCAGCAGGTTCCACGCGAGGACCTTTCAGTGGGATCTGTTGGACAGGTGGTCCGGATAGCATCTTCAGATGCAGCGGCTGATCACCCTATCCCCCAGGGCCAGGGTGTCTCTTCTGTGGTGGCTGCAGAGTGCTCACCTTATCGAGGGTCGCAGGTTCGGCATTCAGGACTGGGTCCTGGTGACCACGGATGCAAGCCTCCGTGGGTGGGGGGCAGTCACTCAGGGCAGAAACTTCCAAGGGCTGTGGTCAAGTCAGGAGGCTTGTCTGCACATCAATATCCTGGAACTAAGGGCCATATACAACGCCCTGAGTCAAGCGGAGCCTCTGCTTCGCAACCAACCGGTGCTGATTCAATCAGACAACATCACCGCAGTGGCTCATGTAAACCGCCAGGGTGGCACAAGAAGCAGGGTGGCGATGGCAGAAGCCACCAGGATTCTTCGTTGGGCGGAGAATCACGTGCAAGCACTGTCAGCAGTGTTCATTCCGGGAGTGGACAACTGGGAAGCAGACTTCCTCAGCAGGCACGACCTCCACCCGGGAGAGTGGGGACTTCATCAAGAAGTCTTCACACAGATTACAAATCGATGGGAACTGCCACAGGTGGACATGATGGCATCCCGCCTCAACAAAAAGCTACAAAAGTATTGCGCCAGGTCAAGAGACTCTCAGGCGATAGCTGTGGACGCACTAGTAACACCGTGGGTGTTCCAGTCTGTCTATGTATTTCCTCTTCCTCTCATACCCAAGGTGCTGAGAATCGTAAGAAAAAGAGGAGTGAGAACAATACTCATTGTTCCGGACTGGCCAAGAAAGACTTGGTACCCGGAACTGCAAGAAATGCTCACAGAGGACCCATGGCCTCTGCCTCTCAGACAGGATCTGTTGCAACAGGGGCCCTGTCTGTTCCAAGACTTACCGCGGCTGCGTTTGACGGCATGGCGGTTGAACGCCGGATCCTAACGGAAAAAAGGCATTCCAGATGAAGTTATTCCTACGCTGATAAAGGCTAGGAAGGACGTGACAGCAAAACATTTTATGGCGAAAATATGTTGCTTGGTGTGAGGCCAGGAAGGCCTCTACAGAGGAATTCCAGCTGGGCCGGTTCCTTCACTTCCTACAGTCGGGAGTGACTATGGGCTTAAAATTAGGGTCCATAAAGGTCCGGATTTCGGCCCTATCCATTTTCTTTCAAAAGGAACTGGCTTCTCTTCCTGAGGTTCAGACATTTGTAAAGGGAGTGCTGCATATTCCGCCCCCTTTTGTGCCACCAGTGGCACCTTGGGATCTTAACGTGGTGTTGAGTTTCCTGAAATCTCACTGGTTTGAGCCGCTTAAGACCGTGGAGTTAAAATATCTCACGTGGAAAGTGGTCATGCTATTGGCCTTGGCTTCGGCTAGGCGTGTGTCAGAATTGGCTGCTTTGTCATGTAAAAGCCCCTATCTGGTCTTCCATATGGACAGGGCAGAATTACGGACTCATCCGCAATTTCTGCCGAAAGTGGTGTCATTATTTCATTTGAACCAACCTATTGTGGTGCCTGCGGCTACTCGTGACTTGGAGGATTCCAAGTTACTAGATGTAGTCAGGGCTTTGAAGGTTTATGTAGCCAGAACGGCTGGAGTCAGGAAAACTGACTCGCTGTTTATCCTGTATGCATCCAACAAGCTGGGTGCTCCTGCTTCAAAGCAAACTGTTGCTCGCTGGATCTGTAACACGATTCAGCAGGCTCATTCTGCGGCTGGATTGCCGCATCCAAAATCAGTGAAAGCCCATTCCACAAGGAAGGTGGGCTCCTCTTGGGCGGCTGCCCGAGGGGTCTCGGCATTACAGCTTTGCCGAGCAGCTACTTGGTCGGGTTCAAACATGTTTGCAAAATTCTACAAGTTTGATACCCTGGCTGAGGAGTACCTTGTGTTTGCTCATTCGGTGCTGCAGAGTCATCCGCACTCTCCCGCCCGTTTGGGAGCTTTGGTATAATCCCCATGGTCCTTATGGAGTCCCCAGCATCCACTAGGACGTTAGAGAAAATAAGATTTTACTCACCGGTAAATCTATTTCTCGTAGTCCGTAGTGGATGCTGGGCGCCCGTCCCAAGTGCGGACTTCTTCTGCAATACGTGTATATAGTTATTGCTTAAATAAGGGTTATGTTATGTTTGCATCAGGTTGTCTGATGCTCTGTTGTTGTTTCATACTGTTAACTGGGTATGTTATCACAAGTTATACGGTGTGATTGGTGTGGCTGGTATGAGTCTTACCCTGGATTCCAAAATCCTTTCCTTGTACTGTCAGCTCTTCCGGGCACAGTTTCCTTAACTGAGGCCTGGAGGAGGGACATAGAGGGAGGAGCCAGTGCACACCAGTATTCCTAATTCTTTCTTTGAGTGCCCTGTCTCCTGCGGAGCCCGTCTATTCCCCATGGTCCAGCATCCACTACGGACTACGAGACATAGATTTACCGGTGAGTAAAATCTTATTTTTACCATTCAATTGGGTCACATGTATTTGTAGGGAATTTCCCAACCCAGGCCATTTAGGGTCATCTTTAAGAGCTTTAGCGCCAGTGGTACCCTTTATTTCTTTGTTGTATCCATTTAAAGAGAATTGGTGTTTATTCTTCCCCCTCAGAGGTGTACCAAGGAAGCTGGTTCTTTTTTCACTGCAAGAAAAAAGACATTTGGTTTCCCCCAGCACCCTGAATGATAACAGTAACCAGATATAAATCCCACATAATAATAGAATTCAGAGATCTTCGTTACACATATTTGCGCAAATGTGTGAATAAGCCCCAAACCCGCATCAAGGCGTCTCTGTATATTTGGGGTCCCTAGCGCTATATTTAGGTGCAGGGTGTGGCACCCCAAAACACCAGCATAAGCCAGAAAGCCCAGCATTGCATACCAGTGAAAAAACTATAGTGTTAATACATTAGTATTTAGGAAGCCGAAGCTATAGAGAGGGTGATACAAACATAAAATTTAATTAAAATAGAGAAATAGTGTTAAAAAATTAATAAGTGAAAAGTGTTAATAGAATGTAAAGGTATGCCACACTTAAGCCATCCAGCCCAGCCAGTCCAGAGGCACCACACCTCACACCTCCATTACCATACCTCCCAACTGTCCCGATTTTTGCGGGACAGTCCCGTTTTTTGGGGGCTGTCCCACTGTCCCACCCGCAGGCCGCAGTGTCCCGCAGTGAGGGGGGCAGTTGGGAGGCTCTGTCTGTCGCTGCCCTGCTTAGCAGAGCAGCGGTGAATAGGCGCTGTGCGCATGCGCACAGCGTCTATTCACTAGAGTCAGAGGGAGAGGGGGCATGCCCCCTCAGTGACGAAAATGGGGCGTGGCTCGCGATCGCGGGTCCTCCCACGAAGCCACGCCCCTTTTCTTAGGCCACGCCCCTTTTCTGGAGCGCGCTCGGCGAAGCCGCGCGTGTGTCCCTCTATCAGCAAAGAAAAAGTTGGGAGGTATGCCATTACCCCAATCTGGGTCTAATATTAACCAGCAAGGAGCCACACGATAATGGCTCCTTACTACAATATGTCTAAGCTAAGAGCTACCTACCTTGAAGCAACCCCATGATGCTCCATGTGGCATGTCAGGGCCTGTACCTCCTCCTAATGCAGGAACCTCTCTGCCTCTCACAACAGACATATATATTGGTAGATGCTCAATTAGCTTAGTGATATCATTAAGGTGCTGCAAAGGGAGGGGTATTTCTGAGCAAGAAAAAAGGCACCCTCTCTATAGCTTCGGCTTCCTAAATACTAATTTATTAACACTATAGTTTTTTCACTGGTATGCTATGCTGGGCTTTCTGGCTTATGCTGGTGTTTTGGGGTGCCACACCCTGCACCTAGATATAGCACTAGGGACCCCAAATATACAGAGACGCCTTGATGCGGCTTTGGGGCTTAACCACACATTTGTGCAAATATGTGTAACGAAGATCTCTGAATTCTATTATTATGTGGGATTTATATCTGGTTACTGTTATCATTCAGGGTGCTGGGGGAAACCAAATGCCTTTTTTCTTGCTCAGAAATACCCCTCCCTTTCGAGCACCTGAATGATATCACTAAGCTAATTGAGCATCTACCAATATATATGTCTCTTTTTTCACTGCGCAAGATCTGGATCGTTTATTGTATATTTTTTCAAATATAATATAAAACATTATTTATTTTCCCTATTTAATGTATGTCAATTACTGCCAATTTTCCTCACTACAGCGCATATACCAAAAATGAATTCCTTTTTTCTGCTGCGGGGTACACTGGGCTCCACAAGGATAGACATTGGGGTGTAGAGTAGGATCTTGATCCGAGGCACCAACAGGCTCAAAGCTTTGACTGTTCCCAGAATGCACAGCGCCGCCTCTTCTATAACCCTGCCTCCCTGCACAGGAGCTCAGTTTTGTAGTTGGTGCTGCAGTAAGCAGGCACATAACAGAGGGGCTGCTCCAGGCAGCCCTAAGAAGAGCTTTTTTTGAAGAAAAAAGTGAAGACTTCAAGGGCAGCATCGGTGGTAAATGTCAGAAGACATTCACTGCTGCAGCTCCAGCTCTCCCCAGCGGCGCTGTACACTCCCGAGCCCTGGTTGCCGGGTAACTACAGCAGGAGGCTCCGGTTTTCTTCACGTCAGGCACACACGACGGGGGCTCACCGGGATCGCGTGGCCGCGCTTCGGGAGGTGGTGAGTGGGACCAGCTTGCAGGACCTGGTCTTTATCGCGATACAGCGCTGTCAGTGGGAGGCGGGCTGTGCGCGCTGGTGGTGGACACTGTGGCAGTACAGGCGATCCCACTAGATCACCAGGGCATGGGTGCAGGTCAGGTTTTCTCTCTAAACCATTTTCAGTAGCCCACAGTACCCGGTGGTTTTGCCAGCAGGGGGATAAGGCTTAGACCTGAAATGTTCCCGCCCTGGAGCTGCATATCTGTCTATCCCTCACTCCCTGTCAGTGTCTGGGCGCCATTATCTCTCATCTTTACTGTTCCTGGGACTGCTTGGGCAAATCCTCCTGTGTAAAGCCGCCTGGTTGTCAGTGCTGTGACTTTACATGACACTTAAGTATTCTACCTGCCTTTTTAGACAGTGCTAGTTAAGAAAGAGTGCATTTAGTCAGGGTTTTCTAGTACAATTACCCTGTGATATACATCCAGTTCTTACTGTGCAGTGTTATATCTATTGACTACATAGCTATATATATAAGCTAGTCCAGTGCAGTATTATTGTTAGTAATAACCTCTGCATTGTACAAACTGTGACTATCTGTGTGTGCATTAGCTAGCTGAGTGGTGTCCATTTCGTGTTTTTCACTCAACTTGCTATCCCTATATTCTATAACCTGAGGGGGCTTGGTGCGTCAGGTTTTATATTGATATAGGATTTTCACAAAGATATACTTTAATACGTATTTTTCTCTGTGATTTAGTCACCATATCTCTCCTTTATCTCTGCTAGTGCTGACTACACTGCGCAGGAGTTTGGGTAAGAGGTATTGTGCTGCTGCCAATTGTACTGTGTTACCTGATACTGCAAGTTATATCATGTCTGCTTCTGAGGGTAACGGTTCTGGGGCTGAACACACTGCCGATGTTGCTGAAGCCACAGATCCCTATGAGGAGAACATAGCAGCTGAGGGCTCTGGTTCTCCTTGCCCCCCAGTAGAACTGTGGCAACGGAGGTACATAATAAACCCACCGTGGGCCGCTTTTTCCATGCTTCTACATACGCTAGTTAATAAACTAACTAACACCCCCTATGGGACCTCCAATGCCGGTACAACCGTATGTGGTCCCTGCAGCTAACCCGCCGTGGGCGGACGATTTATCTGCTCAATTGGAGAAGTTGAACCAGTCCCTGACTACTAAAAAGTCTGACCATCGCTCGCCTTAGCCCAAGGGGTCCTCTAAGCGAGTGCTTGTCTCCTCACAATCCACTGCTGTCATTGACACCTCAGGTTCTGACTCAGATACTGCTGATGGGGAGGGTAGTTCACATGTGGATGTTCCTGATCTTTTGGAGGCTATTAAGTTAATTCTACAGATTACGGATGATCCCGAGCCATCCGTCCCTCCTAAGAAACAAGATAGGTTCAAGCGTCAGAAGGTGGTTAAACAAGTTTTACCTCACTCTGATCACCTAGTGGATATACGTCAGGAACCCTGGGAAAACCCGGGTACGAAGTTTGTGCCTCAAAAGAAGATGCTGGCTCGCTATCCCCTCGCACCAGAGCTGTCTAAGACTTGGGAAACGCCTCCTCCAGTAGATTCACATGTGGCTAGGATGGTGGTTTCCTCAGCTCTACCTGTCACTACCGTCACGTCTCTAAAAGAGCCTACGGATAAAGAGCCTACGGATAAACGTGTGGAGGGTTGTCTTAAAGCGATTTACACCCTCACAGGTGCTGCATAAAGGCCCACTATTGCAGCAGCATGGACTTCAGAGGCTATTGAAGCATGGGCCTTGGAGTTAGAAGCTGAAATCTCTTCTGACCATGCTAGACAATGCTTGTCATATATTGTCACAGCTTCTCACTATATTAAAGAGGCGGCTTCTGATGCCGGTATCATAGCAGCCAAGGCCTCTACTACGTCTGTCCTGGCTCGCCGGATATTGTGGCTGAGATCCTGGTCTGTGGATCTGGACTCTAGAAAAACCCTGGATGTACTCCTTTTCAAGGGAGATATTCTGTTTGGGGAGGACTTAAATAAGATAGTGGCTGACTTGGCTACTGCCAAAACTGCCTGTCTGCCAAGTACCGCTCCTTCTGTGTCGAAGGCTAAAGGTACTTCCTTTCGCCCCTTTCGTCCTTCAGATAAAGCAAAAGGTCAGGCATACAACAAGCAGACCCGCACTTCCAAACCTGGCAAGCTAAAGCCAAAAAGAGCCTGGGCGGCCCATCAGCCAGCTTCCAAGACCGATAAGCCTGCCGCATGACGGGGCGGGCCTCCCCCTGGGGAATCCCAGGGTGGGGGGCCGGCTTCTAGGGTATACCCAGGAATGGTTGAAGACCACATCAGATGCCTGGGTACGGGTAGTCGTGACTCGAGGTTACGCCATAGCCTTCAAAAACCGCCCCCCTCATCGATTTTGCCAGACAGACGTACCGTTGGACCAGACAAAGACAAACATTCTGCTTTCGGTGGTACAGACCCTCCTGGATATAGGAGTCGTAGTACAGGTGCCTCTTGCGCAGAGGGGCCGGGGATACTATTCTCCGCTGTTTCTAGTCCCGAAACCGAATGGGTCCTCCCGGCCCATTCTCAGCCTCAAGGCATTGAACAGGTTTGTGAAAGTTTCCAAGTTCCGTATGGAAACCCTTTGCTCTATAGTTCTGGCCTTGGAACCTGGGGACTACATGGTCTCCCTGGACATACAGGATGTTTACCTGCATATTCCTATAGCAGCGTCACATCAGCAATACCTGAAGTTTGCTATTGGCAACCTCCGTTACCAGTTTCGGGCGTTACCTTTTGGTTTAACAACGGCTCCTCGAGTCTTCACCAAAGTTATGGCGGTGATGACGGTGGTACTCCGCCGTCAAGGGGTCAGGATACTGCCATATCTGGATGACTTGTTAATCCTGGCAAATTCCCCAGAACTTCTCCTACGTCATCTAGATATGACATTCCGGTTTCTACAAGCCCACGGGTGGCTCATCAACTGGAAGAAATCCTCCCTGATCCCTGCTCAGAGCATGGTGCATCTGGGAGCGCTATTGGACACTCACAACCAGAGGTTGTTCTTGTGTTAGGAGAAAGTCCTGAAGCTACAGGACAGGATTCATTGCTTCCTTTCTCGTCCGCAAGTGTCGATACATTCGGCGATGCAGGTGCTGGGCCTCATGGTATCAGCATTCGACATGGTGGAGTATGCTCAATTCCATTCTCGCCCCCTCCAGAGGCTGATTCTAGCCAAGTGGGACGGCCTGCCTCACCGGATCAGGTCTCAAATGATCTTATTGACTCTGGAGGTCCGTCTGTCGCTGCTCTGGTGGCTCCAGGACCAACAATTGTGCAGGGGCCGTCCCTTCTGGTTATCCGACTGGGTCCTGTTGACGACAGATGCCAGTCTAAGAGGTTGGGGCACGGTGCTGGAGCAACACTCCCTTCAGGGTCATTGGACCAAGGAGGAGTCCCTCCTCTCAGTCAACATTCTGGAATGGCTGGCGGTCTTCAATGCATTGAACCTAGCCCAGCATTTAATTCAGAATCGTCCTGTTCAAGTGCAGTCGGACAACGCCACCACAGTGGCTTACATAAATCATCAAGGCGGCACTCGAAGCCGTCTGGCAATGAAGGAAGTCTCACGGATTCTACATTGGGGCGGAACGCCATCTACCGGCCATATCGGCAATCTTCATTCCGGGAGTCCTGAATTGGGAAGCGGACTTTCTCAGTCGTCAGGACGTACATGCCGGCGAGTGGGGCCTCCATCCAGAAGTGTTTCAACTCCTAGTGGAAAAGTGGGGTCTTCCAGACGTAGATCTGATGGCGTCTCAACACAATTACAAGGTTCCGGTCTTCGGAGCAAGGACAAGGGATCCTCAAGAAGCATTCGTGGATGCGCTGGCGGTGCCGTGGAGGTTTCGGCTGCCGTACGTGTTCCCTCCGGTGTCACTCCTGCCCAGGGTAATTCGGAAGTTCAAGCAAGAAAAAGGAATTCTGCTTCTCATAGCTCCAGCGTGGCCCAGACGGCACTGGTTCTCATACCTGCAAGGCCTATCGTCAGAGCGTCCAATTCTACTTCCACAACGCCCAGACCTCCTCGTTCAGGGCCCCTGTGTCTACCAGGACCTAGCCCGGCTGTCTTTGACGGCGTGGCTCTTGAAGCTTCCGTCTTAAGGGCTAAAGGGTTTTCTGAGGCGGTCATTCAAACTATGTTGCTGGCCCGGAAACCGGCTTCGGCTCGGATTTACTATAGGGTCTGGCATTCTTACTTTGTTTGGTGTGCATCTAACGATTATGATGCTTCCAAGTTTAGTATAGCCAAGTTGTTGGCTTTTCTTCAGCAGGGCCTGGACTTAGGCCTACGTCTGGCCTCCCTCAAGGTTCATATTTCTGCCTTGTCGGTGTGGTTTCAGAGAAAAATTGTGACCTTACCTGATATGCATACCTTTACTCAGGGTGTGTTGTGTATCCAACCTCCCTATGTCCCGCCTGTGGCTCCTTGGGACTTGTCGGTGGTTTTGGAGGCGTTACAAGCAAGAGTCTCCGTTTGAACCTCTTGGTTCAGCTGACCTTAAGTGGCTTTCCCTTAAGGTGGTGTTTCTGCTGGCTATTGCTTCAGCTAGAAGAGTGTCGGATTTGGGTGCCTTGTCCTGTAGTTCCCCATATCTGATATTTCACCGTGACCGGGTGGTTCTTAGGATTCGCCCCGGATATTTACCTAAGGTGGTTTCTTCGTTCCACCTTAACCAGGAGATTGTGGTTCCGGCACTTGTTTTTCCTGATCTGTCTCCCAAAGAACGGTCTTTGGATGTGGTACGGGCTCTCCGTATCTATGTGAAGAGAACTGCTTCCATTAGGAAATCTGATTCTCTCTTTGTACTGTTTGGATTTCACAAACGGGGCTGGCCTGCTCACAAGCAGACTTTGGCCAGATGGATTAGAATGGTGATTGCACATACTTAAGTGAGGGCTGGTCTGTCGGCTCCTGCTCACATTATGGACCATTCTACTCGGTCGGTTGGACCTTCTTGGGCGGCCCGCCGTGGTGCGACGCTTGAACAGTTGTGCAAGGCGGCTACGTGGTCCTCAGTGAACACGTTCATAAGGTTCTATGCCTTCGATGCTGCCGCTTCCCAGGATGCTTCCTTTGAATGCCGGGTTCTTGTGCCCGCTACAGTGCATCCCCTCCCATAAGGAACTGCTTTAGGACATCCCCAATGTCTATCCTTGTGGAGCCCAGTGTACCCCACAGCAGAAAACGAGATTTATGGTAAGAACTTACCTTTGTTAAATCTCTTTCGGCGAGGTACACTGGGCTCCACAAGGCGCCCACCCTGACGCACTTAGCTTCTTTGGGTTGGTATGGCATTAGCCGCTGACACTTCTCCTGTCGTGAGAGTGTGGTGTATGTGGCTACTAACCGTTGTCGTCTCTTTTCCTGCTACTGCATTGGGCTGGTTAACTAAAAACTGAGCTCCTGTGCAGGGAGGCGGGGTTATAGAGGAGGCGGCGCTGTGCATTCTGGGAACAGTCAAAGCTTTGAGCCTGTTTGTGCCTCGGATCAAGATCCTACTCTACACCCCAATGTCTAGCCTTGTGGAGCCCAGTGTACCTCGCAGAAAGAGATTTAACAAAGGTAAGTTCTTGCCATAAATCTCGTTTTCGTAAGTTTAAAAAATATAATAATAATAATAATATAAAAAAATGGATTTACATAAAACATGGGTGATAAAATGACACAGTGCATTCACCTCAAATAAACATAAAACATTGGTATGCATATAGAAGACAATATAGGTACTGTGCATGCTGTACCACTTTATAGTCTTTGAACATGAAGGTGCTCCTGGCTCATACCGTGTACGGATGGTGATATGTGCCTAGGTGGTTTTATCTATATTCAGGCAGTTCAGCAACACACAGCAAAGCTTTAGCCCAAGTTGTTCCTTTGGGGGTCATTCTGACCCGTTCGCATGCAGCGGTTCTTTGCTGCAGTCCAAACGGGTCGGAACTGTGGCTGCGTGGCGCTCGCATTGCACATGCACGTCGTTGCCCAGCGACGGTTGTCACCGGGCAACGATGCCAGGACCGATGAAAGCGATCGCAGGCGTGATCGCAAAAAGATTGACAGTGGGAAGGAGGATCGGGGCGTCTACTCATTGTTTCCCGGGCATGGTAAGTCGAACGCAGACGTGTCCAGGCATTTGGAAGGCGGATGTCTGATGTCATAGCCGGGACCTTCATCGCTGGATTTGTCGCACTGGTAAGTAGCTGCAGGGCTAGTCTTGTTTTGCTTGAAACTTTTTTAGCATAGCAGGGCTGCACATGTGACCGCAGCCCTGCTATGCTAAAATACACTCCCCCATAGGCGGCGTCAGGTTGATCGCACGAGCAGAAAAAAGTTGCTACATGCGATCAACTCGGAATGACCCCCTTTGTTGGATGGGTAGGATGAGAAACAAGAAAGGGCTGTGTCCTGTAGACCTAGGGATTGTAGTGTTTGTATGAGAAGAAACATACAAACAGATATACAGCGCTGCTGTGCCAAGGTAAGTGTCATGGAACAATACCACAATTTAAAAATATATAAAACATATATTTATTATACAATTATAATATACACGGCCAGTGTTAGCAAATATAATTAAAACAATTGCACGTATACTCCTAAGCAGCTAAATTTACACTGAACTAGTTCTCTCAATGGCCCTCATTCCGAGTTGTTCGCTTGTTATTTTCCTTCGCATCGGTGCATTTTTCCGCTAACTGCGCATGCGCAATGTTCGCACTGCGGCTGCGTCAAGTAAATTTGCTAAGAAGTTTGGTATTTTACTCACGGCATTACGAGGAAACTGGACGTTTTATGGGTGTGTGTGAAAAAACGCTGCCGTTTCTGGGAAAAACGCGGGAGTGGCTGGAGAAACGGGGGAGTGTCTGGGCGAACGCTGGGTGTGTTTGTGACGTCAAACCAGGAACGAAACTGACTGAACTAATCGCAGTGGCAGAGTAAGTCTCGAGCTACTCAGAAACTGCTAAGAAATTTCTATTCGCAATTTTGCGAATCTTTCGTTCGCAATTCTGCTAAGCTAAGATTCACTCCCAGAGGGCGGCAGCTTAGCCTGTGCACTGCTGCGAAAAGCGGCTAGCGAGCGAACAACTCGGAATGAGGGCCAATAGCCCATAGTTTGCTACAAATGGCAACAATAATTTCAAAACTCCAAAGTTCCATCTTTAACTGAATTATTGGGCTTAGAATGATAGATGATACATCAGTATTCCAAACAGAAACAGGTTATGGGCTGTTCATTTAGTTCATTTTATATTTTGCATGAGAAGAGAGTGGTCAACAGTGCCAAATGCAGCAGAGAGATTTAGAAGAATAAGAATTGAGTAATGGCCTTTAGACTTAGCAGTGACCAGATCATTCACTACTTAAGAATACAAACAAAAAGAAAACAGAGGACTTTCTTGTTTGGCGCACTCTTGAGAAGAAATATAGTAAATTTGTATGAATTGGTAATGTTAAGGAATATAAAACATAGCTTTTATTCAATTAATTAAAATTATAGTCTCCTAGGAAAATTAATTTAAAAATGGACTGATGAATATTAGTGTGTAAGTATGTGCGGCAGTGATAGCGGTGCTGAGGGTACTATAATTGTAGTCCTAAATTGGACTTAATTCAACATACCTCTATGATTCTGGTCCTAAATTGGACTTGTTTTAACGCACCTGTGTTTCTAAGGTGTTATTGGGGTTCAAAGTATAGTAACTCTTCCTACAATGGTAATATTGGAAAAAAATGCTGTACTCATTCTAAATTAATTAGAGGGGTACAATAACTGGGTTGATTGTACCCACCTGAGTGAAGGTCTACTCAAATCTGGGTAGGTTATGCTCAGATAAGTGCAGTTCCTGTCTGTCAAAGTCGAAAAATATCATGATTCATATGCCTTGTATTAACCCCTAATGTGTGCGCATGCTGCTCGTCACCTGGTCCCCCGTGCGTACACACTAAGCTTTGAGATTCTATGAAGAGGGCTTACACCTTTGTTTATGAATAGGGCCAAGTTTCTCTCCAGAATAATGAGTGCCGAGTTGTCATTGTCTTAACTGAAGGAGGGGACAGTGGGGTAAACAAAGCCCAGAGACAGAGTTTGTTTGGAAAATCCAAAACAATAGCTTTCCACAATATAACCAGACAGACAGGAATTTGGAATACTAACAAGTCCTAGTCATCACCCACTTCTTGAACTAACCAATGGCCCCTGGTGCAGGACATGTCCCACCCCCCTAACCAATGGAAAAAGAGCACACAGTGTCTATTGTAGTATGTCTTGAGCTAGTGAATAAATATAGCTTGCAATAGGCTTTGACACACAAGACTCTGAAGGCTTTCTCCTTGATAGCTGAGGACTGAATTCAGGTTGCGCCGGCGAAGTATTCTCACGTATGTATATTTCTCTGCAACCACTTTGTTACCTTTTGTGTATGCCATTCATTCTCTCTCTGTGTATTTGTGTTTGCGATCGTTCACTATTGTATATATTTCTTTTTATGTTATTCTGTTTAGTTATTAATGTTAGGTTTGTAGTGTATAAGCTGTAACTGTTTTTCCCCTTTTTACGTACTAAAATCATCTAGAAGGTGTTGGAACCTTACCAAGTGTTGTGTGTTTCACCAGTTATTACTAAGGGTCTCTGAGCATCTCAATCGCTCAAACAGCTTGCTTAAATAACAAGGTTAACCAGTGTTATATCATTACAGTATCTCAGTGCTAAGGTTTACAGTATAAGCATACTCTGTGTTTAAGGTTTAAAAGGTTATTGACTGTGTGTGCGCTCGCTGTGTGTACTCCGTACACCCAGCGCAGCATGTGTACGTAATTTGCGTACCACGTGTGAAGTCTTTGTACGCAAATAGCGTATAAAGTGCGTAGCACGTGCACGTGGTTTTAGCGGCCATTACGGCTTCACGGTATTAGTAAATAGCTTATGTTAAAAGGTAAATATTTGACTCTATCAATTGGGAGCTCGTCCGGTCCACCTCATATTCGCAGTCAAGCGAAAACAGGCAGACTTTATCGATCAGCAAAGGGCGGAAAGGTAGTTTCCCCTGTATCCGTGTTTGTGGTTGGGGATACGGTAGTGCTGATCAGATAAGCGTCCGCTTCGCTTGGTTTGTAGGGATGCTGGTGGAATCCGGTTCCAGAAGGTAAGAACGTTAAGCTATTGTCTTTTTAAATCTGGTTTTAATTTCTGTTTGGTGCCAACTGAGCACGCAACACATGTAACACACGCACACACCTGTACTCTGCATATCTGACCATATTGTTGCAAAACAAGGTTCAAATGAGTCATATTGTGTTTGATTCAGATTGGATTGCTTATCTGTTTAAGTAGGTTTAAAAGTATTTTTAATCGCTCTGCATAGCTTAATAGTTTTATTTTTAACCCAGGCCTAAAATATCTTTAGGGGCTTGCATGGTGAATTTCTTTGTGACAAAAGAAGCCGCATGGTCTGTCCTCCATTTTGTGTAACCCTCATGGATGTGGAAGGGGGAGGAGCAGCGGCCATTTTGGGGAAAGTCATTTTGTTTTTGTTTTTTTTCAAAATAGCTGATTTTCAGTTGACTCAGGAATAATCAGCCGTCCCTTGTCAAAAAAATAATCACCATTTACGAGTTTCCAATGCATTTATTTAACCCATGTCATAATCAATTATAAATAGTTCAGATGGGGCTTAATGAAAGGTAATAGTAAAATGAATATTTGATTTAGGAACGACACACAGAGAAACAAAGGTTTTTTTTTTGTTTTTTCCCTCTCCTTACCTCTAAGATTCTGTTGAACTGCTTGTTGTGAGATGGGCCATTGAAATGCAAATTAACCTGTGTAACTGTTTTTTTTCCCTAGCAGTGGAAAAAAAAAATTCACCTTCACACACAGTCAAGGGCTAATTCATATGCAAATTAGAGGAGTGAATGGGTCTCAGGAGACCAGTGATTAGTACATAGATGTAATATTATAATTATGTGTGTGTTCTATCAATGTATGTTCTACAAGATAGCTATACAATGTGAATCATACTATTGGAAGCATTGATTATTAGATTAATTTAGAATTTTCATTTGTGTATTCTCATATATCTACCTTCCTGTTTGCCATTTGCATTGATAACGTGCTGAGAAAATTTGCTGCTATTTTTAAAGTAAGGAGTAACACTTAAGGGAGTAATTGTAAAAACACGCACACAGCATAGAAAATACTGTGTGGTGTTCGGTAAGCGATTATAGTTGAACATCGTTTACATTTATAGAAGCGTGTTATTTGCGTTACTGTGAGCGTATCTGGCCTTTTGCATACGTGTCTCGGGCAATGTGCGAGATTACGTACGCAAACGCAAAGGCCTACACACGTGGCGTATATTACGCAATGCAGCGTGCGGATATGCCCACTAAATTCAAATCACACGATAACATTGTTTTAGTGTGGGCGGTATAGTAGCCACGCGATAATAGCGCAAGTTTGTTCAGTTTCCAAAAGTTTTAGTTTAAAGAGAACCTTTTTCTATTGCAAAACCCGGGGATTGAACTGTTTGCCTGAATGAAAGTAATTTCTGTACAGAAAAATCAGAGTGCATATGAGTGAACAGGAGTGAGTGTGCAAATAAAGGTATTCTTTTTGTGAACCCAGAAAGCGGGATCCCGTCGGAGACCACATCAGGTGAGTGGACACTTGGTGGCGTGGGATTGGCTTGCCCACGTTAACATTGTATAAGGTAAAGGAGCAATTAGTATCCGCAGACAAAAGGACTGCGAAGGTTAGAAAGCGCAGCCCGGGGGGTTGGCGTAGTACCCATATCAGTATAACGCTCCGGCTGAAGGTTTCGCAGGCTAATCAACCGATTCCATTGGTCGCACGGCGAATAAGTAATAGTTACTTATACGAAGTGCGACTGGACCGCACGTAATTGTGTGCATTAGTTGGTTACCTTGATACCCATTCAGTTTTGTGGGATCATAAACGCTATTTGTACATTCTAATGTGATTTGTGTAGGTTTTTTTTTAATTTTAAGGGAGGTTCGCTGTTCACTCAGGAATTCTTCAACAACCAATACTTACTGGGGAGGGTAGCATACTCCCACACGCCCCAGTAAATAGCGGTTCACAGGGGCCCTGGGTTGAGTACAGCAGCGCTAAAGCAGTTTCTGAGTGTATTGGTCAACGTGGGCGTGAGTGAAGGCACTCGTTGAACTTTCACCGTCGCCTTATCTCGGGGAACTTGGTTTGTTTTGTAAGAATTCGCTGAGACAGCAATATCTGCAAACAATGGGGGCCAGTTGCTCAAGTAAGGGACGACCAACAAGGGTTCACGTTGGTAGTTGTTGGCGCAAAGGGTCAGCACGGTATATAATGTGTGAGAAATACAAATCACACACACAGGAATTATGCAAAGAATGGGAACGAATGACTGAGAATGATGGAGAACAGTTCCCCAGGGTGGGCAGTTTGAATCCTGAGGTATTGCAAAATCTAAGAAAAAGGATATGTTTAATAAAATCTGCAAAACAGAGGATTAGACATTATGATTGTTTACATTTATGGCAACAGGAAAGTGAGATACAAAGGGAATTAACTTACACAGCTTGTTCTCACTTTAGCAGGAAACAAATGGCTGCCGAGAATGGCATACTGGGATATGATGATAATTGTGCACTTAGTAACTGTATTAATAATGATAGTAGTAAATGTAATAAGTGTAATAATGATAGAAGGAAAACTGATAAATATACAAATTCCAACCCGTGCAAGTCGCACCCCATGTTAAACTTCCCTCAGGATTACAAGCAAGAAAGTGAGCCCAGAACGATGTCGGCACCTTTTCCAGCAGCCATCATACGAGACACCCAGGTGGGCACGGCCCAATCGGTAAAGGCAGTAGTCAAGCCCCCTAACGGAGGGTCAGGTGAGGTCGTGTACACAGGTAACTACGGTATTGTACATCATGCACAGACAATTGCACCTCACATTGTAGAGTCAACACAAGATGGAGTAATTGAACTAAATCCTGTCAGGGTGATCATAGTCCCCAATGGGAGGACTGACGCTCAGGGAGTCACACCCATCAGGAACATTACAATGCATTGTTCCTGGTCCCAGACAGAATTGAGGACAATTTTGTCTGAATTTCCTGATCCCAGAAAGGATCTAGCCGCATGTCAAAGGTTCATTAAAGAACTAGGTAACGCCACTGAACCCACTAACAAGGATTGGCGGACACTACTGCGGGCATGTTTGCCCTCTACTATTGACCCTTTGAAATTCATTTCTGATTGTAGGTTAGACGAAGAGAGACCTCTCACTGATGCATACAATCAGGAAAATGTTAAGCAGATCAACATGCAATTAGGAGTTTATTTTCCAACTGTTGTCAAGTGGAACAAAATCTTCTCCATAAGACAAAAAGAAGGTGAAACTGCTTCTAATTATTTCAATCGGGCACTGCAAATAATGGCTAGATACACTGGGATCGCGGACATTGAGGAAAATGTGCATCATAGAAAAGTAGCAATTTATGTATTAATGGAAGGTTTAACAAAAGTGTTGAGAACAAGGGTACAGACCACTCAACCTAACTGGAGAAGTATCTCGGTGGCTGCATTAAGAAAGTCCGCTGTTGGACACGATTGGAACATCAGCAAACACAGGGAGTCACAGGGCGGTAAGCAGATGACCATAAGTAAGCTACCTCAGTCAAAACCCCAGACCCCTTTGGGTAAATCGAATGTGATAAGATGTTATAGTTGCCAGAGGGAAGGTCATTTTGCACGGAATTGTAGGTTTAAAGACACACACAAGGTATATCAACCCCCTAGACAAGAACACGAGCAAAGTTATGACACACGCAATTGTAATCAGGGATCACATATGAAGAAGTTTGGGCCGCACCTGTAATTTGCAGCCAGTAAAGTTGATCATTAGCCCTGATAGTAAGCCTGAGGTTACAGTCAAGGTAATTGGGAGGTCAGTTCTTTGTAGACACAAGGACGGCCAGGTAAGACTTTTTAATTTATCTTTAAATGTTTTCTTCTCATCTCCAACATTCACCAACAGAACTCAAACGTCACATGACTACTTGGTCTTTTTCAGAGGTCTACCCAACCCCAGTGTATCTTACCAGCATCGTTGTGTTTGGCCAGACGCAAAGGGTGGAGAGTGGAGATACTGGTGGGGGAGACTGTGCAGAGATACCGGTGGACATGTTGACGCGACAGCCTGTTGATGAATCTGACAATGTTTTCCTTTTCTATTTGTTCTCTCTCTCTTTTTGTTCTTTCATGTTTTACAGATAGTATGTCACACATCAGTTAGACAAATGGTAATGCAAGATTTTTGCTCCTTACAGAAATATCGCTGATTTGGAAAAGAATATTGTATCACCAGAGTGTTCATTTTGGGAAGACTGAGAGACAGCACCTTTGAGATGACAACTGAGCAAGAATAACAACAAGACTAGAGGATAAATTATCGTAACAAGTTTTTTTTCCCCTTCAATTATTTTCTGTACCCCCATTACAACTTTCCCCTTTCTCCTCCTGTAAGATGGACTTGCCCCAAGAGACTGTGTTCCGGATTTTCCTGTTGACCCTGTTGTTGACCAGAGCAGTCTGTTTCGGTGAGAGTACCAGTGAGGTCGAGAAAGGATCTGGAATGGGTTCTGATGATCAGGATGGAGTCGTAGAATTCCAAGAGCAACACAATCACCGAGCAAAGGCGAGTATCAGAAAACGATCTGGTAGCCATGACATTAATAGACATTGTGAAGGATTGTTAGCTGAAGAAAACTGCATCTGTAGGAATTGTAAAAATATAGTTGAGGACGGTTGCATCAAGGAATGTCAGTCCAGTTTTAATATCAACATGGACCGGCATCCATTGAGTGACTATCATTCATTGGTGGGTAAAGTGTTAAATCAGACAGACTGTTGGGTGTGCTCACAAGTACCTCAAGGTCATAGAAAGTCAGGACTTGTGCCATATCCTTTAACGGTAGATGAGGTACTTGAGTTAAAGGGTGGGAGGCCGGTGGACAAGAAATTTAATATTTCTAGTCCTCCTAGTTTAAAGCTCCACCAATACCATGTAGATAGGTCCCTAATATGTTTTGACATTTCCAATCCCCGAAAGCCGGGAAATTGGGAAGTGTCATGGAACAACCAAACCATGACATTTTCACATAGAGCCGACAGAATGCCCATAGACTCAAAACTTATACGCCACATAGCCGACAGTGGAAATATTTCCGGTATAGATACACTCTAGGAAGTAGGACCATGCGAGTTGGAGAAGTATCACCAGGATACTGTGCACATATCATACAGCCTGATACGTGTACTAGACAAATGAGAGAGTTAGGGATAGGACTGTTTTCATGGAAGGTTTGTAATATGGTTATGTCATTTTCTATCCCATATGTCCTCCCCGATGATGCATATTTCATATGTGGGAGGAAGGCGTATAAGTGGCTTGCCCCAAACTCAGAGGGATTGTGTTACGTTGGAAAAGTGTTGCCTGAAGTGAATTTATTACCCAACGATTGAGACAATGTTGTGATAAAATGTGATTCCACGGTCCGTTTCTTTCACCCGTTTCTCCTTTGATTTTCTCCGAGGTACCAAGAGATCCACCTGGAGGAAGAATTTGATGACTTTTTTTTTACAAGACCACTGATGAACTGTGTCACAGACACCTAATGAGCTTTTAGAGACTGTAATTCTTTTTATGGACACTTGAAGAAGCTTTGATTGCCAATAACCGCAAAGCTACAGTAAAGATACGACAATCTGGACAAGACATCAGACAAGACATCAACAAGACCCCAATCGGCGAACACATACATAATCATATGACTGCATTTATAACGCATGTTTCTTATCTTCATCTCTACAACCTCCAGGTAGTACCCCACATAGTCGACAGGTGACTTTCACATATTAGCATTCACTTATTCTCCCCCTTCATGTATCATCAACTAATGTGCACCCCATTTGTTGGAATTGAAAGACGAAAAGAGCTCGGTAGAGTTTGACAGCCCATCCACAGACCCTTAATTCGGGATAAGAAGGATTCAAATGTATACTTCGCAATACCTCGAAGCTTGATTTAGAACACGTACGGCACGATGATACATGACCCCTCAGACATGGATTCCATACACACATGCTTTTACTATCTCACTAGGTCATATATTTCCCACCTTCTCCTCTCCTCCCTCTACCCAATCATAATAAGGTATTCCATGATAACATATATTTTTCTGTTTGGATTATTTAGATAGTGGCAGTTATTGTTGACTGCCAAAGGCTGGACTGTCAAAGTCGAAAAATATCATGATTCATATGCCTTGTATTAACCCCTAATGTGTGCGCATGCTGCTCGTCGCCTGGTCCCCCGTGCGTACACATCCCCGCAGGTTGCGTAAGGGACGCTCCAGCGTCTCGTGCGCATGGGATGTGTAAATACGGCGGAGTTTGTGAGCTTGTAGCGTGCAACTCGATCGTAACATATTTAACCCAAATAGCGTATATTATAGTTAATATTCCCCTTAACAATGTCAGCAAGTATGTTAAGTTTAAACGGTTCGTGGACAGAGAGATTCCTCTTTTCATGCTAGGAAGGCTCAGATAAAGGTTGGAAGGTAGTGTTTAGTATCCAGCTGTAGGGTATTTTAAGGGTAATATTCCTATGATAGTTAGGAAAGATTCGCATATTCCTGCGCATAGTTATGCGCAGAAGTAGAAAATAGATAAATTGTATCTAAAATAAATTACAAATAAGTGCAGGGTAAGTGAATGGAATTCAGTCATTTCTTTCCCACAGACTGAATTCAATGGCCTTATTTACACTAAGCTTTGAGATTCTATGAAGAGGGCTTACACCTTTGTTTATGAATAGGGCCAGGTTTCTCTCCAGAATAATGAGTGCCGAGTTGTCATTGTCTCAACTGAAGGAGGGGACAGTGGGGTAAACAAAGCCCAGAGACAGAGTTTGTTTGGAAGATCCAAAACAATAGCTTTCCACAATATAACCAGACAGACAGGAATTTGGAATACTAACAAGTCCTAGTCATCACCCACTTCTTGAACTAACCAATGGCCCCTGGTGCAGGACATGTCCCACCCCCCTAACCAATGGAAAAAGAGCACACAGTGTCTATTGTAGTATGTCTTGAGCTAGTGAATAAATATAGCTTGCAATAGGCTTTGACACACAAGACTCTGAAGGCTTTCTCCTTGATAGCTGAGGACTGAATTCAGGTTGCGCCGGCGAAGTATTCTCACGTATGTATATTTCTCTGCAGCCACTTTGTTACCTTTTGTGTATGCCATTCATTCTCTCTCTGTGTATTTGT
Source organism: Pseudophryne corroboree (assembly GCF_028390025.1). Lineage (NCBI taxonomy): Eukaryota > Metazoa > Chordata > Amphibia > Anura > Myobatrachidae > Pseudophryne > Pseudophryne corroboree. The sequence goes on from NC_086449.1 coordinate 675,424,822, forward strand.
GTTTGAGATCGTTCACTATTGTATATATTTCTTTTTATGTTATTCTGTTTAGTTATTAATGTTAGGTTTGTAGTGTATAAGCTGTAACTGTTTTTCCCCTTTTTACGTACTAAAATCATCTAGAAGGTGTTGGAACCTTACCAAGTGTTGTGTGTTTCACCAGTTATTACTAAGGGTCTCTGAGCATCTCAATCGCTCAAACAGCTTGCTTAAATAACAAGGCTAACCAGTGTTATATCATTACAGTATCTCAGTACTAAGGTTTACTGTATAAGCATACTCTGTGTTTAAGGTTTAAAAGGTTATTGACTGTGTGTGTGCTCGCTGCGTGTACTCTGTACACCCAGCGCAGCGTGTGTACGTAATTTGCGTACCACGTGCGAAGTCTTTGTATGCAAATAGCGTACAAATTGCGTAGCACGTGCACGTGGTTTTAGCGGCCATTACGGCTTCACGGTATTAGTAAATAGCTTATGTTAAAAGGTAAATATTTGACTCTATCATGTCTTAATAATGTCCAAGTCATAAATCAGAGACAAATTATGTGAATAATGCATCAATCAAAATGAATTAAAAAAATATAATAGATAAAAAAATAATCTAAATATCTGACAACACTGGGTCAAAGCTCATATCATTCTCTGTGGGTAGAGGCAAGGTGGTTAATTGCTGGTTGCCACAAACTGGCTAAAGGTGCAGAAAGGATAAAGATGAATCTGCTGTCAATGTTAGACCAGAGTGTCCCCAGAGCTCCAACCTACTGCACTGGGTATTCCCAGATGGTCTCCCACCAGGTACTGGCTTGGCCCTATACTATATAGCTTCCAAGATCGGACGATATGCAGTATTGTATGATAGTGGGTCACTAGAGTCCCTGGTAGATTTTCTCCAGAATCATTGATGAGAGTTCATGAAAACAAATACAAATGGTCAGTTGACCCAGCGGTAAGAGGTGCTCAGGATGGGATCTGCTGTTGGTGTTAGGCAGTGAATGTGGGCATACCAGTTGGAAAACTGCCGTAGGTGGGAATAGTTCACTGGATCACCAATGAGAGTCCCAGAATTGAGGAAAATAAATTAAGTAGGTGACCCTTCGGTTAATAATGCAGGTAGCTGCTAGTATAATCAGTCACTTGTTCAGAAACTGCACAACAATACAGTGTCAAAAATATTGATCAGAGAAAATGTTTAAGAAATTACGTTCACAGGTGTTTATGACGTTTAAGTATTGTTAGTTAATAGAGTGAGTACATCACATTTCATTCACAGGTATATAAATAATTAAGTAGGATTACAGTATCAACTAAATATCCTGTACCAAAAGAGAAATTTATTGAGACCCGTGTGGCAGGCAGGGAGTAACATTACTACCTATGCTGGCAGAAAAGTGCGGCCATGCAGAGGAAACACATTCTTACATATAAAACATATGAAACATTAGCACTGTCTGTGTGTAAGGTAAAGGTATGGGGTAGTAACAAGATAACAGTGTCAGGTAATGCTGTACTGACACCTGTGCTGGCATAAAGGATTGTATGTTACTGCCAGCGGAGAGCACACTAATATTAATAAGTCAGTGCCATTAAATATGTGCAGAAAAAGTGAAATCTACTATAGTGACAATATGGGATGATACTGATCTGGCGCGGGTGAAGCAGCTGTCTATGCTGTGTAATACTGATAGCCAGATGCTGCTCCGTGTGTGCAAAAATATTTGTTATGGTAAGAACAGCGACAGCGGATTTGCACCAATCGGTCAAAGCTTTCAGCCTCCCAGCATGTAACGGGCCCGTCCATATATCCCCGCCTCCTGGCTCAGGCAAATCAGTTGTTTTTCCAAAGCTCAAGGCAGGAGCATCATAGAGAGCCCTAATCAGGTGAGAAGAACACACATGCACACGCTTCCGTACAAGAAGGAAGAGGTTAGTGAGTGAAAGGATCCTCAAATCAGGTGCGTCAGGGTGGGATCCCTGTGGACTTAGGAGAACTATCGTTATCAATGGTAAGTTCTTACCATAATGAATATTTCTCCGGCAGGGTCCACAGGTTATCCCCAGGATAACATTGGGATCTCCCAAAGCAATTTAGTGGTGGGGACGCTCCTGATTGGACAGGAGAATCCTTAACCCGAATTCAGCATCCTGAGAGACAAAGGTATCAAATGCATAATGTCTAATGAATGTGTTAATGGAAACCATGTGGCTACCTAACATATCTATTCTGCTGAAGCACCATGTTGTGCTGCCCATAATGGACCTACCTTACAAGTAGAATGAGCAGAGACATTAGCCGGAACAGGGACATCAGATTGAAAGTATGCTTTTGAAATTTTCACCCGAAGCCACTTCACCAGTGTCTGCTTATCAGCAGGCCATCCTCTCTTGTGAAATCCGTAGAGAACGAAGAGAGTGTCTGTCTTTCTGATGGCACTGGTATGATCCACATAGATCCTTAAGGCACAGACTACGTCCAACGATGCATCTCCTGCAGAAAGGTTTGACCCCTGGAAGACCGAGACTACAATTTCTTTGTTAAGGTGGAATTTAGACACCACTTTAGAAAGATACCCAGATTTGGTTCTAAGAACTGCTACATCTGGATAAAAAAATCAGAAATGGAGGGCGACAAAACAATGGGGGTAATTCAGAGTTGATCGTAGCAGCAATTTTTTTTAGCAGTTGGGCAAAACCATGTGCATTGCAGGGGGGGCAGATATAACATGTGCAGAGAGAGTTGGGGTGTGTTCAAACTGACATCTAAATTGCAGTATAACAATAAAGCAGCCAGTATTTACCCTACACAGAAACAAAACAACCCACCCAAATCTAACTCTCTCTGCAAATGTTATATCTGCCCCCCCCCCTGCAGTGCACATGGTTTTGCCCAACTGCTAACAAATTTGCTGCTGCAATCAACTCTGAATTAGGCCCATTGCCCCTAAATCTGAAACTCTTCTAACTGAAGCAATAGCCAGTAGAAAGAGAACTTTAGCTGTCAACCATTTAAGATCCACTCGTTTAAGTGGTTCAAAATGGGGCAACTTGAAGGGCCTTTAGGACTAAACTTAAGTACCAAGGCACTGTACAAAGGAGGTTGAATGTGCAACAATCCCTGGAAAAAGTTTGCATATCCTGCAGGTTAGCAATTTTCTTTTGGAACCATACAGTCAATGCTGACACTTGTACTCTCCAGGAAGCCACCCATAAACCTTTATGCATTCCTGCTTGAGGGAATGCTAAGACTCTGGAAACTCTAAAAAACCAAGGGTCAAATTTTTGATCACTGCACTATTGAATATAGGCTTGCCATATTCAGTGATAAATGCGAGCTGAGGAAAGTTTCCTTGCTCTGAGCATAGTTTGAATTACCTGTTGTGAGAATCCTCTTGCCTTTAGGATCAAAGGCTCAAGAGCCACGCCATCAAAGACAGTCAATCCAGGTGTTTGTAATAACCAGGACCTTGAAACAGTAGATCTGTACGTTGACGGTGTAGGACTGGAGCATCCATCGACATCCTCTGCAGATCTGTGTACCAATATCTTCTGGACCAAACCAGAGCTATTAGTATCAGAGCACCCTTACCTTGTCTTACCTTTCACATCACTCTGGATCACAATGCGATTGGTGGAAACACATGAGCCAGATGAAAGTTGACAAGTCATCCACAAAGGTCGCTGTGGGATCCTTTGTTCTTGACCCGTATGCAAAAACTTTGTTGTTCTGATGGGATGCCATGAGATCTATCCCCAGTAACCCCCATTATCTACCACAGTTTGTAAGACCTTGGGGTGTAAAGCCCATTTGTTTGCATGAATGGCGTGCCGACTGTGAAAATACGCTTCCCAGTTTAGGTCTCCCGGAATGAATACTGCGGACAAGGCTGAATAATGAAGTTCTGCCCACCTTAAGGTGTGACTTACCTTCTTCATTGTGTTTTGGCTGCGAGTTCCTCCCTGATGGTTGAGGAACACTACTGCCATTGCAATATTCGAGCGGATTCAAACTGGTTTCAGCAGAAGGATATTCTTTGCCTGAATAAATGGCATATTACTGTATATGGCCCGAAGTTCCCATATATTTATTAGCAGGCAACTTTATTCCTTGGTCCACTGCCCTTGGAAACAACTCCTTCCTGACACTTCTCCCCAGCCCCGCAGGCTGGCATCCATTGTCAGAGTTTCCCAATCTGATATCCAAAGGAGCCTCACTTTGTCCAGATAGGATGTCTGTATCTACCAAGCTATTGACCTCCTAACTTCCAAAAGAAGACCATAATCTGCGCTATTACTGTCTGATGAAAGAACCTTTCCACTTGGAAAGGATCAGATGTTGCAGATGTATCGAGTGGAACTGAGTATATTCCATCATGTCGAATGTCTACACCATCAAACCCATCACACGCATTACCGCGTAAATTGATACTGTTTGACTGTGTAGAAACTCCTGAATCCTTAAGTGAATTTTGGATATTTTGTTCAGAGGTAAAATTACTCTCTGAAAACCGACTTCCAACACAGCCCCCAAGTGAGTCATCCGTTATGACGGAACCAGAGACGACTTTGCCCAATTTATGAGCCAACCATATCTTTGACAACTGCTGTATGTTGCAGATTACACTGAACAATCCCTGAGACTGTGTCAGGATTAATAAATCATTGAGGTATGGATTATTTAAAATCATTATCCCCTGCTAATGGAGATAAGATGCCATCACCACCATTTTGGTGAATACTCTGGGAGCTGTGGTCAGTCCAAATGGTAGGGCCTGAAACTGAAAATTATGCTGGAGGATAGCAAACCCAAGATAGCACTGATGGGACAGTGCATTTATATAAGCATCCTGGGTATCCAGGGATACCATAAAATCCTCCTGCTCCATGGCCAAATAATGGAATGTAAAGTCTCCATATGAAACCTGAGGTAGCCAAATGTACTTGTTCAGCGCTTTGAGATTGATTATGAGCCGGAACGACCTATTTGGCTTCTGGACTAAAAACAGATTGGAATAAAAACCTTGTCCTCATTGTGCAGGAGGAACTGGAATTATCACTCCTGACTGAAGCAACTCCTGAACTGCCTCTTGCAAAACCCTGGTCTACGTTTCCACTGAAGACGGGCTGGTACAAACTTTTAATGAGGGTGTTTCTTGAAAACACCTACAGCACCTGGTATTCCCAGGTGGTTTACCATCCAAGTACTAAACCAGGACCAACACTGCTTAGTTTCCAGAATCATATAAGATTGGGCATGTCCAGTGTGGTGTGGCTGTAGATCATAACCGCGAGATACCGCTTTTTGCACCCAAGCATCTGTTGTAGACTGCTGCCAGATCTGTGCAAACTGAAGACGTCAGCCTCCCACCTTGGGTTCCTCCAGGTGGAGGCCCGCACCATCAGGCTGATGGCTTATCTTCAGATTTGAAAACCGGTCCTCTGGTAGCCCAATACCTTTTAGTCTTACCAGACTTGTTGGATTGGGACTGTTTGCCATTACCCTTTCCTTTTGCTTTTCCTTGATTCCGAAAGGACCGAAAAGCTGGAAACTAGGCTTGAATTTATGTGTGAAAGGGAAACTACACTATCTTGGAGTCTGCTTCTGACTCCAAAATACTGTTTAATTCTTTACCAAAATGAATATCTCCAGTAAAAAAGCATAAGACTCCAGAACCTTCCTGGATTCTGAGTAAGCTTACCATGTATATAGCCAAACTGCTCCTGCGAGCTGCTACTGCTGAAGCTGATGCCTGAGAGGCAATTGTACCGATTTCCAGGGGCGCTTATCGCTGCCTGTTATGTGCAATATGGGATTTTTGCTCTCTATATGTCATTGAAAGATCCTCCTTCAATGCATCAGCACAGGCTGCCACTACTTATGCCATCCAGGCTGAAGCCATGGCTGGTCTAATGATTGCCCAAGACAGGAAAAAAATGGTTTTTAGAAAATCATCAACGCTCCTATCCGTGACATCATTTATGTTGAAAGCATAAGTAATGCAGAATTTCGCACCAATCTATGACATGCGAATCTACTTTGGGAGCCACCTCCCTTTTTTAAACAGTGCCCAGCTGGACGAGGATAATTGGAATTCCATTTCTTGGAATTCTAACTTCTTACTGGGCGTAACCCAAACCTCTTGCATAATTCCATCAGCTGTTTTGGGACATTTAAACACAGGTGCCTTAGTTTTTAACTAAAGCTCTGCTGCCTCTTCTAAAGATAGAATGGCTTACATAGCACTAAGTAGCTCAGGTATGTCCACTGAGCTGAGACCTTAATCCGAAGTGCAATGAGTCCTCATCCTCCAATGAATCCTCATCTAAAACATGTGTAGACTGTGAAGATGTTGTATCATGTCTATGTGGTCCTGCCAAACGCAGTTTGTCAGTGTCAAAAGATTGTTAATAAGTGGTTTTAGGGCCTTAAATCGTGGCATACTACAGTCTAAAGTACCCCTTCTTACCCACAAAGATTCTTCCAGTGCATACTTCTCCTCCGCTCTCCAACTGGTGCCCTGGGAGTGCTGGTGGGAAGAGTTGCCTTTTGCACTAGACTCGAACCCGGAAGGCTCATGATCACAGTGATCGTGTGATTGCACCACTATGCATGAATTAGCCACACATAATGGAATCCAGGAGCCGTGGGAGTATCCACGTAGACCAACAGGCATCCCTTCCCACCAGCACTTCCAGGACACTGGTTGGAGAGTGGGGGAAAATAACTCACTAGAGGTGTCTTTGTTAGTAAGAAGGGGTACCGGGAGCCGTGCTTAAAGGCCCTAATACCACTCGTTAACAAAGAACTTTCTAATTCATCCACTAGGGGGCACAGGAGCTGTATAGGATGGCTGGGAGCGAGGTCGGCACCAAAGGGGTTATTTTTAAGTACCCAGCAGACCTTGTCTCCCTCCACTATACCCCGCCCATGACCACGGGCCCGACAGTTTTTTTCTGTGCCAAAGGCAGGATAGGCACCAGCTTTAGGGGGGCTGCAGTTAGCCCAAGTTACTTTTTTCTTGTTTTATTTTTTAACTTAGTGCTGCAGCGCAGCAAAGATGACCGGGGTGCTGGCGGACTTAACGCCTAGAAAGCCTGCTCCAACATCTGGCGGCCGCTGGCAGCAGCGCTAGTGATTGGACTAGCGACTTCCACCGCTGGATTCCGGGACCCTGCAGTGGCTTCCCCCCGCAGCCGCGCCAGAATGTAAGTTGACTGGCTTCCAAAGCACAGGGAGCCATGTCGAGCGGCGATCCCCTCCTGCTTACTGGTGACAGCAGGAGGTCAGATGAGTGGGGGCCCATTGTTCTGTGCCATCGCCACTGGACCACCAGGGCACAGCAGCAGGGCAGGTGTGCAGGTCCATGGGGGGTTTTCCATCTGAGGGGGAGGGTGCCCAGCCTGCAGCCCCTCCCCTGCCCCTAGGGCTTGCTAGTAGCAGGGCTCATGGCTTGCCTAGGTGTCTTCTCCTCCTCCCTCTCTCAGTCCTTCCTCAAGAAAGCTAGGCAGCCATTTTAGCTCACTTGGTGGCTGGGACTTTCAGAGAGAGGAAAGTCTGGCCTCTGTCTCCCCTGTACCTTGCTCCAGTAGCCAGGTTCAGCTTATTTCTCCTGCTTGCTTTATTGCTGGATAGTTGGGTTTATTGGCCCAATTATTTCACAAGCATTGTGTGTCTGTGTGACTGTTGTAGAGTGTTAAAGCATAAGGTGATCTGGACTGGCACCACTGATACAGGGCCTGCTACTTCTGTGGGTGCCTCACTGTTACATTACACTGCGCTGTGCTTATTACTAAGCACTCACTGGGAGGTGGAGTTCTAACTCCCTTTTCCCTGCTTATTACACATGACTGTCTATTTCCATTTAGTATACATGTAGTCCAGAGGCAAGAAAACTGTCGCTCCTAAGCCTCATACTTGCCGTGTATGTTGTAACAATCTATCTCCACAGGATCCTATTGATGCTGGCCTGTGCAAAGGATGTGTGACAGCTCCAGCACAGGACAACCCTGCACCGGTGGCAGTCTCAGAGGAACCAGCCTGGGCGACCACACTGACACAGGTAATGGTGCAGCTTGTTGACCACTTAGCCACTCCACAAGTGGTTCCCACAGACCCAACGCCTCCTAGTACATCTATTTCAGCACAGGCTTATGCTGTACCTCCTTCTCAGATGGAGCCCCCATGGGTGCAATCTTTTGCACAGTCTATTCAGGGCCTCACACAATTCTCTACTTCCATGCAACAACTCCCATGAGCGACCTAGACGAACCCATACATTGGGCGAAACCTCTACCCCATGCTTTGAAGGTGATTTGGAATCAGAGCCCCCTTCAGATCAAGACAGTGCGTCTAGAGGATCGGCTCTTGACACCTCATCTGGTTATCAGCAGCTGAGATGGACGCTCTTGTCCGGGAAGTAAGGTCAGTCCTGGGTATTGAAGATGAGGACTCCACTCCCAAATCCAAGACTCCGGTTTTCAAAAAACACAGTTAGAGGACATACTGGAGGTGGCATGGGCGAAGCCGGACAAGAGATTCCAGCTTTCTAAGAGTTATAACACCTTTTAGCTGCTCACACCTAAGGATAGATCCAAGACGGAGAACCCTTAGCCAGTAGACGCCAACAGTGCTTCCCATTCCAGATACAGTACCTCTTCACTTAAAGACCGTTTACGGATCAGAAGTTGAACATTTTTCTTAAGACAGCATATACACGTGCTGGGGCTATTACCAGACCGGCCCTGGCATCGACCTGGATGACAAAAGCGGTCGGTAGTTGGACAAAACAGTTGCAACAGGGCTTGTTGTCCAAAGTCAGTAGGAAGCACTTATTGGTTCTGGTGGGAAACATTCATAAAGCGAATATCTATCTAGGAGAAGCAGTTATGGATACGGCGGTCCTCACTTCAAAAGTTTCGGCTTCTACGATAGCATCCAGGTGCTCTCTGTGGCTCCGTTCATAGAGAAGATACCATTTGGCCAAGAATTTGACAAAATTGGACATCTCTGGCAACTTCTAAAACAGCCTTTCGTCCGTCGTCAGTGGCTCCTAGGTCCAAGACTTCCTTTCGCTCCTTTTGCCCACAATGAAGGGCCAAAGGTCAGGCCTACTCTAGATAAAAGGCCCCCGCAAAAGGATCCAAGCCCCGTACTAAACAACCATGGGCTACCAGACGCCCAACCTCAAAACCTGCAGACAATTTTTATATAAGGGAATATACTTCTGCACAAGTTTTAATTATTCGGTAAATCCCCAATTATTTATGTCATCTATAATAGAATCCCCAAAGTGGGGGTGCTGCCCAAGACAATAGCAATAGAGAACAAGAAACGAAAGGACATGATTGTCTTTTTTCTTGGCGCACTTAAAAAGAAATATTGTATATCAGTATAAATATAATTTCTTTCAAATTTAACTTTTACTTCATGTTTTCTAAAATATCCCGTTTGATGAAATTTAAACATACATATATGAAAAATTAATAAAGGTGATAATTAAAATATCTTTTGGGCTCACTGTGTTATTATTTCTTTATTATTAATTATTTAATGTTAGAACTGTATGTGTGATTGATGAGTCATATCTTCACATCAAATCATTTCATGCAGGCGGTCAATAGTTATGTATATCTTTCATTTTAGTGTCCTAGATATACACACAATATCTACTGCACCTGTCACATAGGTGAATTCATCATAAAAGGACAGAAAATATTGTTTTATCCATCTTATTCATACACATGGTAGTGAGTCTGCTAACTATGGTGATAGTTGAGATATACAGTTTGTTATTGCTCCACCAGTTAAATTAGGTGTACATTTCCTTATGAAGGAAGCACGCCTCCACACCACGTCTATTAAACAGACATGAGTTTATAATGTATAATCCGACCGCTGCTGGCAATGGCGTTTAAACATTGCAGATAGTATGTACTGACTGTATATCTTTATTAGAAACGTATTCATGTGCAACCCACAATATGGTCCTACACCTTATCCTTACATAGACTTTATTATATAGGGCCTGCTGACAATGATATCGGGTATCTTATTAAATAGATCCCTGACAATTCAGGTCGGTATTCCTCACATGGAGAAGGGGCCTGTATCACGTCTATTGTACAGATCCTTTCATTTTATATATATATATATATATATATATGGAAAAAAGGGGAGGATAGGGGTATCTGCGACTTGCAGTGTCTAATATATTAATATAAAAATGAAGAATATTGCAGGATACGGTTTATAAAAAATAACACAATATTTATTTGTACGATTTAAAACATGATATGGGATAAAAAATATATAATATATATAGAGGGTAAAAGCTTAAAAAATACAAAATACAAAAATGACTGAATACAAATGTATAGTTTAGCTAGAACCCAGGATCAAAAAGAATTAATAAAAATAAAAATATAAAACTGGTAATAAATATTTTAAAGATAAGAGAGTGGCGCTTATCTGTAGAAATGGAGAGTCAGTAGAGGTACACCCAACGCGTTTCATCCTTCAGACTTCATCAAGGGGTGAGGGACTAGTATGCGAACACTCTTATTTATAGCAGCTATGATTAAGGATAAGTGGCTGTGACATCACTTCCTGTAGGTATTCACATTCAGTATTTTCCCACAAAGTTTAATATCAATGTAGGTAGGAGATTGGGCTGCTAATAATGAGACCAAATATAGTTTTACCTAACTAAAACGAGACCAGTATATGAAGAAAAACATCTAAAAACATAAAACATCAATTCAGGACGCTTTTCGCATCATTTCCGCCCCACTTCCTGTGTCCATAAACTCTTACTGCGCATGCGCAGCACGCGCGACTTCCGGAAAATGTCCTTGCAATGTCACTGCCTCGCCCATCTTCCGGTTGGGCGTATGAGTCCTTCTGCCCTTCGGCGGGTACTATATATCTTCTATGGAGATCGTGGGTTGGGGCAGGATATATAGAGATGCGGCGGCCATCTTTGAAGTGGTTGTAGATATGTTTTCAATACATGCGGCGGCCATCTTTAAGGAGCCCATAGATCACGGACATATCCTTGTGTTAAGGAGCAGGAGCAGCTCAAATGAATAAAACAAATGTCAAAGTTAGTTTACTGTTATTGTAATAAACGTGTGTGAGAGTTAGCTTACTTTAGAAAGACTGATATCAATACATGTTAGATTGGGTATGTAAAATACATAGTGCTCCCAATCTTTTTATACACATAAACGGATTATGTTATTTAAACACAGAGTTTACATATTGTTAATAAAGGCATCCTCATATTAAATAGAATTAAGCTAGATGTGCTAAATAGAATATTATGCAACCCTTGTACAGAACAAGGGGAATATAGATAGCATATTAGGTAATATTAGGTGAATTGTGGACACAGGAAGTGGGGCGGAAATGACGCGAAAAGCGTCCTGAATTGATGTTTTATGTTTTTAGATGTTTTTCTTCATATACTGGTCTCGTTTTAGTTAGGTAAAACTATATTTGGGGTCATTATTAGCAGCTCAATCTCCTACCTACATTGATATTAAACTTTGTGGGAAAATACTGAATGTGAATACCTACAGGAAGTGATGTCACAGCCACTTATCCTTAATCATAGCTGCTATAAGTAAGAGTGTTCGCATACTAGTCCCTCACCCCTTGATGAAGTCTGAAGGATGAAACGCGTTGGGTGTACCTCTACTGACTCTCCATTTCTACAGATAAGCGCCACTCTCTTATCTTTAAAATATTCATTACCAGTTTTATATTTTTATTTTTATTAATTATTTTTGATCCTGGGTTCTAGCTAAACTATACATTTTTATTCAGTCATTTTTGTATTTTGTATTTTATAAGCTTTTACCCTCTATATATATATATTATATTTTTTATCCCATATTATGTTTTAAATCGTACAAATAAATATTGTGTTATCTTTTATAAACCGTATCCTGCAATATTCTTCATTTTTATATTAATATATTAGACACTGCAAGTCGCAGATACCCCTATCCTCCCCTTTTTTCCAAATTTTAAACTCTAAAGGCAGCTTATCCCTGCCGAGTATTTAGGGGTTAGCTGACACCTTATATCTATAAAGGAGTGTCTTTTACTAAAGTATTTCACTGCATTAATTTATCTGCTCACATCCACCTGTGGCGCCATACCCCCACTGCTCAAACATATATATATATATATATATATATATATATAGATATATATATATATATATACAAAAGTCTGCTGACGGTGGTGTGGGAATTTATAAAGGTTTTAAAGAAAAAGTTAACACCATGTCTAGTTGTACAGGTTCATCACATATATTGCCATGTGTATTATTACTATATTATTCTTTTTGTTCACCTATAGGGGGTCATTCCGAGTTGTTCGCTCGGTATTTTTCTTCGCATCGCAGCGATTTTCCGCTAACTGCGCATGCGCAATGTTCGCACTGCGACTGCGCCAAGTAAATTTGCTATGCAGTTAGGTATTTTACTCACGGCATTACGAGGTTTTTTCCTCGTTATGGTGATCGTAATGTGATTGACAGGAAGTGGGTGTTTCTGGGCGGAAACAGGCCATTTTATGGGAGTGTGTGAAAAAACGCTACCGTTTCTGGGAAAAACGCGGGAGTGGCTGGAGAAACGGAGGAGTGTCTGGGCGAACGCTGGGTGTGTTTATGACGTCAAACCAGGAACGACAAGCACTGAACTGATCGCAGATGCCGAGTAAGTTTGAAGCTACTCAGAAACTGCTAAGAAGTGTCTTTTCGCAATTTTGCAAATCTTTCGTTCGCAATTTTGATAAGCTAAGATTCACTCCCAGTAGGCGGCGGCTTAGCGTGTGCAAAGCTGCTAAAAGCAGCTTGCGAGCGAACAACTCGGAATGACCACCATAGATTGTTGGGGTGTAGATATTAAATATATTGTGTAGTATATTTCTAGGATTTTAATAGAAAATTCCTCTTATCCTGAGGATAATAATAGTTCAAGTCTATTTATTCCAATTGTGATTATAGGGATTATATTGGTTAATTGAAGCAGGAACACACAGGAATAGATATACCCTGCTTAGCAATTATATCTAATATAACTTAATTCAGTGTTCTGATTACATTCTATCTATTATCGCAGTGAATGTATCAGTTTTCAGGTTAAGTGATGACTTATGATTATACGTGGTTCTGTTCACCACAAAAAATTCAGTCTCACAGCAGCTCCCTGTTGATACACTGTAACAGTATTTTGGAACAGTTGCTATTGGATTTCAGATTTGTACATTATTTATGTTCTGTGCTCAGTCAACTGTGCACTTCAGTGCTGGGAATGCTGCTTAAGCCTGTACTGATCACATGACGTAGTATTGTCATGTTATTCCTTGTATATCTAAATAATCCTGATTCTGTCACTCCCCTTCAACTAAATTCAATGTCTCCACTTTCTAACTTCAACCCCCGCTCTCAATTTATTTTCACATACACATTGTATTATTTTATATTATATTAGTTTGAATTACACAGTGAGCCCATTGAACAGAAACTCTGGCGTTCACGTTTCACAAACAGGCTTCGTCAGGGCGAACCAGATTGCCCCGTTTGGTAGGGATTTAAGATTTCAAACAGCTAATGAGAGCACATGTTCGGACCATCTGTATATCTTAACCAATGTCCTGCATCTCTAGCCGCCGCTCAGAATGCCGGGAAATGTAGTTCCTATCTTTCCAGGTCACGTGATCTCCATATCCAATGACACGGCTCCTTCAGTACTCAGCCGGTCACCTGATTCTCATGGCCAATCGTATTGATATATCCCGTGGCCAATCATGGTAATGTATTTGTTATGATTCTAATACTCAGGTCTGGGGTGATCTTATATGAAGGGACCTGAATACCAGAACGTAATGCTGGGAATGGGGAAAGGAATGGGAATAGCCCCTGGCACCCTATCTCCGTTGTCTCGCCTGTGCTGTCAGTACACTCTTGCGAGACTATGGTTTCTTGGGCCCATGACAGCCACGTTTGAAGGGCGGATTACGTCTGCCCAACTCCGATGCCCCCTCAGGTCTTAATGAGAGACAAAGAGTGAACCGAGACAGGGTGATAACAAGGGGTCCTCTAACTAAACAACAAGGCCAGGGGCTACTAACAAACCTAAAACTAAAGTATGCGCGGATTACCGCCAGGGAAAAGAACAACCAAAATACTCCACTTGTCCACTCTCCTACACGGCACCACCGAGTACCGGAGAGGACTATGGAAGCGGATACCTCCGCAAATGCTCCAAAACCAGAAAACAATATGAAGCGGCCTAGGCCGCAGCACGCGGCAGAGCCGCCACTCACGAAACCAAACGAGATTCTCTATAGACTATCACAGGTAACTGAGGACCAGGAGAACTCCTTGGGATGAGATGACAAACACCAAGACTCAGGAACTCAGAGGACTGGAACGACCGGGCACAGCAGACCAGGAACAGACGTTCACCAAACATGAGCAGCATGCAGGAAACTATCATCGGCGTCTGTGTGAGACCCTGAGAAGGCATTTAGCAGGGAATCCTCCAATCAGAGTACAGAACCTGATTACAATAAATGTCGTGCAGCTGCCTTGCTGCACGACCAGAGAAACATGTGTGCACACTAATTAATTGACCCAGCAACGGGGAACGCGGTCCGCCTGTGGCGTCCCCGTTGCTAAGGTCCCGGCGGCTCGGCGCGCGCTGCGTCCTAGCGTTGCTAGGGACCCGGCGGCTCAGCGCGCCCGGCATCCCTAGTTGCTAGGCGCCGGGCAACGCGGCGCCTAACAGTACCCCCCCCCCTTGAGGAGGGGTCAACGAACCCCTAAAGCCAGGTTTCTGAGGAAATTCCTGAAAAAATAATCTCTTGAGTTTAGAGGCATGTAGATCCTTATCCAGGACCCAAGACCTTTCCTCCGGACCATAGCCTTTCCAGTGAACCAAAAAATAAAGCCGGCCCCGGGACACTTTAGAATCTAAAACCTTCTCTACCAAGAACTCCTGTTGTCCCTGCACATCCACTGGGGATCTACCCTGGGAGGTCCTCCGAGGAAATCTCCTGGAAGAAACATATTGTTTCAACAGGGAACAGTGGAAAGTATTTCCAATTCTGAGAGATCTTGGCAAGCGTAGCCGAAAAGCAACTGGGTTGACCTTCTTAATGATAAAAAATGGTCCAATAAATTTGGGTCCCAGTCTAGCCGAGGGTTGTCGAAGCTTGATGTTGCGAGTTGACAACCATACTTTATCTCCCACCTTAAAAGTGCAAGGACGTCGGAGCCTATCAGAAAACTTCTTTTCTCGGAAGGCCGCTTTTCTGAGGGCAAAGTGCACTTTTCTCCAAATTGCTCTGAGGTGGGAGGTTAAGGTCAACGAGGAAACTGGAGAATGATGGAAAAAAGAGTTGGCTCTAGGATGAAAACCAAAGACTGAAAAGAAAGGGGACTCCTTGGTGGAGGATTGACAAGAGTTATTATAAGCAAATTCGGTCAAAGGAAGAAACTCGGACCAATCATTCTGGAGTTTGGCCGAATACAAGCATAAGTACTGTTTTAATGACTGGTTGACTCGTTCGGTTTGCCCGTTAGACTGTGGATGGTAACCAGATGTTAAAGACAGTTTCATCTTCAAAGAGGCACAAAAACGTTTCCAGAATCGTGCAATGAATTATGGACCCCGATCAGAGACAACATCAGTGGGCAAACCATGGAGCCTGAACGCATGGCGGAGGAACAAAACTGCCAACCCTTGAGCAGAGGGTAATCGGGGAAGAGCAATGAAATGAGCCATTTTACTAAAACGGTCCACTACCACCCAAATGACTCGCAATCTGGCTGAAAGAGGAAGGTCTACCACGAAATCCATGGAAATATGAGACCATGGCCTGAGAGGAACGGCTAAAGGCATGAGTTGCCCGATAGGCAACGAACGAGGAACCTTATGCTGTGCACAAACCTGACAAAAGTGGACGAATTCCTTAACGTCTTTAGAAAGACTAGGCCACCACACTGAGCGAGAGACTAACTCCAAGGTCTTAGTGATACCCGGATGCCCCGAGACTTTGTTGTCATGAAACTCAGTTAAAACAGTGCCTCTCAAAAATTCAGGAACATAAAGACGACCAGCAGGAGTAAGTCTAGGAGCTTGGTGTTGAAGCTGGTTTAACTGAGTAAATAAATCCTGTGTGAGGCCTGCCCGGATGACTGAGGATGGAACTATGGGGGTAGTAACAGGATTGCTATTGTGAACCGGATGAAAGCAACGTGACAGGGCATCAGCTTTCGTATTCTTGGAACCAGGCCTGAAGGTGATTATAAACCTGAAACGAGTAAAAAAACAATGCCCAACGTGCCTGCCGAGCATTAAGCCGTTTAGCTGACTCAATATATTGCAGGTTCTTATGGTCAGTAAAAACAGTAATAGTATGCCTAGCTCCCTCCAGCCAATGCCTCCATTCCTCGAAAGCCCATTTTACTGCCAGTAATTCCCGATTACCAACGTCATAGTTGGATTCAGCGGAGGAGAATTTCCTGGACATGAAGGCACAAGGATGTAACTCCTGAGACTCCGGATCTTCCTGAGAAAGGATAGCCCCCACTCCAACCTCTGAGGCATCAACCTCCACAATAAAGGGAAGCTCCGGATTAGGATGTCTGAGGACAGGAGCCGAGACAAAGGCCTGCTTCAAGGCCCGGAAGGCTAACTCAGCTTCATGCGACCAATTGGAGGGATCCGCTCCTTTTTTAGTCAAAGCTACTATGGGAGCGACCAGGTCAGAAAAAGTATAAATGAACCGTCTATAATAATTAGCAAACCCTAAAAAGCGCTGAATTGCTTTTAAATTAGTGGGTTGCGCCCAATTAAGGATGGCCTGGAGTTTTTTCGGTTCCATGAAAAATCCCTGGGGGGAAATAATGTACCCCAAGAAAGACACCTCTGTGATGTGAAAATCACACTTCTCAAGCTTGGCATATAAATGATTCTCTCGTAATTTTTGAAGAACCAGACGCACCTGGGTAACATGTTGATCCATAGACTCAGAGTATATCAGAATGTCATCTAAATAAACGACCACGAACTTCCCAAGGAAGTCACGGAGAACATCGTTAATGAGGTCTTGAAAAACCGCCGGAGCATTAGACAGGCCGAACGGCATCACCAGGTATTCATAGTGACCCGACTCAGTGCTGAAAGCCGTCTTCCACTCATCCCCAGATTTTATTCGGATGAGGATGTAAGCTCCCCTAAGATCAATTTTCGAAAAGATCACGGCGGAGCGTAACTGATCAAAAAGCACTGAAATGAATGGCAAAGGATAGGTGTTTTTCACAGAGATCTTATTCAGAGCCCTAAAATCAATACATGTTCTAAGCGACCCATCTTTTTTCTCAACAAAGAAAAATCCTGCACTCAACGGAGATTTTGAAGGCCTAATAAAACCTTTTTCAAGGCTTTCCTGAATATAATTATTCATGGCCGTGGTTTCTGGCCCGGACAGGGCATATAATCTCCCCTTAGGCAAAGTGGCACCTGGTACTAACTCAATTGCACAGTCGTAGGACCGATGGGGAGGCAGAATGTCCGCATTGCCTTTGGAGAACACATCGTCAAAATCCTGATATTCCACAGGAATAAGCTCTGGGATGACTGCTGCAACCCGGACTGGATAAGAAATACATTCCTTAACACAAAAAGGATCCCATTGGGAAATCTCCCCGGACCGCCAATCAATGGTGGGATTATGAAAGGCAAGCCAAGGGTGACCCAAAACTACAGGAACTGCCGGACAATGTGTAAGGTAGAATTCTATATCTTCAGAATGTAAGGCTCCTACTGTAAGTAATACTGGAGGTGTGCGGTGAGTAATTATCCCATTGGAAAGTGGACCCCCATCTAACCCGTGCATGGTGATACGTTTATCCAACTGTATCTGTGGAATGCCTAAGGCCTTAGCCCAAGTTAAATCCATAAAATTTCCTGCAGCTCCACTGTCGACAAAGGCCGACACCAATGAACTGAGGCTGCCAAAGGAAATCTTAACAGGAACTAAGAGAGAGTCATTTGAGAAGATAAGCTGCAGACCTAAGTAAACCCCCTCACAATTCACTTGGTCAGAGCGTTTCCCGACTTGTTCGGGCAGTTGCGAGCAATATGTCCCTTACCACCACAGTACAAACAGACACCAGAACTTAATCTTCTGGTTTTTTCCTCTGGGGACAGCCGGGAGAGACCCATCTGCATGGGCTCCTCGACGTCCTCTGAAAAGGTATAAACACAAGGACTAGGCCTAAAAGTTGTTCCTCTTTCAGCCCTCCGCTCTCGGAGACGACGATCTATTTTAATAGCAAGCTCCATGAGTTTATCGAGAGTCTCAGGAGCGGGGTACTGAAGGAGACTGTCTTTAATAAGTTCAGATAAACCGAGGCGAAACTGACTGCGCAGGGCTGGGTCATTCCAGCCACAGTCGTTCGGCCAACGGCGAAATTCGGTACAATACACCTCTGCTGGATTTTTACCTTGTTTAAGAGCACGCAGGTGACTCTCAGCTGACGCCTCTCTATCTGGGTCATCATACAACAGACCTAATGATTTAAAAAAGGCGTCTACTGATAACAAAGCAGAATCTTCAGCTTTTAACCCAAACGCCCAGGTCTGTGGATCCCCCTGGAGCAATGACATAATAATCCCAACCCGCTGAGATTCAGTACCAGAGGAACTAGGCCTTAAACTAAAATATAGCTTACAAGCTTCTTTAAAATTAAAAAAATCTTTTCGGTTACCCGAAAAACGATCGGGTAAATGCATCTTTGGTTCTGGGACCACCCTCGTGGAGGCTCGCAAAAGATCTTCCTGCGATCTCACCCGAAGAGTAAGGTCCTGAACCATCTGAGTTACTTCTTGAATTTGGTTAACCAAAAGCTGACCGGGATTTGGTCCTAACCCTGCCGGATTCATGAAGCCGGTTTTTACTCTCACCAAAGCAGAATGGGAAAAAATGTAAAACCCCCTTTTTTTTTTTTAGTTTTGGGCCGGTGATAATGTTATGATTCTAATACTCAGGTCTGGGGTGATCTTATATGAAGGGACCTGAATACCAGAACGTAATGCTGGGAATGGGGAAAGGAATGGGAGTAGCCCCTGGCACCCTATCTCCGTTGTCTCGCGCGTGCTGTCAGTACACTCTTGCGAGACTATGGTTTCTTGGGCCCATGGCAGCCGCGTTTGAAGGGCGGATTATGTCTGCCCAACTCTGATGCCCCCTCAGGTCTTAATGAGAGACAAAGAGTGAACCGAGACAGGGTGATAACAAGGGGCCCTCTAACTAAACAACAAGGCCAGGGGCTACTAACAAACCTAAAACTAAAGTATGCGCAGATTACCGCCAGGGAAAAGAACAACCAAAATACTCCACTTGTCCACTCTCCTACACGGCACCGCCGAGTACCGGAGAGGACTGTGGAAGCGGATACCTCCGCAAATGCTCCAAAACCAGAAAACAATATGAAGCGGCCTAGGCCGCAGCACGCGGCAGAGCCGCCACTCACAAAACCAAACGAGATTCTCTATAGACTGTCACAGGTAACTGAGGACCAGGAGAACTCCTTGGGATGAGATGACAAACACCAAGACTCAGGAACTCAGAGGACTGGAACGACCGGGCACAGCAGACTAGGAAGAGACGTTCACCAAACATGAGCAGCATGCAGGAAACTATCACCGGCGTCTGTGTGAGACCCTGAGAAGGCATTTAGCAGGGAATCCTCCAATCAGAGTACAGAACCTGATTACAATAAATGTCGTGCAGCTGCCTTGCTGCACGACCAGAGAAACATGTGTGCACACTAATTAATTGACCCAGCAACGGGGAACGCGGTCCGCCTGTGGCGTCCCCGTTGCTAAGGTCCCGGTGGCTCGGCGCGCCCGGCGTCCTAGCGTTGCTAGGGACCCGGCGGCTCAGCGCGCACGGCGTCCCAGCGTTGCTAGGGACCCGGCGGCTCAGCACGCCCGGCGTCCCTAGTTGCTAGGCGCCGGGCAACGCGGCGCCTAACAGTATTGATTGCACAACTACAGGAGTGGTATATCAATTAATTTGTCCCTGTAATAAAATCTATATTGGCAAAAAGATTAGACCATTGAAGGTGAGACTACTGGAACATTTATGTCGTATAAGAAATGCCAAACAAGATAAAGACAAATTTAAATCACTAACTCCTGTTGCTAACCACGTCTTACTCTATCACAATGGTAAGCCGAAAGGATTACAAGCCTTTGGCATGAAATGTATACAGGCTGACATTAGAGGAGGAGATATTGATAAACATCTCCTAAAATTTGAAACTAAAATGATATTCCTTATGGATAGTGAATATCCAAAGGGACTCAATGAAAACAACAGTTATTTTAAAGTTCTTTTAAAGTGGTTGAACCAGGTAAAACCACTTTTTTTTGACAACCTAGATACAGAAGCATCTACTATACGTGGGTTTTACCATTTCTTTCTATCCTCTTCAGGGAAAGGAAAAGCAATGAGAATTCTTTTAGGGATCTGGAATTTTTTCTCTGGGTATTCCCCGGATTTTTCAAATAAAGAGTTCAGCTCTTTAGAAGCAGGGAAGGTGAGGGAGAATTTCTTATTTTCTGTAAAATAAGATTCCTCTTCCGGCACAGGTACCTTCTCAGTAATATGCAAAACATCCCTAATGGCTTCAATCATCAACTGCACCCCTTAGCAAGGGATGCATTCGCCCCCCCTGCATATCCCCATCACCATCCCCTGTTTCAGAGTCGGCATCAGTGTCAACCTGCATTATTTGGGCAAGTGTACGTTTTTTAGGGTATGTAGGTGGGTTATTCGAGGGAATAGGAGCTGAATGCTGCAACCCCTCTACATACTTTCTCAAAAACTGCGTCTCTTTCTCATTATGTGACATCCTTGATTAAATCTGTGATATCATTCCCCATGGGGGTTCGGATTTGACAGGTTGGGAAAGCACATTGCAGTCCTGAGTACATAGGATAGACTCTTCAGGAGAGATACACACTCTGCAGCACAGGATACAGAGCCCTCAGACATGGTAATGTGGATAAATACACATACACGCACAGGAAAATGTCACACAGTTTCCCCAGAGTACCTTCAGAGAGTCACAGAGTATAAGGAGCCAGCCCCACAGCACCCCAGTGAACAGTTATTATGATAACAGCCCGGCACAGACTAAATAACCTTAATAGGTTAAATAGTACAAACTACACTACCCCTCCCTCCGTCTATAACACCCTGGTACCGCAGTAACTGGAGTTATGTGGAGGGTCAGCGCTCCCTGTTAGCATGTGTCAGCATTCTGCAGGGAGAAAATGGCGCTGGCGAGTTCTGGATCCGCTCTGAAGAGAAGCTCCTCCCCCTGAAATGGCGCACGGCTTCCCGCACATTACGTTTATACTGGCCTGAGGTTTTTAATGCTAACAGCGGGATTAGCTCCTGTTAGCTACATTACCAGTGTCAGGGTGATCGTGCTGGCCCAGGACGCCCCTCAGCAGCGTTTACAGTAACCTGTTGCTGAGCCTTCATGGAGCGCAGCCTGACAGAGCTGCGCTCCCACCCTTGTGCCACCATTCCCGCTGGTGACCAGCATGCCGGGCCGCCGGCGTTCTTTCTTCTAGCTCTGTTAGGGGGTGGCAGCCGTGCTGCGGGAGTGAGCGGTCACCTCGTGGGCTTGCGATCAGCACCCTCTGGAGCTCAGTGTCCTGTCAGCGGCGATAGAGAACCATTAATTTCAAGAGTTGGTTCCTACTCCCCCCTAAGTCCCACGAAGCAGGAAAGCTGTTGCCAGCAGCTTTCGTGTACCTAACAACTCTTAGAAAAACAATAAAACTAAAAAAACTCCTAGGAGCTCCCCTAGCTGTGACCGGCTCCTCAGGGCACATTTTCTAAACTGAGACTGGTAGGAAGGGCATAGAGGGAGGAGCCAGCCCACACTATTAAACTCTTAACGTGCCAGTGGATCAAAGGGCCCATCTATACCCCCATGGTACTAAATAGACCCCAGCATCTTCTAGGACGTAAGAGAAAAGTGACTATGCACCCTGCGCTGGAGAGGAATCTTCCACCTCAGTAGTAGATTCCATCTCCTCCCCCTTTTCCACTTTTGGTACCTCCTCCTCGGATTCCGAGAGGATATCGGGTAACCCCCATTTTTGGAATAATGGATGTGATAAAGGGTTACACAACTACCCTCTGTCTAATCTTTAGTCAGAGCAGCCATAGACTGTTGTAACTGCTGCCTTTCCGGTCTAGCAGTAGTTAACTCATTGGACATGTCAGCCATCATAGTTTTAATAGAACTCAGCCAAGCTGGTTCCTGTAAATCACCCCCAGAAGCCACACTATCCTGTGAAGGCTGACTGCATTGCTCACACATGAGAGAATCTGCAGGGAAGGGAGAAAACATGGAGTGACAAACATTACACACAGCTTTCATCACCATGCCAACAGGGAACATTAACACCCCCGCACACACACAAAGACACAGGTACAAGCAATCCTACCCAGTCCAGTATGTGTGGAGAGACTCAGAGAGTAGGGACCAGCACCAGCCTGTAACTAACAATTTATAATATAGAAGTTAGGCAAAATGGTTGTATAATGTGTGAGGAGCCCAGTAAAATGTCTCCACAGCAGGCTCTCCCGCTTAACTACACCCCTGTACCAGTGTCTGGCCGTGGAGTATCCTTTGGAGGAGCTGGCTGTCCTGCTGCAGCACTGAGAGTGCAGGAAATGGCACTAGGAAGCTGCTGATTCCGCTCTGAGGTAGCTCCGCCAGCTGTAGTGGCACTGGAGCTACATGCTTATTTATGCTGGCAATGTCCCCTATACTGTGTAAAAAGACTTCCCAACACTTAATTACACTGCCACTGCCAGTCTGCATGGGGGGGCTATGGGATCACCCCAAAGATAGTCCATATGCCAGCCCCACATCCACGCCAAGAACTGGGGGGACCCTGCTAGCGGGACCCCCGGCAACACTCACTACACTCTGTCTTCAGGCTCTGTGCTGGGGTGTGCGGCATGCTGCGGGTGTGTGCACGAGAGCACAATGCCTGCGGTACATTGACCCTTGTCCTATCGGCGGGATATGACTCAGCACCTCCAGGAGGCCACTGTCGGTCCCCCTCTAGCGTCCCTCAGTGCAGGTAGGCTTTTATCCAACATCATGACCTGGTCTACTACTGCTATGCAGATGATACACAACTGTACCTGTCCTTTGCTTCAGGTACTGAGTACCAAATAACAACCCTAAATGGCTGTCTAGCCGAGCTCCAGGAGTGAATGACTGTCATTTGGCTGTGACTGAACCCTGATTAAACAGAGGTCCCTATGATAGGTCAAAGGATAAGAAAGCGACACATAGCCAACTAACAGGACTTATGCTTGGGGGTTCAGAATGAAAGACATGTGCAGAACCTTGGCGTGTCCTAGATAGTGGCTTGACACTTAAACATCAGGAAACGGCAACAATCAAATCCTCATTCTTTCATCTGAGGAACATAGCCAGAATGGTATCCGGACTCCAGATCGACAGCAAAAAGGTCGACACACCTTAGGTCGACGCCAATTGTTCGACACACCTTAGGTCGACATGTACAAAAGGTCGACACACCTTAGGTCGTCGCCAATTTGTCGACACACCTTAGGCCGGCATGGACAAAGGGTCGACATGGACAAAAGGTCGACAGGGACAAGGTCGACATGGAAAAAGGTCGACATGAGTTTTTCAGGATTTTTTCTTTTTTGGAACCTTTTCATACTTAACGATCCACGTGGACTACGATTGGAACGGTAATCTCTGCCGAGCGAAGCGAAGGCACCATGCCCGAAGCATGGTGAGCGAAGCGAGCCATGAGAGGGGACGCGGTGCACTAATTGGGGTTCCCGGTTACTCTACGAAGAAAACGACACCAAAAGAACATAAAAAACTCATGTCGACCTTTTTCCATGTCGACCTTGTTCCTGTCGACCTTTTGTACATGTCGACCTTTTGTCCATGCCGACCTAAGGTGTGTCGACCAATTGGCGGTGACCTAAGGTGTGTCGACCTTTTTGCTGTCGACCCTGAGTCCCAGACCCAGCCAGAATATAACACTTAATTTCTGCAGCGGGGTATACTGGGGTTCCACAGAGAATAACATCGCGGTGTAGAGTAGGATCTTGATCCGAGGCACCAACAGGCTAAAAGCTTTGACTGTACCCAAGATGCTCAGCACCGCCTCCTCTATAACACCGCCTCCGTGCACAGGAGCTCAGTTTGTAAGTTGGTGCCCTGCACGCAGGACATTAACAGGCAGGGCTGCTCCAGCAGCCCTGAAAAGAGCTTTTTTTTAAAAGAAGATAGAAGACTTCAAGGGCTGCAGCAGAGGCACTTTTAGTGCTAGATGTCATTCTGACATATCCTGCTGCAGCTCCATCACCTTCCCTGGTGGTGCTGTATACTCCCGCGTCCCTGGTTGCCGGGTACTTACAGCAGAGGCTCCGGTTCTTCACCTAGGGCACACACACTTGCCGCAGCTCTCCAGGATCGTGTGGCCACATCAAGGGAAGAGGCAAGAGAGTCCCCCAGGCGGGACCCACCGAAAATCGCGATTGGTGCGGCTATTAGGAGGCGGGCCGCACGCACTGGCATGGACACTGTGTTGGTACAGGGACCCCACTAGACCACCAGGGCAGGGGCACAGGTCGGTTATATATATAACCGTTTTATTATGGCCCACAGTACCCGGTGGTGAAGTCCAGCAAGGGGATAAGGCTCTGACCTGTAGCCCCTCCCCCAGCCCCTGGGCGCCATTTAGAGTAAATGTTCCCGCCCTGGAGCTGCATCTGTCTCCCTCACTCCCTATCAGCGTTTAGGCG
The DNA here is from genome assembly GCF_028390025.1 of Pseudophryne corroboree. NCBI lineage: Eukaryota > Metazoa > Chordata > Amphibia > Anura > Myobatrachidae > Pseudophryne > Pseudophryne corroboree. Next base: position 675,449,731 of record NC_086449.1, read on the forward strand.
CCATTAAACACATGCTACGCTGACTCTGGGACTGGTGGGCAATGCCTCCTCTGTAATGCCACCTGCTTCATCATACAGGACACCTAAGTATTCTACATTACGTCTAGACAGTGTTAGTTAAGAACAAGTGCATACATTCAAGGTTATTTAGTACGAGTACCCTGTGATATACATCAGTCTTTACTGTGCATTGTTATGTCTATGGTTGTAATGCTTGACAAAGGCTATTAAAGCCGAAACGTCGCTGATGCAAGCTTGTTTGTGAGCTACATTTATTTCCGATTAGAGACCGCAGAGTGCCATATCTGGAACGGACTATATATATATATATATATATATATATATACTGCTCAAAAAAATAAAGGGAACACTAAAATAACACATCCTAGATCTGAATGAATGAAATATTCTTATTAAATACTTTGTTCTTTACATAGTTGAATATGCTGACAACAAAATCATCAATGGAAATCAAATTTATTAACCCATGGAGGTCTGGATTTGGAATCACACTCAAAATTAAAGTAGAAAAACACACTACAGGCTGATCCAACTTTGATGTAATGTCCTTAAAACAAGTCAAAATGAGGCTCAGTAGTGTGTGTGGCCTCCACGTGCCTGTATGGCATCCCTACAACGCCTGGGCATGCTCCTGATGAGGCGGCGGATGGTCTCTTGAGGGATCTCCTCCCAGACCTGGACTAAAGCATCCGCCAACTCCTGGACAGTCTGTGGTGCAACGTGGCGTTGGTGGATGGAGCGAGACATGATGTCCCAGATGTGCTCAACTGGATTCAGGTCTGTCGAACGGGCGGGCCAGTCCATAGCATCAATGCCTTCGTCTTGCAGGAACTGCTGACACACTCCAGCCACATGAGGTCTAGCATTGTCTTGCATTAGGAGGAACCCAGGGCCAACCGCACCAGCATATGGTCTCACAAGGGGTCTGAGGATCTCATCTCGGTACCTAAGTCAGGCTACCTCTGGTGAGCACATGGAGGGCTGTGCGGCCCCCCCAAAAAAATGCCACCCCACACCATTACTGACCCACTGCCAAACCGGTCATGCTGGAGGATGTTGCAGGCAGCAGAACGTTCTCCTTGGCGTCTCCAGACTCTATCACGTGTGCTCAGTGAGAACCTGCTTTCATCTGTGAAGAGCACAGGGCGCCAGTGGCGAATTTACCAATCTTGGTGTTCTTTGGCAAATGCCAAACGTCCTGCACGGTGTTGGGCTGTAAGCAAAACCCCCACCTGTGGACGTTGGGCCCTCATACCACCCTCATGGAGTCTGTTTCTGATCATTTGAGTAGACACATGCACATTTGTGGCTTGCTGGAGGTCATTTTGCAGGGCTCTGGCAGTGCTCCCCCTGTTCCTCCTTACAGAAAGGTGGAGGTAGCAGTCCTGCTGCTGAGTTGTTGCCCACCTACGGCCTCCTCCACGTCTCCTGGTGTACTGGCCTGTCTCCTGGTAGCGCCTCCATGCTCTGGACACTACGCTGACAGACACAGCAAACCTTCTTGCCACAGCTCGCATTGATGTGCCATCCTGGATGAGCTGCACTACCTGAGCCACTTGTGTGGGTTGTAGACCCCGTCTCATGCTACCACTAGAGTGAAAGCACCGCCAGCTTTCAAAAGTGACCAAAACATCAGCCAGAAAGCATAGGAGCTGAGAAGTGGTCTGTGGTCACCACCTGCTGAACAACTCCTTTATTGGGGGTGTCTTGCTAATTGCTTATAATTTCCACCTGTTGTCTATTCCATTTGCACAACAGCATGTGAAATTGATTGTCAATCAGTGTTGCTTCCTAAGTGGACAGTTTGATTTCACAGAAGTGTGATTGACTTGGAGTTACATTGTGTTGTTTAAGTATTCCCTTTATTTTTTTGAGCAGTGTATATATATATATATATATATATATATATATGGCTTTACTCAGTGGTATAGTTACTTAGTATTGCTGGTCCAGTGCAGTCTTATTGTTGGTAATAATCTCTGCATTGTATATGTGAATGTGTGCCAATGGCTGCTGCGTGGTCTCTATTTCGTGTATCTCACACATATGGCTATCCCTATATTCTATACCCTGAGGGGGCTCCGTGCATCAGGGTTATTAGATAATATAGGTATTTCACAGGATATACGTATTTTGTATTTTTCTCTGTTTTTCAGTCACATTTGACCTCACATTTTACCTCAGAAATCCTCTGTTTGTGCTCTGCCTTGCAGTCACACCATACAGGGGCTTTTTGTCAGGTAGTTTGTCTGCTTATCTTGTACTGTTACACCCTAGGGCAGGCTTTCCCAACCACGGTCCTCAAGGCACACCAACAGTGCATGTTTTAGTGATATCCAGGCTTCAGCACAGGTGACTTAATTAGTAGCTCAGTTATTTTGATTTAACCATCTGTGCTGCAGCCTGGATATCACTAAAACCTGCACTGTTGGTGTGCCTTGAGGACCGTGGTTGGGAAAGCCTGCCCTAGGGTTACGCTTACATATCATGGGGTAAATTTACTAAGAAGGGAGTTCTATTTAAGATGGGATGTTGCCCATGGCAACCAATCAGATTCTACTTCTCATTTATCTAGCACCTTCTAGAAGATAATACCTGGAATCTGATTGGTTGCTATTGGCAACATCCCATCTTAAATAGAACTCCCATCTTAGCAAATTTACCCCCATGTCTGCTACACAGGGTGGTAAATCCATGGCTGATCCTGCACCATGCAGTGTTGATGCCACTGATTTCGCGGAGGAAAACTTAGCAGCTGAGGGTTCAGGTACTGGGGGTTCTATACCCCATGGTCAGTCTGCAGCAACGGGGGGGGGGAAATCAAGGACCACCTTAGGCTGTTTTCTCTAATTTACTAACTACGCTAGTAATTAGATTTGCGCCCCCTGTGGGACCTCCTGTGCCATTACAGTCACATATTGTCCCTGCAGTTAATCCGCCGTGGGCAGATACTCTGTTCTCTCGGTTACAGCAATTACATCAGTCACTAGCTAAGCAAAATCCTGACTCTCGACGGCTAAGACCAGGGGGTCATCTAAGCGAGCCATTACTTCCTCACAATCCACACATGTTTCGGATATCTCATCCGATGTAGATGGCGCGTTCACTGACCCTTCAGACTCTGATGCAGATGCTTCTGATGGGGAATTTCTGACACAGGTGGATGTTCCTGACCGCTTGGAGGCTATCAGGCTGATACTTCAAATCAATGATGACGAAGGGCTTCCAGCTACCTCTGCGAAACCAGATAAGTTTTAACGTCAGAAGGTTACTAAGTTGGTTTTACCTCATTCTGACCACTTGGTTGATATTAGTCAGGAATCCTGGGAAAACCGGGTAAGAAGTTTTCCTTGTTTACGAAGATGTTAGCTCGTTATCCCCTCGCTGCAGAGTTAAGTAACAAAAGTGGATTCACAAATTGCACGTCTGGTGGTCTCATCTGCTCTGCCTGTCTCTACCGTCACCTCCCTGAGGGAACCGATGGATAAGCGTGTGGAAGGTTGCTCGAAGTCTATTTACACTCTTGCCTGAGCTATGCATAGGCTTACTATTGCGGCCTCTTGGGCTGCTAAAGCTATAGAGGCCTGTGTTCAGGAAGTTGAGGTGGAACTACCGTCTAATTTTCCTGGTAATGCTAGGCAGTGTCTTTTATATATTATTACATCCTCCCATTATATTTAGTAGGCAGCATCTGATGCAGGTATCCTGGCGGCCAAAGTATCTACTACATCTATTCTAGCTCGCTGGATCCTCTGGTTGCGGTCCTGGTCTGTAGATCTGGACTCTAGAAAGGTCTTGGAGGTGATCCCTTTTGAGGGAAACATACTTTTTGTGGAAGATCTCAACAAGATTATTGCTGACTTAGCATCTGCTAAGACTGCATGTCTGCCTAGTACTACTCCTTCGGCTCCGAAGGCTAAGAGTACTTCCTTTCATTCCTTTCGACCTCCAGGTTAGGCAAAGGGTCAGGCGTACCCGATACAGGCTTGTACTTCCAAATCCACTAAACCCAAACCTAAACGTGCCTGGGCTGCCCGTCAGCCTGCTTCCAAAACAGAGTTGAAGACAACTTCAGACACCTGGGTACAATAAGTCGTCACTCACGAATACGTCATATCCTTCAAGAAACGTCCCCCTCATCACTTTTGCCTGACAGACATCCCTTCGGATCAGGTAAAGGCAAAGACTCTTCGGTGGTACAGTCCCTCCTGGACACAGGAGTAGTAGTGCCGGTGCCTCTGGCTCAGAAAGGCAGGAGGTACTATTCAACGCTGTTCCTAGTCCCGAAACCGAATGGTTCCACTCGGCCCATTCTCAACCTCAAGTCTTTGAACACATTTGTGAGGGTCTCCAAGTTTTGTATGGAAACCCTTTGCTCTATTGTCCTGGCTTTGGGGCCAGGGGACTATATGGTATTCCTGGACATACAGGATGCTTACCAGCATATACCTATTGCTGTGTCGCATCAGCTATACCTGCGGTTTGCTATTGGCAACCTCCATTATCAATTCCGGGCCTTACCCTTTGGACTGACTATGGCTCCGCAAATCTTCACCAAGGTAATGGCGGTGATGACGGCCCTGCTCTGCCGTCCTGGTATCAGGATCCTACCGTATCTGGACGTCTTGCTGATCCTGGCAAATTCCCCAGACGTTCTCCGTCATCTGGATCTGACAGTCCAGTTTCTGCAAGCCCACAGGTGGCTCATCAACTGGAAGAAATCATACCTGGTCCCTGCTCAGAGCATGGTGCACCTGGGGGCGTTGTTGGACACACACAACCATTGGTTGTTCTTGTCTCACGAGAAAGTCTTGAAACTTCAGGTCAGGATACGATGCTTCCTCTCTCGCCCGCGAGTGTTGATACACTCGGCGATGCAAGTACTAGGCCTCATGGTGTCGGTTTTCGACATGGTAGAGTACGCTCAATTTCATTTCCGCCCTCTGCAGAAGCTGATTCTTGCCAAGTGGGACGGCCTGCCTCACTGGGTCAAGTCTCACATGATCTCCTTGTCTCCGGAGGTTCGTCTTTCACTGAGATGGTGGCTACATGACCAACAATTGTGCAGGGGTCGTCCCTTCTGGATCTCCAACTGGGTCCTCCTGATGTCGGATGCCTGTCCGAGGGGTTGGGGCACGGTGTTTGGAGCAACACTTTCTTCAGAGTCGGTGGACCAGGGAGGAGTCTCTCCTCCCGCTAAACATTTTGGAATTGCAGGCAGTGTTCAATGCTCTGAAACTGGCCCAGCATCTGGGACAGAACAGGCCTGTTCATGTACAGTCGGACAACGCCACCATGGTAGCGTACATAAATCATCAAGGTGGCAGTCGAAGCCGCATGGCAATGATGGAAGTGTCAAAGAATCTTCAAAAGGCAGAACGCCATCTGCCAGCCATCTTGGCAGTGTTCATTCCAGGGGTCCTCAACTGGGAAGCTGACTTCCTCATTAGTTAGGACGTACATGCCGGAGAGTGGAGCCTTCATCCCGAAGCATTTCAACTCCTAGTGGACAAGTGGGATCTACCAGATGTAGACCTGATGGCGTCTCGCCACAATCACAAGGTTCTGATCTTCGGAGCAAGAACAAGGGATACTCAATCGGAGTTCGTGGATGCACTGGCAATTCCATGGAACTTTCAGCTGCCGTACGTGTTCCCTCCAGTGTCACTCCTGCCCAGAGTAGTGAGGAAGTTCAAGCAAGAAGGAGGAATCCTACTTCTGATAGCTCAGGTGTGGCCCAGATGGCATTGGTTCTAAGACCTACAGGGTCTCCCGCTGGAGCGTCCTCTTCTGCTTCCACAACGACCAGACCTCCTCGTTCAGGGCCCTTGTGTCTACCAGGATCTGGCCCAGCTGGCTTTGACTGCCTGGCTCTTAAAGCTTCCGAACTGAGCGCCAAAGGTTTTTCTGAGGCGATCATTCAAACTATGTTGAAGGCCAGTAAGCCGGCTTCTGCTCGGATTTACCATAGGGTCTGGAATTCTTACTTTGCTTGGTGCACATCTAACAATCATGTAATTTACAAGTTTAGTACGGCCTAATTTTTGTCCTTCCTACAACAGAGCGTGGACTTGGGCCTTCGGCTGGCCTCCCTCAAGGTTCATATTTCTGCCATGTCGGTTTGGTTTCAGAGAAAAATTGCGACTCTGCCTGATGTTCATACATTCACTCAGGGTGTTTTACGGATTCAACCTCCCTATGTCCCACCTGTGGCTCCTTGGGATTTGTCGGTGGTTCTGGAGACCTTGCAAGAGTCTCCATTTGAACCTCTTGAATCTTCGGACCTTAAGTGGCTTTCCCTCAAGGTCTTGTTTCTGCTGGCTATTGCCTCTGCTAGACGGTATCAGATTTGGGTGCCTTGTCTTGTAGGTCCCCCTATCTGATTTTTCACCGTGACCGGGCAGTTCTTAGACCACGCCCTGGTTATCTAAGGCGGTGTCTTCTTTCCGCCTTAACCAGGAGATTGTGGTTCCGGCCTTTGTCTCTCCTGAATTGTCTTCCAAAGAGAGGTCTTTGGATGTGGTATGGGCTCTCCGTATCTATGTGAAGAGGACAGCCTTCGTTAGGAAGTCTGATTCTCTCTTTGTACTGTTTGGTTTTCACAAACGTGGCTGGCCTGCTAACAAGCAGACCGTGGCCAGATGGATTAGAATGGTGATTGCACATGCTTATGTACAGGCTGGCCTTCCAGCTCCTGCTACCATCAAAGCCCATTCTACTCAGTCTGTTGGACCTTCTTGAGTGGACCGCTGTGGTGCGACCCTTGAACAATTATGCAAGGTGGCTATGTGGTCCTCAGTGAACACATTCATAAGGAAATAGCCAGTAAAAACAAGACCTTAGCCGTGAGCCATTTAAGGACCACCGACTCAAGAGGTTCAAATGGAGACACTTGCAGGGCACTTAGGACAACAAACAGATCCACTAGAGCCACAGGAGGGGCATAGGGAGGCTGAATCCGTAAGACACCCTGAGTGAATGTATGAATGTCATGTATAGATGCAATCTTTCTCTGAAACCAAATCGACAAGGCAGATATGTGAATCTTGAGGGAGGCCAGACGAAGGCCTAAGTCCAGGCCACATTGCAGAAAGGCCAGAATTCTGGAAGTTCTGGATCTGTATGCACCATAATTCTTATCAGCACACCAGGTGAAGTAAGAATTCTGGACCCTGTAATAAATCCGGGTAGATGCCAGTTTGCGGGCCTTCAACATAGTTTAGATGACTGCCTCAGAGAATCCTTTGGCCCTCAGGGGTGATGCTACAAGAGCCACGCCATCAAAGCCAGTCTGGCCAGGTCTGGAAAAAGACAAGGGCCCTGTACGAGGAGGTCTGGTCACTGAGGAAGTAAAAAAGGACGCTCTGTCAATAGACCCTGCAGGTCTGAGAACCAATGCCATCTGAGCCACACTGGAGCGACTAGAAATCAAAATCCTCCTTCTTGTTTGAACTTCCGCAGGACCCTGGGCAGAAGTGACAGTGGAGGGAACACATAAGGCAACCGAAAGTTCCATGGAATTGCCAGTGCATCCACGAATGCTGCTTGAGGATCCCTGGTCCTTGATCCCAAGACTTCTGAATGAAGACTCCACTCTCCAGCGTGCACGTCCTGGTGACTAAGAAAGACCGCTTCCCAGTTTAGGACACCCGGAATGAACACTGCCGATATTGCTGGCAGATGGCATTCCACCCAACAAAGGATTTTTGACACTTCCATCATAGCCATGCGACTTCGAGTGCCGCCTTGATGGTTTATGTATGCCACCGTGGTGGCATTGTATGACCGTACTTGAACCGGCCTGTTCTGTACCAGAGGCAGGGTGAGTGTCAATGCATTGAACACCGCCCGCAACTCCAGAATGTTTATTGGGAGGAGTGACTCCTCCTTGGTCCATCGACCCTGAAAACAGTGTTGCTTCAACACCACACCCATCCCCTCAGACTGGCATCCATTGTCAGCAGGACCCAGTCAGAGATCCAGAAGGGATTTCCCCTGCTCAATTGCTGGTCCTGTCAGGTCAGCGACAGACTAACCTCCGGAGTCAAAGTGATCATGTGAGATCTGATCCTATGAGGTAGGCCATCTCACTTGGAAAGAATTAACCTCTGCAGAGGGCGGGAATGAAATTGAGGGTACTCTACCATGATGAATACGGACACCATCAGGCCAAGTACTTGCATCACCGAGTGTATCTACACTCTGGGGCAACAAAGGAAGCATCTTATCCTGACTTGAAGCCTCAGGACTTTTTCTGGAGACAGACATAGTCGCTGACTGTGTGTCCAGGAGTGCCCCCAGGTGCACCATGCTCTGAGCTGGGACCAGCTAGGATTTCTTCCAATTGATGAGCCACCCGTGGGTTTGTAGGAAGCTTATCGTTAGTTGCAAATGACTGAGGAGGACATCGTGGGAGTTTGCCAGATACGGCAGGATCCTGACTCGATGGAGATGGGCCGTCATTACGCCCATGACCTTGGGGGTGGTCCGAGGAGTCATAGCCAGTCCAAATGGCAGTGCCTGGGACTGATAGCGGAGGTTGCCAATAGCAAACCACAGATACTGCTGATGCGACATGGCAATAGGTATATGCAGGTATGCATCCTGTATTTCCAGGGATACCATATAGTCTCCAGGTTCCATAGCCAGTACAATTGAGCATAGCATTTCCATACGTAACTTGGACACTCACAAATTTGTTCAGTGACTTGAGTTTGAGTATAGGCCGGAAAAACCCATTGGGTTTCGGAACTAGAAACAGGGTTGAGTAGTAACCTCTGCCTCGAGTAGGTAACGACAGTACCACTCCTGTATTCAGAAGGGAACTCACAACCTTTTGCAGAGCTTGTGCCTTTAATGGATCCAAAGGGATTACTGTGGAGCAAAACTGGTGAAGGTGACATCTCTTGAAGGAGACTGCGTACTCATGAGAGACAACTTCCCGCACACATGCGTCTGAAGTGGTCTTTAACCAGACCTAGGTGAACTACAGAAGTAGGCGTCCCACCCTGGAGTCCCCCAGGTGGAGGCCTGCCCCATCATGCGGCAGGCTTGTTTTGTTAAGAAACAGGCTTACTGGCCGCCCAGGACTGCTTTGCCTTGGGCTTAGTGGTCTTGGGAGCACGACCTTGTCTCGGGTATGCCTGACCTTTTGCTTTCCCTTGAAGCGGAAAGGAACGAAAAAGTGGTACCTTTTGCCTTCTGTGCAGAAGGATTAGTATTTGGGAGAAAAGCAGTCTTAGCGGCCGCCAATACAGACACAATTTTATTAAGATCTTCCCCAAACAAAATGTCCCCCTTAAAGGGGAGTAACTCCAAGGTCTGTTTGGAGTCTAGGTCCACCTTCCATGACCTCAACCACAGAATATGGCAAGCCAGGACAGACGTAGTCGATGCCTTGGCTGCCAACACACCTGCCTCGGGGGACACTTCCTGAATGTAATAGGTGGCGGTGGTAATGTGAGACAGGTATTGTCTGGCATTGTCAGATACATCCTCGGGAAGCTCTTCCTCTAAATGCCTGAACCAGAGCCGGATTAAGGGGGGGGCCCAGGGGGTACATTACCCTGGGCCCCCCTCTCCAAGGGGCCCCCGTCCCTGCCGTACACCACAGGGTGTGTGGACAGTGCTCCCTCCGGCTGCTACTGCGGGCCGAAAGGATGCAGGCTGTGTGATGGTGCAGAGTTGTGGCTGCCATGGCCCCGGACCACCTTCAGGGGCTGCCACTCCTCATGTAGTACCATGTCACACTACGCTCACCGCATTTTTCCCCTCCTCTCCCCGCGCCGCGCGCCGGAGAATTCCCCGCTCCCCGGCAGAGATTTGAGATGCCCGGCTTCACCTTGCCTTGTAGCGCCTGATGGTCTAAATGTTGTTATGAGACGGAGACAGCTCTGTCTCCGTCTCTACACTGACTGCCGCGGCCAGGTCCGGAGCTGCCACACATGCGCGTACTCAATCAGAGAGCTCTGATGACTGTCGGAGCTCTCTGTGCTTTATATTGGAGACGGCTGGATGGGTGCTGCTGCACATCCTGTTAAGTCTCTCCTTCTCTTCCCCCGCCCGAAGCAAGCAGCAAACGTGCGCACAATCAGGTGCAGTGCACACTAGAAGAAGTCCCCAGGTACTGCCAGCTGTGGCTTGCAGAGTATCCTATTTGCTCTATATATACTGTATATATATATATATATGTATCTAATTTTTTTTTGCAAGGGGTCAGGGGTTTCCATATACAGTATGTACCTTATATATGCTGTATATATACACACAAATGTATTATATATGTGCCTTATAATATATATATATATATATACACACACACACACACGTATATACTCGCTGTGATTTATTGAATTTCTGTGGCAGTCTTTGAGTAGCATCCCACGCTTGCAACTACGTGGGGTAAGTTTACTAAGATGGGAGTTCTATTCAAGATGGGATGTTGCCCATAGCAACCAAACAGAGCCTACTTCTTATTTATCTAGCACCTTCTAGAAGATAATACCTGGAATCTGATTGGTTGCTATGGACAACATCCCATCTTAAATTGAACTCCCATCTTAGTAAATTTACCCCCATGTGTGTGTATGTGTGTAGATATGATATATACGTGTCTGTGTGTGGAACCCCCCACCTACAAATCCTGCGTTTGTCCCTGACTCCTCCAGCAGCCGCCCTGTGGTGGGAGTGAAGTAGTTACTGGACACCGTTCCAGAAGTGTCCTCGACTGCGGCGCCATGGTGCTGCATTGGCGCCAGCACTCAGATCCTCATGCCGCCGGCCTCCTCTTCTGCCTGTGTCTGGGTCTGCGGGCCTGCCCTCACTAGCGGTGAGTGACCAGAGAGCCCTGTCGCCTCATACCCCTCACCCCCCTGTGTGTGGCCCCATGTTCCCCCCTGCCTTATGTGTGTGTGGCACCCTCTACCCCCCTCAGCCTGGTGTGTGGCCCCCTGTGCCCCCCCTGTGTGTGTATGACCCCTTGTGCCCTCCTGTCCCCCCAATCCCCTGTGTGTGGTCCCTCTACCCCCTGTCTTTTGTGTGTGTGGCACCCTCTACCACCCTCAGCCTGGTGTGTGGCCCCCTGTGTGTGTGTATGTATGACACCTTGTGCCCTCCTGCCCCCCCAACCCCCTGTGTGTGGCCTATCTACCCCCTGTCTTACGTGTGCGTATCGCCATCTACCAACCCCCCCCCCCCACGTTGTGTGGCCCCCTGTGCCCGCTGCCTTTGTGTGTGTGTGTGTGTGTGTGTGTGTGTGTGTGTGTCACCCTGTGCCCCCCCTACTACTGTGTGTATAACATTCTGTGCTCCCCCATGTGTGGTGCATTGTGTGTCCCCTGTCCCTGTGTTCATGATACCCTGTGCCCCTATTCTCCTATGTTTGATACACTTTGCACCCCCTGCACCTCTGTGTTTGTGGCGCCCAGTGAGATATATTGCAATGCAGGTGGCACTCAGAGACTTGTAGCGTTTAGTGAAAAAAACTGTGAAATGTTAATTCAATGCTTCGTGGATCGAGTCCCCTTCATCAGGAAACACAGCATTTATAAATGCTACAGGTTTCTGAGTGCCGCCTGCATTGCTATATATATCTATGGAGTGACACTTCAAACTAGAGGGCACCAGAACAATTTATAGCAGAGGGCGGAGTGCCGGATCAAGCCTGATTTTATATATATATATATATATATATATATATATATATAATATTTATTGTGCAGTATGTCCGGCACTCCTGTAATAATGTTACCTTGTCACAACATGAGGTAAATGTATCCAGGCAGAGGTGCGGCACTCCGGTCACAAAACAAGAGATGAGACAAGCGACAACCACGTCTACAACGTTTCAAGTTTGTTAAAAGATTTTCATCAGGTTACAGTGCCGCGCCTATGCATATATATATATAAATATTTTTTTATTTTAGTCCATGGGGCCCCCTGCTCTTTTGTGCCCCTGGCCTCCCAGAGCCTTAATCCAGCTCTGGCCTGAACCCATGCTTCAATACCTTTTGCAGGCAAAGAGGCTGCAATAGTGGGTCTATGTACAGCACCTGTAAGGGAGTAAATAGTATTTTATTTATATAGCACTATTTCTCCAACAGGACTCAAGGCGCTTTACAGACATAAAAAAAAACAGAAGATTTAAGTAATACAGGCATAGATAAGCCACACAGGCATAAAAGAAAACCTTGAGCACACAGAAAGCATAATGCATGATTGGTGTAGGCATTTTGGGTAATAACTTCCAAAAGTTGTGTATTCCACCCTCACAAGGTACCAGGTGTGGCAGCCATCTTAGGCGCACTGCGTAGGATTACCCAGGGTGGGATAGTCCACCCCTAGTAGAGATAACCCAAAATGGGAAGATTGCAGAGTCCTAAAGTTCAGAGTAGGGTTCCAACAAAACCCTCAGGTTCAGGTATTTTTCATCCCATCCACAAGTGCACCAGGCAGCCATGTTGGGCACACTATGAAGGTTACACTGTTATAAATGTCTAGGTCTCATGGGAGCAGTGCGGGTGGGTGTGAGAATGCGGGGAGCACATTAATGTCCAATGGAAATTACCCTGCTGGGCCTGGTCCTGATGCTCACCCCCCTCAGTTCCTTGCTCAGCTTGAGGGGTAGGCCCGGGGGGCAGTCATGATGTTCACAGACGGAGGGGTAGTAGGCATCGGTCCTGGTCTTTTCATAGCAGAAGTGAGGAGAGGCCACATAATGATCCTGAGTTGCAGTGTTTGTGGAACTAGTTTAATTAGAGATTCTAGTGTAGTCCAAATCCAGTTCAAACTCCGGTTCTAACTTCATCCTTAAAATACATACTTAACAAATGCATACTTCACAAATGCTTGCAGGCCAAGTCCTGAAGATATTGCTCTTAAATGCTACAACTATATCAGCTGGCAGGGGGAAGAGGTGTGCAATCAGTTCAGCTAATTAACAGAGGGGATTTTGCATTTTGAAGTCAGATCACAGACAGTTGCAGACAAACTTTCTTGGGGTGTGAAAAGTGTAGCCAGGGAGAGAGATGATACACTTTTCACACCCCATATTTTCTGAGCTTGCCTCTGACTGACCCTGTGTAAAAAAAACTATCCTATATACAAGCATGAGGATAGTTTTTTTTACACAGGGTCAGTCAGAGGCAAGCTCAGAAAATATACGTTATGGTAAGAACTGATAATGTCAAATATTACCTTTAAACATAAGCTATATACTATTATGGACTAAGTACGCTATTGGCGCACTGAGTACCGTAAGGGTACGCACTTAGCGTCGCAGACGCTAGGCCGTGGGCGCGACGCACGAGCGACACGCGCGCTCACGGACTCACGCTTCGTATCGAGCATGCTATAGGCGTCCTGAGTACCGTAATGCTACGCTATTGGCGTAGCGGATGCTGCGCCGTAAGAGTGAGACACGAGCGGCGCAGACGCTCACAGAATGATACACAGTAAACCTTATTAATAACACACAGTAAGGGTATGCTTATACTCTAAACCTTAGTAATCAAATACTACAATGATGTAACGCTTATTAACCTTGATAATGTGTAAGCTGTTTGAGCGATTGAGACGCTAAGAAAAGCCCTTTGTAGTAACTAGTGAAAACGCAAGATCTTGTTTGGATTTAAAAACCACTCCGGCTCTAACACCTTCGTGGATGATTTAGAGTAAAAAGGGGAAAGACAGTACAGGTTATACACTACAAACTAACATAGAAATGTAAACAGAATAACAAAGAATAATATGAACAATAGCGAACGATTGCAAACACGAGCAAACAGAATGAGAACAAATGGCAAACACAATGGATAACAAAATGGCTACAGAGAATAATACATACGTGGGGATGATTCGCAAGCGCGTCCTGGATCCAGCCCTCACTATTCAATGAGAAAGCCTTTCAGAGAGAGTGAGTGACTGGCCCAGCAATGGTGGTCTTTATATACACAGCATACATTCACAATACAATGGTCCCTATAATCTCATTGTTCATTGGACACAGGAATGTGTCTCTGCATTATAACAAAAGGTCATAGGTGGATTTGAACAGGTGGGCTGTGTCTTTCTCCAACTGCTCAGGTGGGAGGATTCCAGCTCCATGTGTAATAAACATCAAATACAGTAAATGTCCATAAACTTATTTTGTACATAACTATACACAGGAGCGAGCAATCTTTTCCTAATCAACACCGAAATGTTACCATTAAAATACTCTACAGCTGGATACTAGACACCACCTTTCAACCTTTATCTGACCCTTCCTATCATGCAAAGAGGAATCTCTCTGTCCAGGAACCGTTTAAACTAAACATACTTGCTGACGTTGTCTAGGGGAATATTAACTATAAAACACTCTATATGGGTTAAATATGTTGCGATCAAGTCGCTCGCTAGACGCTCACAAACTCCGCCGTAAATACACATCTCCATGCGCACGAGACGTTGGAGCGTCCCTTACGCAACCTGCAGGGATGCGTACGCACGGGGGAGTGGGTGCACGAACAGCGGGCATGTGCATTGGGGTTAGTACAAGGCATGTGAATCATGATATTTTTCGACTTTGACAGTCCACCCTTTGGCAGTCAACAATAACTGCCACTATCTAAACAATTTAAGCAGAAAAATATATAATACCATGAAATACCTATATATGATTGGGAGTAGGGAGGAGAGGAGAAGGTGGGAAATGTATGACCTAGTGAGATAGTAAAAAGCATGTGTGTATGAAATTCATGTCTGAGGGGTCATGTATCATCGTGCCGTACATGTTCTAAAATAAGCTTCGAGGTATTGCGAAGTATACATTGAATCCTTCTTATCCCGTATTAAGGGTCTGTAAGTGGGCTAACAAACTCTACCGAGCTCTTTTCGGCTTTTAGTTCCAACAAATGTGGAGCACATTAGTTGATGATACATGAAGGGGGAAAAATATGTGAGTGCTAATTTATGTGTCTATATCACCTGTCGACTATGTGTGTCACTACCTGCAGATAGTAGAGATGAAGATAAGAAACATGCGTTATAAATGCATTCATATGATTATGTATGTGGTCGTCCTTGGGCGTCTGTTGGAGTCTTGTTGATGTCTTGTCCAGATTGCTGTATCTTTGCTGTAAGTGGCAAGCAAAGTTTTTCAAGTGTCCATAAAAGTTAAAGACTCTAAAAGTTCATCAATTGTCTGTGAAAAAGTTCATCAATGGTCTGTGTAGAGGGACATCAAATTCTTCTTCCGAGTGGATGTCTTTTTACCTTGGAGAAAAACAAAGGAGAAACGGGTGAAAGAAACGGACCGTGGAATCACATCTTATCACAGCATTGTCTCGTTTGATGGGTCATAAATTAAACCAGTTGTTGTAACAATGCCCTCGCTCCTCAAACTCATCAATTTGGTACTTTGCTTGCAATTCATTAAAATCCGAACACATCTGAATATCAGACCAATCATTATGACAACTCCTAGGATACAAAGGAGAAATTTCCCTACAGTAACGATAACATTTTGAGCCCATTCTTGTGGATTCAACCATGAAACCCAGCCGGTCAGTTCAATACCCACAGCAGCAAGGGTAAGGTTGTGCCTCCTTCGGAACTCCCATTTCAATTGCAAGATATCGTCCATCTTTTGATCTATGACCTCGGTTGGGTCCTCAGTGCTGTTTGTGATATACGTACAACACTTCACACACTACTGAGTTGCTAGGGTGACACAATACCCGCCTGTCACCGCTGTGATGTAATTGAGAACCATCCTGTGCTGGATCAGTTCCGTTTTGTAAGCTTGCAATTCTCTCCCAGTATACCTGAAGGTGTCATCATACATCTCGGTGATATTGTCTATCAGGTTCGCTAGCGCAGTAATATACCTAAAATTTATAACTCCTCTGGCGGTACGGGTGATATCTATCGCGAGTAGGAATTGAATCCCGGTGGATTCGTGGATCAATTCAGAGGCTACATGCTCTGTCCTATCTATAAGGTGTCTTTTTACAATGTGTTCGTAATGGGTGTGAGTGTAAGGAGCTTGAGCATTGCGGTGAACGTCTTTCATTTTATCATGGTTAATGGTCATTACTTCCGGCAACACTCTTCCAATGTAACACAATGCCTCTGAGTTTGGGGCAAGTCACTTATACGCCTTCCTCCCACATATGAAATATGCATCATCGGGGAGGACATATGGGACAGAATATGACATCACCATATTAAAATATCTCCCACTGTTGGCTATTTGGCGTATAAGCTCTGAGTCTACGAGCATTCTATCGGCTCTGTGTGAGAATGCCATGGTTCGGTTGTTCCAGGTCACTTCCCAATTTCCCGGCTTTCGGGGATTGGAAATGTTAAAACATATTAAGGACCTATCCACATGATATTGGTGGAGCTTCAAACTAGGAGGCCTAGAAATATTAAATTTCTTGTCCACCGGTCTCCCACCCCTTAATTCAAGTACCTCATCTATCGTTAAAGAGTATGGCACTAGTCCTGACTTTCTATGACCTTGAGGTACTTGTGAGCACACCCAGCATTCTGTTTGGTTTAAAACCTTACCCACTAATGAGTGATAGTCACTCAATGGATGACGGTCCATATTGATATTAATGCTGGACTGACATCTCTGGATGCACCCGTCCTCAACTATGTTGTCACAATTCCTACAGATACAATTCTCTTCAGCTAACAATCCTTCACAATGCTACCAGATCGTTTTCTGATACTCGCCTTTGCTCGGTGGTTGTGTTGTTCTTGGAATTCTACGAATCCATCCTGGTCATCAGAACCCATTCCAGATCCTTTCTCGACCCCACTGGTACTCTCACCGAAACAGACTGCTCTGGTCAACAACAGGGTCAACAGGAAAACACGGACTGCAGTCTCTTGGGGCGAGTCCATCTTACAGGAGGAGAAAGAGTTGTAATGGGGGAAAAGAAAATAACTAGGAGGAAAAGAAAACTTGGCGCGACAACCGCCTCTGATCTTGTAGTTCTCTGTGCTCAGGTGCCATGACAACAGTCCTGCCTCTCAGCCTTCCCGGAACAGACACTCCAGTGATATGGTTTCCTCCACACTCTGCTCTTTGTCACGGGCTTTCTCTGGGTCAGCGACCTTCTTACAGTGGGATGAGTGGACCCAAGTCTCTCTCTCTGCAACCTTCAATGCTGTCGTGCTGGTCAGTAAGACTTGGTATGGTCCTTCCCAACGGTCAATCAGGCAACCTGAGCGTAGAAAATTCCGAATCATTACATAATCCCCAGGTTCAATGTCATGACAATTACTGTCTGGCAGATCAGGAATCACCAGCTTTAGATTGCTATTCTGATTCCTCAACTGCTTGCTCATCTTAACCAAATACTTTACAGTGACTTCATTGTTACATTTCAAATCATCCTGGGGGTCAATCATTACATAGGGTTGTCAACCAAAAAGAATCTCAAAGGGGGACAGATTAAGAAGGGACCTGGGAGTGGTTCTGATGCTGTACAATACAAGTGGCAAAGCTTCTGGCCACAACCATCCAGTTTCAGCCATTACTTTGCTCAACTTGTTCTTAATAGTGCTGTTTACTCTTTCCACTTTCGCATTCGCCTGTGGGCGGTACGGAGTATGCAGCTTACTATTAATTCCCATTAATTTGCACATTACCTGAAAGACTTCACCTGTAAAATGGGTACCCCTATCACTTTCAATTATCCTAGGGATACCACACCTGCACACAAATTCCTGCACAATTTTCTTTGCAGTAAACGTAGCGGTATTTGTGGCAGCGGGGAATGCTTCAACCCAATTTGAAAACACATCAATACAAACCAATACATACTTTAAGTTTCTACAAGGTGGCAATTGTATGAAATCAATTTGTATTACCTGAAAAGGGCCGTCCGTTGGCGGGATATGGGATGGTTCTGTTGGTATTGCCTTTCCAATGTTCTTCCTCAAGCAGGTGAGGCATGTCATTGCCCTCTTACCTGCATGGGAAGAAAATCCTGGTGCGCACCAGTAGGCTCTTACCAACTTGCACATACCTTCTTTGCCAAGATGAGTTAGCCCATGTGCCGCCTCCGCTAAACTCGGAAGGTATGCTCTGGGTGCCACTGGCTTACCCTGTCCATCTGTCCAGAGTCCTGAGGACTACTGGCCATATTCTTTTGACCTCCAGACTGCCTTTTCCTGTGGAGAACACAAATCTTGCATTTCACTCAATTTCTGTGTGCTGACGGTATTGAATACCATTAGTTGTGTGATGTCTGTCTGTCTGGGGGTACTGGCTGCTGATTTAGCAGCTTCGTCTGCCCGGCTGTTACCAAGTGACACCGGGTCTTGGCTGTATGTGTGGGCTTTACACTTGATAACAGCCACTCTGTCAGGTTCCTGTATCGCTGCTAGAAGTCTTTTGATGTGGGTTGCATGCGCCACGGGTGTGCCAGCTGCCGTCATGAAATTTCTGAGGCGCCATAGGGCCCCAAAATCATGCACTACTCCAAAGGCATACCTAGAATCCGTGTAGATATTGGCTGACTTACCTTTAGCCAATTCACATGCTCTGGTTAGGGCGACCAGCTCAGCAACTTGTGCTGAGTGAGGTGGGCCCAGGGGTTCCGCTTCTATGGTACCTTTGTCATCTACGACTGCGTATCCAGTACACAAGTCTCCCGAGTCCGTCTGTCTGTGGCAACTACCGTCAGTGTAAAAAGTAAAATCTACACCTTCCAGTGGGTTGTCACTGATGTCGGGCCTTGCAGTGAAATTTTGGGTCAAATATTCCATACAATCATGTGTGTCAGTGTCTGTACTAAATCCTTCTTCACCATCACTCTCATCCCCCACCCTTTGTGCCTGTCCAGGCACACCTGGGAGATACGTTGCTAATTCCCACCTTGTAAACCGTGCAGATGAGACGTGTCTGGTTTGGGCAGAATTCAGTAAGGCTGACACTGCATGAGGTGTATGAATGGTCAGGTTGTGTCCTAACACTACATCTTCGCTTTTACTCACTAGCAATGCTATCGCTGCAACACTTCGCAAGCATGTGGGGAGGGATCGTGCTACGGTGTCTAGCAGAGCGCTATAGTAGGCTACCGGCCTGCTGGCATCACCATGCTTCTGGGTTAAAACACCTGCCGCACACCCAGCACTTTCCGTACCGTACAGTTCAAAGGGTTTCCCATAATCTGGCATACCTAATGCTGGTGCCTGCGTTAGGCACTGTTTGAGTCTCTCAAATGCCAGTTCGAACTCATCTGTGTGCGAAATCCGATCTGGTTTGTTTGATGAGACCATCTCTTGTAAAGGTAAGGCCAGTATGGAAAACCCTGGGATCCAGTTGCGGCAGTACCCACACATTCCTAGGAAAGTGTGAATCTGTTGCTGGGTCTGTGGCAGGGTCATGTCGCGAATCGCCTGTATTCTATCAGCGGTGAGGTGTCTCAGTCCTTGTGTCAAGCAATGTCCCAAATATTTTACCTTGGTCTGGCATAATTGCAACTTATCCTTTGAAACCTTGTGTCCCGTATCAGAAAGATGAAACAGAAGCTGTTTCGTGTCTCTCAAGGATGATTCGAGTGAATCAGAACACAGCAGTAAGTCATCTACATACTGTATTAATACTGATCTGCTCTCAGGTTGAAAGGATTGTAAACAATCATGCAAAGCCTGAGAGAAAATAGTTGGGCTATCAATGAAACCTTGCGGTAAGCGAGTCCAGGTGTACTGTACTCCTCTGTATGTAAATGCAAACAAGTATTGGCTGTCAGGGTGCAGAGGTACCAAAAAGAAAGCGGAGCAGAGGTCAATCCCAGTGAAAAATTTTGCAGTGGGAGGGATTTGCATAAGGATGACAGCTGGATTTGGTACTACGGGGAATTGGCTCTCAACTATTTTGTTGATCCCCCTTAGATCCTGCACTAGCCTGTAACCCCTCCCCCCACTCTTTTTCACAGGGAAGATGGGACTATTGGCAGTGCTGGACGTCCTAATCAGAATGCCCTGTTGTAGCAAGCGCTCTATTACTGGGTAAACTCCTAACTCCACCTCTGGCTTCAGAGGATACTGTGGGATTTTTGGAGCTATCCTACCATCTTTTACTTGAACTACTACAGGAGCTACATTTGCCATCAATCCAGTGTCTTGTCCATCCTTGGTCCAAAGTGACTCCGGTATCTGGGAAATCATTTTCTCTACCTTGGATGGACACCTATCCGTAACAGCAGTGTGTGACATTAACCTTTGTGGGGAGTCTTGCATATCCTGCACTTCCTGAGCGTGATTCTCGGGTTTACCTAAGAACACACCTCCAGGAGTACAATATATGACACACCCCATCTTGCACAGTAAATCTCTCCCAAGTAGATTAGTCGGAGCCGATGCAGCTAGCAAAAAGGAGTGCTTGGTCTGCAAAGGCCCTATCGTAATCTCTGCTGGTTTGCTTAACGGGTAGTGTTGTACTACTCCTGTTACTCCCATGGCTGGATTTGTTTTACCAGTGGTTTTCATACCCACCGTCGAATTTAACACTGACTTGGCCGCCCCTGTATCTACAAGGAAAGGTAGAGATCTATCAGCTACATCAATTGTGACCTCGGGTTCACTTCCAAGGCTCGCAATTAATTTCATTGGCTGCAGACTACAGGTGTGGCCCCACCCCTATTGTATGTGGTGACCTCCCCGCAGCGCGCTGGCAGCTACAACATGTGAAGGGGGTAACTGGGAATTTTCAGAGACTTGCCAGTCTCTTCTTGGTGGGTACCTTCTTGTTTCCCCCGCATGTGGCTCATAACTCCTTCTCTGCGGTCCCTGATCCCAATTACGTGTGTCATGTCGTTGTCTAGGGGGTTGATATACCTTCTGTGTGTCTTTAAACATACAACCTCGTGCAAAATGTCCTTCTCTTTGACAGTTATAACATGTTATCACATTTGACTTACCAACAGGGGTCTGGGGCTTAGGCTGAGGTGGCTTTGTTGTAAGGCAGAGCTGGCCAAACCAGTCCTCGAGATCTACCAACAGTTCACATTTTCCAGACCACCTAGTTTATGCACAGGTGTAGTCATTACTAATTAAGATGTGCTGCATTCATTCCTAACTGACTATTCTACAGATCTCCAGGAGGCCTGAAAAACATGAACTGTTGGTAGATCTCGAGGACCGGTTTGGCCAGCCCTGTTGTAAGGGCTTGTATACTTACTGCCATCAGCTTATCACCCTGTGACTCCCTGTGTCTCATGATGTTCCGATCATGCTCAATAGCGGTCTCTCTCAAAGCAGCCACCGACATACCTTTCCAGTTAGGTTGAGTGGTCTGTACCCTTGTTCTCAACACTTCCTTTAAACCATCCATTAATACAGAAACCGCCACTCCCCTATGGTGCACATTACTCTTAATGTCTTCTATTCCAGTATACTTAGCCATTTCCTGCAGTGCCCGATGGAAATAATCAGAAGCAATTTAACCTTCTTTTTGTCTTATGGAGAAGATTTTGTTCCACTTGACAACAGCTGGGAAATATACTCCTAACTGCAGGTTGATCCGTTTTACATTGTCCTGATTGTACTTATCAGTGAGAGGTACCTCTTCATCTAACTTACAATCAGTGATGAATCTCGCAGAGTCGATATTGGAGGGCAAACATGCCCTCAGCAATGTCCGCTAATCTTTGTTATTGGGTTTTGCGGAGTTACATAGTTCTTTAATGAACCTTTGGCTTGCAACTAGATCTTTCCTAGGATCAGGAAATTCTGACATAATTGTCCTTAATTCTGTCTGAGACCAGGGGCAATGCATTGCAATGTTCCTGACGGGAGTGACTCCCTGAGCGTCAGTTTTTCCATTTGGGACTGCGATCACCCTGACAGGATTAAGTTCAATTACATCACTCTGGGTTGATTCTGCAATGTGTGGTGTAATTGTTTCTGCATAATGTACAGTACCGTACTTACCTGTGGACACGACCTCACCTGTCCCTCCACTAGGGGCCTTTGCTACTCCTCTTACTGGTTGGGCCGTGCCCACTGTAGTCTCTCATATGGTGGCTGCTAGAGAGAGTGCCGATATTGTGGTAGGCTCATCTTCCTGTTCGCAGTCCTGAGGGAAGTTTAAGACGGGATACAACTTGCACGGGTTAGCATTAGCATCAATACACTTATCTACTTTACTCTTATCATTAATACATTTATTAAGTGCACTTTTATCATATACCAGTATGACATTCTCTGTAGCCACTTTCTCTCCTGTTATGTATGGTGGTGGTGGTGGTGCTGTAGCTATCAGTTTTCTGATAGGGTTGGAACCAGCTACTTGAGCTAATTCCCGTTGTATCTCACCTTCCTGTTGCCATAACTGTAAATAATCATAATGTCTAATCCGTTGCTTCCCGGATTTTATCAGACATATCCTTCTCCTTAAATTTTGCAAAACCTCAGGATTAAAACTGCCTACTCTTGGGAACTTTTCCCCATCGTTCACAGTCATACGTTCCCATTCATTGCATAAAACCTCTGCGTGTGATCTATATTTTTCACACATTATATACCTCGCCGACCCTACTGGCCGCGGCATTATATCAACCTGAACCTTGGTTGATCGTCCCTTACTTGAGCAACTGGCCCCCATTCTTTGCAGGTATTGCCTTCTCAGCGAATTCCTACAAAAGCCAAGTTCCCAGAGGTAAGGCAACGGTGAAAGTTCAACAAGTGCTCTCACTCACTTTCGCCCACGTCGGCCAATACGCCCACACACCGTCCTCAGTGCTGGCGTACCCAACCCAGGGCCCCTGTGTAACCTCTATTTACTGGGAGCGTGTGGGAGTATGCTACCCTTCCCAGTAAATATCAGTTGCTGGAGAATTCCTGAGTGAACAGCGAAACTCCCTTAAAATAAAAAAAACCTACACAAATCACGTCAAAGTGTACAAATAGCGTTTATGATCCCGCAAAGCATACGCAAATTGCGTAATGGGTATCAAGGTAACCAACTAATGCACACAATTACATGCAGTACAGTCGCACTGCGTATAAGTAACTATTACTTATCCGCTGAACGACCAGCGGAAACGGTTGTTTAGGCTGCGAAACCTCAGCTGGAGCGGGCCTATATGGGTACTGCACCAACCCCCGGGGCTGCGCTCACTACCTCTGACCTTTCTTAAGTCAGGGTTTTCAGAACTTTATTCGCTGACCTTTTGGTCTGCTGTAATACCACGTGTTCACTTCACAGGTGTCCTTCGACGAGATCTCGAATTCCGGGGTTCACACAAAAAAAAACCTTTATTTGCATACACACGCTCTTTCACTTCATATATACTTTGATTTTTCTGTACAGAAAATTTCTTTCATTCAGGTAACACAGGCTGATCCCAGAGGTAATGCAACGAGAGGAGGATCTTTTTAAACTAAATTTTTTGGAAACTGAACAAATTTGTGCTATTATCTCGTAGCTTCCGTATCGCCTACTAAAACAATGCTATCGTGTGATTTGTATTTAGTGGGTGTATCTGTACGCACGTTGCGTAATATACGCCATGTGTGTAGGTCTTTGCGTTGCGTACGCTGTCTTGCACGCGGTCAGAGACACGTGTACACAGGCCGGATACGTCCGCAGTAGCACAAATAACACGCTTCTATAAATGCAAACGATATTTAACTATAATCGTTTACCAAGCACCACACAGTATTTCCTGTATAACCTTTATAACTGGGTCAGGCTGCGTGCGTGTTTTACAATTACTCCCTTAAGTATTACTTTTACTTTTAACTAAATAGCAACAAATTCTCTCAGCACGCGATCAATGCTAATTGCAAACAGAAAGGTAGATATGTGAAAATACACAAATGAAAATACAGGTGTGTGCATGTGCAATTTGCACCAATCAGAATTTTAAAACAGATTTAAAAGACAATAGCTTAACGTTCTTACCTTTCGGATCCGGATCCCACCAGCATCCCTACAAACCAAGCGAAGCAGACGCTTATCTAATCAGCACTACTGTATCCCCGACCACCAAACGGCTAACAGGGGATACTACCTTCCCGCCCTTTGCTGATGGATAAAGTCTGCCTTGTCCTGCTAGGTTGCGGATATGAGGAGGACCGGACGAGCCCTCAATTGATAATGTCAAATATTACCTTTAAACATAAGCTATATACTATTACGGACTAAGTACGCTATTGGCGCACTGAGTACCGTAAGGGTACGCACTTAGCGTCGCAGACGCTAGGCCGTGGGCGCGACGCACGAGCGACATGCACGCTCACGGACTCACGCTTCGTATCGAGCACGCTATAGGCATCCCGAGTACCGTAATGCTACGCTATTGGCGTAGCGGACACTGCGCCGTGAGAGTGAGACACGAGCGGCGCAGACGCTCACAGAATGATACACAGTAAACCTTATTAACAACACACAGTAAGGGTATGCTTATACTCTAAACCTTTGTAATCAAATACTACAATGATGTAACGCTTATTAACCTTGATAATGTGTAAGCTGTTTGAGCGATTGAGACGCTAAGAAAAGCCCTTTGTAGTAACTAGTGAAAACGTAAGACCTTGTTTGGATTTAAAAACCACTCCGGCTCTAACACCTTAGTGGATGATTTAGAGTAAAAAGGGGAAAAACAGTACAGGTTATACACTACAAACTAACATAGAAATGTAAACAGAATAACAAAGAATAATATGAACAATAGCGAACGATCGCAAACACGAGCAAACAGAATGAGAACAAATGGCAAACACAATGGATAACAAAATGGCTACAGAGAATAATACATACGTGGGGATGATTCGCAAGCGCGTCCTGGATCCAGCCCTCAGCATTCAATGAGAAAGCCTTTCAGAGAGAGTGAGTGACTGGCCCAGCAATGGTGGTCTTTATATACACAGCATACATTCACAATACAATGGTCCCTATAATCTCATTGTTCATTGGACACAGGAATGTGTCTCTGCATTATAACAAAAGGTCATAGGTGGATTTGAACAGGTGGGCTGTGTCTTTCTCCAACTGCTCAGGTGGGAGGTATCCTCAGGATTCCCGCTGCATGTGTAATAAACAGCAAATACAGTAAATGTCCTTAAACTACTTTTGTACATAACTATACGCAGGAGCGAGCGATCTTTTCCTAACCAACACCGAAATGTTACCATTAAAATACTCTACAGCTGGATACTAGACACCACCTTTCAACCTTTATCTGACCCTTCCTATCATGCAAAGAGGAATCTCTCTGTCCAGGAACCGTTTAAACTAAACATACTTGCTGACGTTGTCTAGGGGAATATTAACTATAAAACACTCTATATGGGTTAAATATGTTGCGATCGGGTCGCTCGCTAGACGCTCACAAACTCCACCGTAAATACACATCTCCATGCGCACGAGACGTTGGAGCGTCCCTTACGCAACCTGCAGGGATGCGTACGCACGGGGGAGTGGGTGCACGAACAGCGGGCATGTGCATTGGGGTTAGTACAAGGCATGTGAATCATGATATTTTTCAACTTTTTCAGAACTTACCGTTGATAACGGTATTTCTCCTAAGTCCACAGGTTCCACAGGATAACAATGGGATATGATGGAGCGACAGCGGATTGACTCCAAACGATCACAAGCTTTCAGTCCTCCCAGGATGCAACGGGCCCGTCCATATATCCCCGCCCACTGGCTCAGGCAAATAAGTTGTATTTCAAAGTATTTAGGCAGGAGCATCATGTAGAGCCCTAATCAGGTGAGAAGAACACACATGCACACCCTTCCGTACAAGAAGGAAGAGGTTTAGTGAGTAGAAAGATCCTCAAATCAGGTGCGTCAGGGTGGGATCCCTGTGGACTTAGGAGAAATACCGTTATCAATGGTAAGTTCTTACCATAACGTATATTTCTCCGGCAGGGTCCACAGATTATCCACAGGATAACAATGGGATTTCACAAAGCAATTTAGTGGTGGGGACGCTCCTGATTGGACAGGAGAAACTTTCACCCGAATTCAGCGTCATGAGAAGCAAAAGTATCCAAGGAATGTCTAATGAATGTGTTAATGGAAGACCATGCGGCTGCCTTACTGTTAGGGTCTCCTGCCCTGTGCTGCCACATCGTCATGGCAACCGGGAGACAAGTGCTAGCGGAGTAACCTGAGCGCAGCTGATACTCCGGTTCAGGTCTTTTGCTGTGCAGTGGTTACAGGCTCTGTGCACGGCAGGGGATCCGTTGCTGGTTTTTGTGCTCACAGTCTGTGAGGTCTGAGTGGGGCGTGGACAGCACCTGCTATATAAGGCCTCTTCTCAGGTTAAGCAGATGCTGCTGAATCTTTGTTGGTTAGTCAGTTCCTAAAAGTTAGCCAGTACTGTGTAGCTTTGTATTTGTTGTTGCTTACTGCAAATAGGCCTGGGGATTTGGTATTACACTCTGCCAATCCAGACCTAGCAGTAAGACTGGAGTCAGTCGTTTAACTTGCTGGGGTTCTTTTGCTACTCTGTGAACTTAGCAAGTTTGCGGCTGTATTCTAACACTTGCCTGTCTAATCCTGTCTCACTGTGCTAGGTGTCAGGGGTCAGTTTAGTGGCAGTAAGCTGAACCTGTGCACTGCAAGTGAGGATTAGGATTGTGGAGACTCTCCTTGTGTCTATCATTCCATCTCTGACCAAGGAGTTTACTGCCACACCCGTTGGTAACCCTTTAGGGTTTTGCTGTTGCCCTTAGCAACAGCATTTCGGGTTCTCTACGTATTAAAACACAACATCTTGCTTTTTCCATCTGAGCATTCCTAATACTAGGGAGACACCCAGTTTCTTAGCCTCTGGGCTTCTCTGTTCACTTTGTGTTTATTTTGTTACCCTATCACCTTCTGTGTACGTAATGTCATATTCCCCAGTCGGTCTGTGAGTTCATTTGTTTTGCATCCCTATCCGTTCAGACACCAGTACATTCCTGCAGGCACTGGTGTGCATAACAGTTCAGACACCAGTACATTCCTGCAGGCACTGGTGTGCATAACACTTACATATCTGTTCTGCTGAAGCACCATGTTGTGCTGCCCATGAAGGACCTACCTTACGAGTAGAGTGAGCAGAGACATTATCCAGAACAGGGAGATCAGCTCAAGAATATGCTTCTGAAATCGTCATTCGAGGCCATCTTCCCAGCGTCTGTTTAGTAGCAGGCCATCCTCTCTTGTGAAATCCGTAGAGAATGAAGAGAGAATCTGTCTTTCTGATGGCACTGGTATGATCCACGTAGATCCTTAATGCCCAGACTACGTCAAGTGATGCATCTCCCGCAGAAAGTCCCGATACCTGAAAAGCCGGGACTACAATTTCTTCATTAAGGTGGAATTTAGACACCACCTTCAGAAGATACCTAGACCTAGTTCTGAGAACTGCTTTATCTGGATAAAAAGTCAGAAAAGGAGAACGCAAAGACAGCGCTCCTGAATCTGAAACTCTTCTAGCTGACGCCATAGTCCATAGAAAGAGAACTTTAGCTGTCAACCATTTAAGATCCTTTTTATTAAGTGGTTCAAATGGAGCAACTTGAAGGGCTTTCAGGACTAAATTTAAGTCCCAAGGCACTGTAGGAGGAACAAAGGGAGGTTGAATGTGCAGCATTACCTGGAAGAAAGTACGCACATCTTGTAAATTGGCAATTTTCTTTTGGAACCATACAGACAATGCTGATACTTGTACTCTCAAGGAAGCCACTTTCAAACCTTTATCCATTCCCGCCTGTAGGAAATCTAAGACCCTAGAAATTTGGAAAGATTTCGGGTCCATATTTCTAGCACTGCATCAATGAATATAGGACTGCCATATTCAGTGATAAATGCGAGCTGAGGAGGGTTTCCTTGCTCTGAGCATTGTTTGAATTACCTGTTGTGAGGATCCTCTTGACTTCAGGATAGAGGTTTCAAGAGCCACACCGTCAACGATAGTCGATCCAGATGCCTGTGATAACAAGGACCCTGCTTTAGTAGATCTGGACGTTGAGGGAGCAGAAATGGAGCATCCATCGACATTCTCTGCAGATCTGTGTACCAATGCCTACTGGGCCAAGCCGGAGCTATTAGAATCACGGCACCCTTTGCTTCTTTTATCTTCCTCACCACCCTGGGTAGCAGGATGATCGGAGGAAACAGATACGCCAGATGAAAATCCCATTACACTGACAGGGCGTCCACAAAGATTGCTCCGGGATCCTTTGTTCTTGACCCATATACGGGTACTTTGTTGTTCAGACGGGACGCCATGAGATCTATTTCTGGCAAACCCCACTTGTATACTAGAGTCTGAAAGACTTTTTGGATGTAGAGCCAATTCGCTTGCTTGAATGGCGTGTCGACTGAGAAAGTCTGCTTTCCAGTTTAGGATTCCCAGAACGAATACTGCGGACAATGCTGGAAGATGGAGTTCTGCCCATTTTAGTATGTGACTTACCTCCTTCATCGTTGTTTGATTGCGCGTTCCTCCCTGATGGTTGAGGTACGCTACCGCCGTTACATTGTCCGAGCGGATCTGGACTGGTCTTCCATGAAGAGTGTCCTTTGCCTAAATCAGTGCCATGTATATGGCCCGAAGTTCTAACAGATTTATTGGCAGGCAACTTTCTTCTGTGGTCCATTGTCCCTGGAACAATAATCTTCCGGACACTGCTCCCCAGCCCTGAAGACTGACATCTGTTGTCAGGATCTTGTTATGCACACCAGTGCCTGCAGGAAAGTACTAGTGTCAGAACTGTTATGCACTCCAGTGTCTGCAGGAATGTACTGGTGTTTGAACTGTTATGCAAAACAAATGGACTCACAGACAAACTGGGGAATATGACATAACGTACACAGAAGGTGATAGGGTAACAAAATACACACACAGTGAACAGAGAAGCCCAGAGGCTAAGGAACTGGGTATCTCCCTTGTATTAGAACTGCTCAGATGTAAAAAGCAAGATGTTGTGTTTTAATACGTAGAGAACCCGAAATGCTGTTGCTAAGGGCAACAGCAAAACCCTAAAGGGTTACCAACGGGTGTGGCAGTAAACTCCTTGGTCAGAGATGGAATGATAGACACAAGGAGAGCCTCCACAATCCTGATTCTCACTTGCAGTGCACAGGTTTAAGCTTACTGCCACTAAACTGACCCCTGACACCTAGCACAGTGAGACAGGATTAGACAGGCAAGTGTTAGAATACAGCCGCAAACTTGCTAAGTTCACAGAGTAATAACAGAAGCCCAGCAAGCTAAACGACTGACTCCAGTCTTACTGCTAGGTCTGGATTGGCAGAGTGTAATACCAAATCCCCAGGCCTATTTGCAGTAAGCAACAAACAAATACAAAGCTACACAGTACTGGCTAACTTTCATGAACTGACTAACCAACAGAGATTCAGCAGCATCTGCTTACCCTGAAAAGAGGCCTTATAAAGCAGGTGCTGTCCACGCCCCACTCAGACCTCACAGACTGTGAGCACAAAAACCAGCACCGGATCCCCTGCCGTGCACAGAGCCTATAACCACTGCACAGCAAAAGACCCGAACCGGAGTATCAGCTGCGCTCAGGTTACTCCACTAGCACTTGTCTCCCGGTTGCCATGACGACGTGGCAGCACAGGGCAGGAGACCCTAACAGTACCCCCCCTCTGACGAGGGGTCAAAGAACCCCTACCACCGGGTTTATCGGGGAACTGCGAGAAGAAAGAGCGTATCAGTCTGGGGGCATGAAGATCACAACTGCGCACCCACGACCGCTCCTCCGGGCCATACCCCTTCCAGTGCACCAAAAATGACAGCCGACCCCGAACCACCTTGGAGTCAAGAATCCTTTCAACAACAAACTCCCTCTGGCCACGTATCAGAAGAGGGGAAGGTCTTCCACTGGAAGAAGGATTACTAATCGCCCGTTTTAAAAGGGAACAATGAAATGTTTTATTGATACCCAAAGAACGGGGCAGATCTAACTGAAATGCCACCGGATTGATAACCCTGGTGATCTTATAAGGGCCGATGAACCGGGGCCCTAACTTATGAGATGGCTGTCTCAACTTCAAATTCTTGGTAGACAACCAGACGAAGTCTCCTAATTTGAAGCTGCAGGGTCTTTTCCGCTTATCAAAAACCCTTTTGGTCACTAATGACACAGACACAAGGGCTTTCTTCACTTTCCGCCAAATACCTCTAAGGACCGAAACCACAGAGGAACCACCAGGCGTGGAGTCCAGGGGGTCAAAAGAATTGGCCTTAGGATGATGCCCATACACACAAAGGAAGGGAGAGATCCCTGTAGCAGAGTGAGCCACGTTGTTATAGGCAAACTCCGCCATGGACAGATGAGCAACCCAGTCAGTCTGACACTTGGAGACATAACACCTGAGGAACTGCTCCAAGGACTGGTTCACCCTTTCAGTCTGCCCATTAGACTGCGGATGGTAGCCTGACGACAAGCTGACAGAAATCTGGAGATCGGAACAAAATGCCCTCCAGAATTTGGCCACAAACTGGGATCCGCGGTCAGAGACCACATCAAGTGGCAACCCGTGGAGACGCACAACATGCAGCATAAATAATTCAGACAGGCGTCTGGCTGATGGCAGCCCAACCAGTGGAACGAAGTGCGCCATCTTCGAAAACCTGTCAACGACAACCCAGATGGCTGTCATCCCCGAGGATTTGGGCAAGTCCACCACAAAATCCATTGAAATGTGGGTCCATGGCTTAGATGGGATAGAGAGTGGATGTAATGGGCCAACAGGAACCCCTCTAGGAGTCTTATTTCGGGCACAGATGTCACATGCCCGAACCCACTGATCCACATCCTTAGCCACCGAGGGCCACCACACCGCCCTAGATAGCAACTCCCGAGTTCTGGCAATACCCGGGTGACCTGCCGACTTCTTGGCATGGAATTCCAGGAACACTCGCTGTCTTAACCTAGGAGGCACAAACAAAAGACCTACCGGAAGGTCTGGAGGAGCCTGCTCCTGTGCTCTAAGGACTAATGATAAGAGGTCCTGGGTAATGCCCACTTTAATACATGATGGGGAAACAATGGGCAACGGCTCCTCGGTGGTCTCCTGGATTGGAGCAAAACTCTGCGAGAGCGCATCAGCCTTGATGTTTTTTGACCCAGGGCGATATGTTATCAAAAAATTAAAGCGAGCAAAAAACAAAGCCCATCGTGCCTGCCTGGCATTGAGACGCTTCGCTGACTCTAAATATGCCAGATTCTTAAGGTCAGTGAGAATTGAGACCACAAACTTAGCCCCCTCAAGCCAGTGTCTCCACTCCTCGAGTGCATCCTTAATAGCCAACAATTCCCGGTTACCCACGTCATAATTCATCTCGGCAGGCGAAAATTTACGGGAAAAGTAAGCACAGGGATGAAGGCGATTATCAGACACTCCCATCTGAGAAAGCACTGCCCCAATACCCATCTCAGAGGCATCCACCTCCACCACAAAAGGACGCTCTGGATCTGGGTGTCGCAGCACCTTGGCCGAAACAAATGCCCTTTTGAGACGGGCAAAAGCCGCTTTAGCCTCACAAGACCAGTGAGCAACATCCGCCCCTTTCTTAGTGAGTGCCACCAAGGGCGCCACTATAGACGAAAATCCAGCGATAAATCGTCTATAAAAATTCGCAAAGCCCAGGAAACGCTGAAGCGCCTTCAAACTAGTGGGCTGCACCCAATCCAGGACTGCCTGTACCTTGGAACCCTCCATTTGGAAACCTTCTGGGGAGATAATATATCCTAGAAATGCGATTTGCTGAACTTCAAATTCGCACTTCTCCAGCTTCGCCCCAAGCCGGTGGTCTCTGAGTTTCTGGAGGACTAAGCGTACATGCTTCCGATGTTCCTCCAGGGAATGGGAGAAGATTAGGATGTCATCTAAGTATACAACTAAGAATCTATCCAAATATTCCCTGAGCACATCATTCATGAAATCCTGGAAGACTGCCGGGGCATTACAGAGCCCAAAAGGCATCACCAAATATTCATAATGCCCTGAGTGGGTATTAAAGGCAGTCTTCCATTCATCCCCCTCTCTTATTCGGATTAGATTGTACGCACCGCGTAGGTCAATCTTAGAAAAAATGGTGGCAGTACGAAGCTGGTCAAACAAGACCGAAATGAGAGGCAGTGGGTATGAGTTTTTAATCGTGATACGGTTCAATTCCCTGAAGTCGATGCAGGGTCGCAACGAACCGTCCTTTTTACCCACGAAGAAGAACCCCGACCCAACTGGAGACTGTGAAGGTCTGATAAATCCCTTAGCCAAGTTCTCCTGAATGTACTCTGCCATAGCCTGAGTCTCAGGACGTGACAGGGAGTACAACCTGCTCTTGGGAAGCTTAGCATTTGGCAACAAATCAATGGCACAGTCATAGGGGCGATGGGGAGGTAGTACCTCTGCAACTTTTTTGGAGAACACGTCCGCAAAATCTGCATAACACCCTGGCAATCCTGGCAAACTTAGCTGCGAGAGCCTGACTGGAAGGCTCAAGCAACTCCTGAAACAATCAGTACCCCAACTAAGAATCTCCCCAGAGACCCAGTCAAATTGAGGATTGTGGGCCCTTAACCAGGGTAACCCCAACACCAATGGGGCAAAAGTACAGACAGTCACATAAAAGGACAACTCCTCAGAGTGTGTGGCTCCAATAAACAAAGAAATCTGGCTAGTGCAAGAGGTAATTTTACCTTGGGATAATGGTTCCCCGTTTAACCCACAAATCTCAATTTCCGATGCCAAGGGTACTAAGGGAACAGAGTGTTTTAGGGCGAATTGGCGGTCCATAAAAACCCCGTCGGCCCCACTGTCCACAAAGGCCTCAGTCTTGACAGTTTGACCGAGGATCTTCAAGGTCACCGGAATGATAAAAGTCTTCTTGGGAAATTCTGACTTCTGGCCTGACAGGATATTTCCCATCACCCTCAGGCCCTGAAGTTTTCCGGCTTTTCTGGGCATGATACTACCACATGACCTTTATTCCCACAGTACAAACACAACCCCTGCTGTCTCCTCCGCGTCTTCTCACGCGAGGAGAGGCGGGTAGCCCCAATCTGCATAGGCTCCTCAGAAAATTCCTCAGAGTCTGAGGTTCCCTTGGGAAGGAAGGAAATCTCAGTCTCCCTTTCAAGCCTACGCTCTCTCAGCCGTCTATCCACCCGGATGGATAACTGCATGAGCTGATCCAAGCTATCAGGCAAGGGATATTGTACCAGTTGGTCCTTTATCTGGTTAGAAAGACCTCTTCGGTACTGGTGTCTCAGTGCTGGGTCATTCCACTGGGTATCATGGGCCAACCTCCGAAACTCCGTACAGTAAACCTCAACTGGCCTTCGCCCTTGCTTAAGGATCGAAATCTGAGCTTCGGCTGAGGCCGTCTTGTCAGGGTCATCATACAACATGCCCAGTGCCGTAAAAAAAGCATCAACACTTTTAAGCGACGGACAGTCAGGCTGCAACCCATATGCCCAGACCTGTGGGTCTCCTTGTAGCAAGGAAATCACTATGCCCACCCGCTGAATCTCCGACCCAGAAGACTGAGGCCTAAGCCGGAAGTATAGCTTGCAGCTCTCCTTGAAACAAAAGAACTGCGAGCGATCTCCAGAAAAACGATCCGGGAGATTTACTTTCGGCTCCTTAACCCCTGCAGGTGCTGCTGCTGCGGGAGCTCCGCCAGCAGCCTGGGAGGTGTGCATTTTAATGGACAAATCATTAAATTGCCGAGTCAGGACCTGCACCTGATCGACCACCTGTTGCAACGTATTTTGAGGGGTATGCTCCATATTCCCACAAAATTTCAACAGGAGTATTAGGCTGCTGAATATGTTATGCACACCAGTGCCTGCAGGAATGTACTGGTGTTTGAACTGTTATGCAAAACAAATGGACTCACAGACAAACTGGGGAATATGACATAACGTACACAGAAGGTGATAGGGTAACAAAATACACACACAGTGAACAGAGAAGCCCAGAGGCTAAGGAACTGGGTATCTCCCTTGTATTAGAACTGCTCAGATGTAAAAAGCAAGATGTTGTGTTTTAATACGTAGAGAACCCGAAATGCTGTTGCTAAGGGCAACAGCAAAACCCTAAAGGGTTACCAACGGGTGTGGCAGTAAACTCCTTGGTCAGAGATGGAATGATAGACACAAGGAGAGCCTCCACAATCCTGATTCTCACTTGCAGTGCACAGGTTTAAGCTTACTGCCACTAAACTGACCCCTGACACCTAGCACAGTGAGACAGGATTAGACAGGCAAGTGTTAGAATACAGCCGCAAACTTGCTAAGTTCACAGAGTAATAACAGAAGCCCAGCAAGCTAAACGACTGACTCCAGTCTTACTGCTAGGTCTGGATTGGCAGAGTGTAATACCAAATCCCCAGGCCTATTTGCAGTAAGCAACAAACAAATACAAAGCTACACAGTACTGGCTAACTTTCATGAACTGACTAACCAACAGAGATTCAGCAGCATCTGCTTACCCTGAAAAGAGGCCTTATAAAGCAGGTGCTGTCCACGCCCCACTCAGACCTCACAGACTGTGAGCACAAAAACCAGCACCGGATCCCCTGCCGTGCACAGAGCCTATAACCACTGCACAGCAAAAGACCCGAACCGGAGTATCAGCTGCGCTCAGGTTACTCCACTAGCACTTGTCTCCCGGTTGCCATGACGACGTGGCAGCACAGGGCAGGAGACCCTAACAGATCTCCCAATCTGATATCCAAAAGGGTCTCCTTTTGTCTTGATGGGATGTTTGTAGCCACCAGGCTAATGACTTTCTTACCTTGTGTGAAAGTACCATAGTCTGTTTCTTTATTGTCTGATGTATTTCATTCCATCTGGTCAGAATCAGACGCTGCAAAGGTCTTGACTGGAATTGTGCATACTCCACTATGTCAAATGTTGACACCATCAAACCCATCAGTCGCATAGCTGTGTGTATATATATTGTTTGACTGTGTAACAACTCTTCAGTCCTTGACTGTACCTTGGCTATCTTGTCCCGAGGTAAAAATATTTTCTGCAGACTTGAATCCAGTACAGCCGCCAAGTGAGTTATCCGTTGTGACGGAACTAGAGATGATTTTGCCCAAATTATGAGCCATCCGTGCCTCTGCAGACATGTTATTGTCTGTTGGAGATGGTCCAGGAGCATTTCCTGTGATTGTGCTAGAATTAACAGGTCTTCGAGGTATGGAAAAATTCTTATCCCCTGCTTGCGAAGATAAGCTGCCATAACCACCATGATCTTGGTAAATACTCTGAGTGCCGTGGCTAACCCAAAAGGTAATGCCTGGAACTGAAAATGCTGCTGGAGGATAGCGAACCTGAGATAGCACTGATGGGACAGTGCTATAGAAACATGTAGGTAAGCATCCTGAATATCCAGGGATACCATATAATCCCCTGGTTCCATGGCCAAAACTATGGAGCGTAACGTCTCCATATGAAACCGTGGGACCCAAATATGCTTGTTCAGCATTTTGAGATTGAGAATTGGCCGGAATGACCCATTTGGCTTCTGAACCAAAAACAGGTTGGAGTAAAAACCCTGTCTCCATTGTGCAGGGGGTACTGGAATGATTACTCCTGAATGAAGCAATTTCTGAACTGCTTCTTGCAAAGCCCTGGCCTTCGTCTCTACCAGAGATGGACTGGTGCAGAAGAACCTTCGAGGAGGATGCTTCTTGAAGGGAAAAACATAACCTAGAGATACCACTTCTTACACCCAGGCATCTGTTGTAGACTGCTGCCATATCTGTGCAAACTGAAGAAGGCGGCCCCCTACCATGGGGTCCCCCAGAATGAGGCCCACACTATCAGACTGATGGCTTATTCTCTGGTTTGGAGGCTGGCGTTCAGGTAGACCATTGCTTTTTCGCCTTACCAAATTTATTATATTGGGGCTACTTACGATCACTTTTTTCTTTTGCTTTTCCTTGTTACCCAAAGGGCCGAAAGCGGGACCCCTACATTTGGGGTTATATGTGGAAGGAAATTTTACCTTTTTGGAGTCTGCTTCTGACTCCAGAATATCTATCAATTCTTTACCAAACAGAATGCTTCCAGTAAAAGGCAAAGATTCCAGAACCTTCTTAGATTCTGAATCAGCTTTCCATGTACGTAACCAAAGTGCTCTGTGAGCAGCTATTGTTGAAGCTGATGCCCTGGAGGCGATAGTGACCATATCTATTGCCGCTTCTTCCATGAATATTGCAGCCTGTTTTATATGAGCTATATAGGATTCTTGCTCCCTTGAAGGTGCTGAAAGACCGTCTTCCAGTACCTCTATCCAGGCAACTGCTTTTGCCATCCAAGCTGAAGCCATGGCTGGCCTTATGTCTGTCCCGGACAGGAAATATGGTTTTCAGAAAACCATCCACTCTCCTATCCGAAACATCATCCAATGACGTTAATGGCAAAGGCAATACAGATTTTCGCACTAATCGAATGACATGGGTATCTACTTTGGGAGCCATTTCCAATTTTAAACAGTCCCCAGCTGGAAACGGATAATTGGAATCCCATTTTTTGGGAAATCTAGATTTTTTTACTGGGTGTAGCCCAAGCCTCTGCCATGATTTCCGTTAGCTGGTCTGACCCTGGAAACTCAGTCTTACCTGATTTGGGCCATTTAAATACAGGTGCCTTGGCTTTTAACACAGGCTCTGCTGAATCCTCTAAGGATAGAATGGCCTTTATTGCTCTAATTAACTCAGCTATATCCACTGAGCTGAGACCTTCTACTTATTCTTCGTATGCCGAAGTAGAGTATATAGAGCTTTCATCGTCCGATGAATCATCCTGTGTAGCCTGTGAAGTTGATGTTTACTTACACTTGGTTTATCAGCTTGTCTCTTTGGAGAAGCTAGTGAGGGAAATGATATACCGTAAGTAGGGAGCTGCATGTATGGGTTATTAGTGTTTCCCATTCCTGGTAGCGAAGCTGTAAGAATTACCCGTTCATCTATACTGGACACGGTGTGTGCAAACATCACCCAAGGTGGATCTATCTGTACCTGACGTTGAACAGGGATCTGCCTTGTAATCTGCTGAAACGCAAAACAATTTGCACATAAACCATCCTGTACCAGATCCTGAGAGGATAATACAGTTTTGCAAGACAAACATGATATGAGTGTTGGTGTTACTGTGAGTGTACCCTCGTCACCTTTGCCGCTCTTAGACATGATAAATCATCAGCACTTACACAGTGTACTACACAAATTGTGACTGTAATCACTTTAACCTTCTAAAGTGGTATCAATCGGACCCTACCCATGCACCAGCATTGAGGACCAGAAGAAACAACTGACAAACATATTAAAGTCAGCAATCACACTAGTAGTCAGTCACATGTTATATGTTAGTCATATGAGCACATAATCAACTACAAACGCATTTTAAAGTATGTAGGAGTACATATTACTGAATTCTGTTTTATACAGATCTTAAAGTATTTAGACATAATGCGAAGAAAACCACAGTAATGTACACAGACTCATATGCAAAAGGCACTTAAATTTAACTATTCATACTGACAAATGTAGATAGAAATGTAGTGCTGTTTAACCCATACTCAGTAGAGTGGGATACAGGGAGACTCACCTCACTTCCAAGATCGATCAATACGTTAGCGAACGCTGAGTGGATCCAGACATTACTAGTGTACACTGCCGCTCCGGGAACTCTTAAGTGGACACAGATGCACTGTGCATGCAGATACACCGGTCATACAGACGCCTGTACTGCAACCAGGTCTCTTCGCGGTAGGGCTTAGTGGACACAGATGCCGCGGCCTATGCTGCAACCGAAATCCCTCATGGTAGCGTCTGAGATGGAAGTGAGGCAACAGTTCATGGCGGGAGACTCGCAGAAACTGGTCATGAACTGGGGGGAGGGGCTACCAGGAGAGCATCTAACTCCCCACCGCTGACATCAACCCTAGGGATCGCAGACTCATACTATTCCTGGTGCCTTATGATCCCTAAGGCCTAGCGCTGGAGCACCCATGGTGGCGGCGCGTCAGTTACTGTTTGGTAGTCTCCTCCCAATACAGTGCGGCTGTGTCCATATTCCCCGACTA
The DNA here is from genome assembly GCF_028390025.1 of Pseudophryne corroboree. NCBI lineage: Eukaryota > Metazoa > Chordata > Amphibia > Anura > Myobatrachidae > Pseudophryne > Pseudophryne corroboree. The sequence continues at coordinate 675,487,832 of NC_086449.1, forward strand.
CGTGGAACCGATGCCTTACCTTCTCCCCGTGCTCTGGCCACAGCCTGGTAACGTCTGCTGGACCTGCTAGTATATCCGACACAGACGCCCGTCGAGACAGCACTGCACACATGGGTAAGCGTTGTTGCGACCCAGCAGAGAGTTGCTGGAGCGACTCTTTCCAATATGCGTATAAGACGCTGTTAAGAAAGATCACTCAAAAACATAGTAAGACTATAAAAATAAAATAAGAAAGCTTAGGGCTGCCAAGAATAGCAGTCCTCTGACCATGGTCCGGCTCCTGCCGCACCAAACAAAAAACTGATTTGCCTGAGCCAGTGGGCGGGGATATATGAATGGGCCGGTTGCATCCTGGGAGGACTGAAAGCTTGTGATCGTTTGGTGCCAATCCGTTGTCACTCCATCATATCCCATTGTTATCCTGTGGATAATCTGTGGACCCTGCCGGAGAAATGTTAGGTCGGCGGCAGGCAAGGGGACTGCCCTCACCTGTTGTCACATCAGGGTCCATTCCACAAGGTTCCTTCAGTGAAGTGACAGTGGTGACAGGCAGAGTGGATGACACCACTAGGCGGGTGACATGAGAATCCACTGGCGGTGAATTTTTCCACTTGTTCCATAACTCTGCAGGTAGTGGATAGCGAGCCAAGGCCCATTTAGACAGAGGGAATTTCTTCCCTGGATTAGACCAGGGTTCCTGCCCATTGTCCACCAAATGGTCAGAATGGGGTAATAGATTTTTAACCACCTTCTGCTGCTTAAACATATCAGTTTTCTTAGCCACCGTAGTGGAATCCTCATCAGTAATTTGTAGGATCTGAGTAATAGCAACCACTAGGGCAGGGACATCGATCTGCAATGCAGAATCCAAGTCAGAAACACCTAAATCAGTGTCTGCTCCCCTCCTCTTCAGTTGAAACATCTGAGAGGTACGTGGATTGTGGGGAGGAAGCAGCCCACTTAGATGACCCAGAGACACGGTTTACCCCTCTGGCAAATCTTTAGCGCATGCTCTGCATGATGCAGGAATGTTCACAGATTTACTGCCCTTCTTGTTAGACATTGTACACAAATGCAACAACAGAGCGGCCTAGTACGATAAAGCCAGACAGAGTACAATACCTGCGAATAAAACCGTTAGTATGTGACTGTAGACACAGTATACAACATCTGCAAAAAAAAAATCCAGTATTACAGTATGTGACTGAGAACCCAGTAGAATACACGTAATGGGTAAATACTGTGACAGACTATATACTGTACATAACCCCGACTCACCTAGTCCCTTAGGGTACAGAATAGCGAGATTTATGGTAAGAACTTACCGTTGTTAAATCTCTTTCTGCGAGGTACACTGGGCTCCACAAGGATAGCCGTTGGGGTGTAGAGTAGGATCTTGATCCGAAGCACCAACAGGCTCAAAAGCTTTGACCTTCTTCCCAAGATGCATAGCGCCACCTCCTATATCACCCCGCCTCCGTGCACAGGAGCTCAATTTTGTTAACCAGCCCAATGCAGTAGGAAGTAAAAGAGACAACTGCAAGTTGCCACAAACACCACACTCTCCCGACAGGAGAAAGTGTCAGCGGCTATAGCCACACCAACCCAAAGAAGCGAAGTGCGTCAGAGTGGGCGCCTTGTGGAGCCCAGTGTACCTCGCAGAAAGAGATTTAACAACGGTAAGTTCTTACCATAAATCTCGCTTTCTGCTGTGGGCTCCACATGGATAGACCTTGGGGATGTCCTAAAGCAGTTCCTTATGGGAGGGGACGCACTGTAGCGGGCACAAGAACCCAGCGTCCAAAGGAAGCATCCTGGGAAGCGGCAGTATCGAAGGCATAGAACCTTACAAATGTGTTCACTGAGGACCACGTAGCCGCCTTGCACAATTGTTCAAGGGTCGCATCACGGCGGGCCGCCCAAGAAGGTCCAACGGACCTAGTAGAATGGGCCGTAATGTGAGCAGGAGCTGACAGACCAGCCTTCACATAAGTATGTGCAATCACCATTCTAATCCATCTGGCCAAAGTCTGCTTGTGAGCAGGCCAGCCCCATTTGTGAAATCCTAACAGAACAAAGAGAGAATCAGATTTCCTAATAGAAGCCCATACCACATCCAAAGACCGCTCTTTGGGAGACAGATCAGGAGAAATAGTGCCGGAACCACAATCTCCTGATTAAGGTGGAACGAAGAAACCACCTTAGGTAAATATCCGGGACGAGTCCTAAGAACCGCCCGGTCACGGTGAAATATCAGATATGGGGAACTACAAGACAATGCACCCAAATCCAACACTCTTCTAGCTGAGGCAATAGCCAGCAGAAACACCACCTTAAGGGAAAGCCACTTAAGATCAGCTGAACCAAGAGGTTCAAACGGAGACTCTTGTAACGCCTCCAAAACCACCGACAAGTCCCAAGGAGCCACAGGCGGGACATAGGGAGGTTGGATACGCAACACACCCTGAGTAAGGTATGCACATCAGGTAAGGTCACAATTTTTCTCTGAAATCACACCACCAAGGTAGAAATGTGAACCTTGAGGGAGGCCAGACGCAGGCCTAAGTCCAGGCCCTGCTGAAGAAAAGCCAACAACTTGGCTGTACTAAACTTAGAAGCGGCATAATTGTTAGATGCGCACCATCCGAGCAGAAGCCATTTCCGGGCCCGCAACATAGTTTGAATGACCGCCTCAGAAAACCCTTTAGCCCTCAAGACAGAAGCTTCAATAGCCACGCCATCAAAGACAGCCGGGCCAGGTCCTGGTAGACACTGGGGCCCTGAACGAGGAGGTCTGGGCGTTGTGGAAGTAGAATTGGACGCTCTAACGAGAGGCCCTGGAGGTCTGAGAACCAGTGCCGTCTGCGCCACGCTGGAGCTATGAGAAGCAGGATTCCTCCTTCCTGCTTGAACTTCCGAATTACCCTGGGCAGGAATGACACCGGAGGGAACACGTACGGCAGCCGAAACTTCCACGGCACCGCCAGCGCATCCACGAATGCTGCTTGAGGATCCCTTGTCCTTGCTCCGAAGACCGGAACCTTGTGATTGTGTCGAGACGCCATCAGATCCACGTCTGGAAGGCCCCACCTTTCCACTAGCAGTTGAAACACTTCTGGATGGAGGCCCCACTCTCCAGCGTGTACGTCCTGACGACTGAGAAAGTCCGCTTCCCAATTCAGGACTCCCAGAATGAAGATTGCCGATATGGCTGGTAGATGGCATTCCGCCCATTGAAGAATCTGTGAAACTTCCTTCATTGCCAAGCGGCTTCGAGTACCGCCTTGATGATTTATGTAGGCCACTGTGGTGGCGTTGTCCGACTGTACTTGAACAGACGGTTCTGAATTAAATGCTGGGCCAGGTTCAATGAGTTGAAGACCGCCCGCAATTCCAGAATGTTGATCGGGAGGAACGACTCCTCCTTGGTCCACTGACCCTGAAGGGAGTGTTGCTCCAACACCGCGCCCCAACCCCTTAGACTGGCATCTGTCATCAACAGGACCCAGTCGGATATCCAGAAGGGACAGCCCCTGCACATCGTTGGTCCTGGAGCCACCAGTACAGCGACAGACGGACCTCCGGAGTCAATGAGATCATGTGAGACCTGATCCGTTGAGGCAGGCCATCCCACTTGGCCAGAATCAGCCTCTGGAGGGGGCGAGAATGGAATTGAGCATACTCATTGCAGAAACCGGACAGTCAGATCTAGGTGACGTAGGAGAATTTCTGGGGAATTTGCCAGGATCAACAAGTCGTCCAGATACGGTAGGATCCTGACCCCTTGATGGCGGAGTACCACCGTCAAAACCGCCATAACTCTGTGAAGACTCGCGGAGCCGTGGTTAAACCAAAAAGGTAACGCCCGAAACTGGTAATGGAGGTTGCCAATCGCAAACCTCAGGTATTGCTGATGCGACACTGCTATAGGAATATGCAGGTAAGCATCCTGTATATCCAGGGAGACCAGGTTCCAAGGCCAGAACGATAGAGCGAAGGGTTTCCATACGGAACTTGGAGACTCTCACTTGTTCAATGCTTTGAGGTTGAGAATGGGCCAGGAGGACCCATTTGGTTTCGGGACTAGAAGTAGCGGAGAATAATACCCCTGGCCTCTCTGAGCAAGAGGCACCCGTACTACCACTCCTGTGTCCAGGAGGGTCTGTACCACCGAATGGAGAGTTTTTGCCTTTGTCTGGTCCGAAGGGACGTCTGTCAGGCAAAATCGATGAGGGGGGGGGGGGGGGCGGTTTTTGAAGGCTATGGCGTAACCTCAAGTGACGACTTCCCTTACCCAGACATCCGAAGTGGACTTCAACCAATCCTGGGTATACCCTAGAAGCCGGCAGGCTTATCGGTCTTGGAAGCTGGCTGACGGGCAGCCCAGGCTCTTTTGGGCTTTGGCTTACCAGGTTTGGAAGTGCGGGCCTGTTTGTGGTACGCCTGACCTTTTGCTTTACCTGAAGGACGAAAGGGACGAAAGGAAGTACTTTTAGCCTTCGACACAGAAGGAGCGGTACTTGGCAGACAGGCAGTTTTGGCAGTAGCCAAATCAGCCACTATCTTATTTAAGTCCCCCCCAAACAGAATATCTCCCTTGAATGGGAGTACCTCCAGGGTTTTTCTAGAATCCAGACCCTCGGACCAGGATCTAGCCACAACATCCGGCGAGCCAGGACTGACGTAGTAGAGGCCTTGGCTGCTAGAATACCGGCATCAGAAGCCGCCTCTTTAATATAGTGAGAAGCTGTGACAATATATGACAAGCATTGTCTAGCATGGTCAGAGGAGATTTCAGCTTCCAACTCTAGGGCCTATGCTTCAATAGCTTCTGCAGCCCATGTCGCTGCAATAGTGGGCCTATGCGCAGCACCCATGAGGGTGTATATCACTTTCAGACAACCCTCCACACATTTATCCGTAGGCTCTTTCAGAGACGTGACGGTAGTGACAGGTAGAGCTGAGGAAACCACCATCCTTGCCACATGCGAGCCACTGGAGGAGGCGTTTCCCAATTTCTTGACAGCTCTGGCGCGAGGGGATAGCGAGCAAGCAGCTTCTTGTGAGGCACGAACTTCTTACCTGGATTTTTCCCAGGATTCCTGACGTATATCAACCAGTTGATCAGAGTGAGGTAAAACTTGTTTAACCACCATCTGATGCTTGAATCTATCTGGTTTCTTAGGAGGAACGGATGGCTTGGGATCATCCGTAATAGCCTCCAATAGATCAGGAACATCCACTTGTGAACTACTATCCCCATCAGTATTATCAGTGTCAGAATCTGTGGGGTCAGCGTAAACGATATCCTCATCAGATGAGGTGTCAGTGACAGCAGTGGATTGGGAGAAAGTAATGGCCCGCTTAGAGGACTCCTTGGTCTTAGGCGGGCGAGGGTTAGACTTTTTAGTGGTCAGGGACTGGTTCATAACTGAGTGAACAATCTGCCGCGGGGACCATATACGGTTGGACCGGCATAAGAGGTCCCATAGGGGGCGTTAGTTTAGTAACTAGCGTATTCAGTAGCGTAGAGACGGTAACCCACAGCGGGTCATTCTGGACCCCCGTTGCTATAGTCCCACTTGGGGGCGATGAACCCCCAGAACCAGAGCCCCCAGCTGTTGTAATTTCCTCAAAAGTATCTGTGGCCTCAACACCACTACCAGTGTCTTCAGCCCCAGGACTGTTACCCCCATAAGCAGACATGTTATAACTTTCAGTATAAGATAACATAGTACAAATTGTCAGCAGCACAATACCTGACCCAAACCCCTGCAGTGTTGTCAGCACAAACAGGGATTCAGGAGAGATATGATGACTAAAATAACAGAGAAAAATACAATTACAGTGTATTTTGTGAATATCCTAATTACAGTATTACAAACCTGACGCACCTAGCCCCCTCAGGTTATAGAATATAGGGATAGCAAGCTGAGTGAGAGACATGAAATGGAGGTCACACAGCAAGCCAATGCGCACACACATATAGTCACCATTTGTACAATGCAGAAGTTATGACAAGCAATAATACTGCACTGGACTAGCTTATATATAGCTATGTAATCAATAGATATAACACTGCACAGTAAAGACTGGATGCATATCACAGGGCACTTGTACCAGAGAACCCTGACTAAATGCACTTTTTCTTAACTAACACTGTGTAAACGACATGTAGAATACTTAAGTGTCTTGTAAAGGCACAGCGCTGACTATCAGGCGGTTTTACAAAGGAGGATTTGCCCAAGCAGTCCCAGAAACAGTGTAGCTGGGGAAATGGCGCCCAAACACTGACAGGGAGTGAGGGAGAGACATATATGCAGCTACAGGGCGGGAACATTTACTGTAAATGGCGCCCTGGGGCTGGGGGAGGGGCTCCAGGTCTAAGCCTTATCCCCCCTGCTGGCAAAACCACCTGGTGCTGCGGGCTACTTGTAAAAAGGTTTAGAGAGAAAATCTGACCTGCACCCATGCCCTGGTGATCTAGTGGGATCGCCTGTATGCCAGTGTCCACCGCCAGCGCGCGCGGCGCGCGGCCCGCCTCCCACCAGCTGCGCCGGATCGCGATAAAGTGCAGGTCCCGCGAGCGGAACCCACTTACCTCCTCCCGAAGTGTGGCCATGCGATCCTGGAGAGCCCCAGCCGTGTGTGACTGACTTGGAAGAAAACCGGAGCCTCCTGCTGTAGGTACACGGCAACCAGGGCGCGGGAATGTACAGCGCCGCTGGGGGAAGAGATGGAGCTTCAGCAGGTGATGTCTACTGACATCTAACACAATCTGTGCCTCTGCTGCAGCCCTTGTAGTCTTCTTTTTTCCTCAGAAAAAGCTTTTTCTAGAGCTGCTGTGAGCAGCCCTTCCTGTTACATGCTTGCACTGCAAGCACCAACTACAAAACTGAGCTCCTGTGCATGGAGGTGGGGTGATATAAGAGGCGGCGCTATGCATCTTAGGAAGAAGGTCAAAGCTTTTGAGCCTGTTTGTGCTTCGGATCAAGATCCTACTCTACACCCCAATGTCTATCCTTGTGGAGCCCAGTGTACCCCGCAGCAGAAATAGTGATAGATCAATCATGGAAACACTGTAGTGAAAGCACGCAGCAGATACAGGCACAGACAGTCACAGGCAATGCAGATAATTATGACAATAAAACTGCACTGGACTAGTATATATACACTCTTTCTTAACTAACGCTGTCTATATAAAGACATGTAGAATACTCAAGTGTTTGTAAAGTCACAGCGCTGTATACAGGAGGCTTTACAAAGAAGACGTTGCCCTGCAGTCCCGGAGACCAGCCGCAGCTATGCTTAGAAGATGGCGCCCAGCGTCTCAGTCAGGGACTGAGGGAGAGTGTGAGGCAGCTCCAGGGTGGGAAATTCTGCAGTAGATGGCGCCCTGGGCTTGGGGAGGGGCTACAGGTCAAGCACCACCTTCGCTATGCTGGACTTCCACCCCGGGTTCTGTGAGTCTTATTAAATGGGGTGCTAGTACACCCGACCTGTACTCCATACACCCGGGTGGTCTAGTGGGGTCCCTGCTCGGTGAGTGTCAATGCCAGCGTTGCGGTTCGTCTCCTTAGACCGCAACAGGAATGCAATTTAATGGCTGGTCCCACCTGGAGGACACTCTTCCCTCCTCCCTGTAGCAGTCACGCGAACCAGGAGAGCGCCTGCGACAGTGTGCCTAAAGCCGGAGCGTATCCACCGCAAGTACCCGGGAACAGGCCGCAGGAGTATGCGACGCAGCATGGGAGGTGATGGAGCCGCAGCATTGAATGTCACACTGACATATCAGTGCTGCAGCCTGCGGCCCTTGAAGTCTTCTTAGAAAGCTTTTCAGGGCAGCCCCAGTTAAGTGACCTGCTGCAGCAGGCACCAACTGGAAACTGAGCTCACAGTGCCTGGAGGCGGGGTTATAGAGGAGGCCCCAATGCAACCTGGGACAGCCTAAAGCTTTAGCCTGTTGGTGTCTCTGGATCAAGATCCACTGTACAGTGCTGTAACCTGCTGCAGATATAATAATTATTTGTGTGCCCATTTGCAGTTGTACATATCTATGCAACAGTACCCCTCTTATCCATTTAATTGTTCGAAAGCATCATCTGCGCGCACAATGCAGACAACACACGCGCCCAAAAATTTTGGCTACAGGCGGACATACTGATGCCCCTCAGTTATTCCCATTCATATGCAAGTTGAGAGATGCAACTAAGTACTTATTGCATTTAAAATGCTAAACAATCCATGAAATGAAGCATCTGTCTGAAGCACTGTCCGTATTGATAAAGTGTTTATCTAAAGCCAGGTACACACTAGATGATCCGGCGGATCAGACCAATATACACATTGGCCCTCATTCCGAGTTGTTCGCTCATTGCCAATTTTCGCTATACTGCGATTAGTCGCTTACTGCGCATGCGCAAGGTTCGCAGAACGCATGCGCTTAGTTATTTTACACAAAAGTTAGGTATTTTACACACGGCATAACAAAGCTTTTTCATCGTTCTGGTGATCGGAGTCTGATTGACAGGAAGCGGGTGTTTCTGGGCGGAAACTGGCCGTTTTCTGGGAGTGTGCGAAAAAACGCTGGCGTTTCTGGGAAAAACACGGGAGTGGCTGGAGAAACGGGGGAGTGTCTGGGCGAACGCTGGGTGTGTTTGTGACGTCAAACCAGGAACGAAACTGACTGAACTGCTCGCAATGTAGGAGTAAGTATGGAGCTACTCAGAAACTAAGAAATTTCTATTCGCAATTCTGCTAATCTTTCGTTCGCAATTCTGCTATGCTAAGATACACTCCCAGAGGGCGGCGGCCTAGCGTGTGCAATGCTGCTAAAAGCAGCTAGCGAGCGAACAACTCGGAATCACCCCCATTATCAAGTGTGTAGGGACTATTGCGTGCTCCCGCGGGTTATTCATCACGTCTTCTGATTAGCCTACAGTGCAGTCTGATCAGAAGATATTTTGAATTACATAATGCTTCTGGATGTGGCCACTGAACGATATGCTTTGTGCACGATCTTGTGCTATAGCGTTCAGTGTGTACGGGATAGCCAATCTATCTTTAAATCTGTCATCCCATCAGCAGACAATTACATCGTCTAGTGCAGTGATGGCTAACCTTGACACTCCAGCTGTTGTTGAAATACATATCCCAGCATGCCCTGCTGCAGTTTTGTTATTTGGCCATGCTAAAACTGATGCAGGGCATGCTGGGATGTGTAGTTCAACAACAGCTGGAGTGTCAAGGTTAACCATCACTGGTCTAGTGTGTACCCAGCTTTAGTGATTAGTACCTCACAACTTTTAGCTTCGAAGGTGTTCATTGCACAACATTAAGCAAGTGATGTACTCTAGGCAAAAATATACGAGATGGTAAGTCAACAGGATTCACAAAATAACAATGGGATATGATGAAGCGACAGCAGATATGCACCAATCGGTCAAAGCTTTTCCGGCCTCCCAGCATGAAACGAGCCCGTCCACATACCCCCGCCTCCTTGCACGGGCAAATCAGTTGTACTCCAAAGCTCAAGGCAGGAGCATCATAGATAGCCCTAATCAGGCGATAAGAACACACATGCACACCCTTCCGTACAAGAAGGAAGAAGTTAGTGAGTAAAAGGATCCTCAAATCAGGTGCGTCAGGGTGGGATGCCTGTGGACTTCGGAGAAATACCAATATCATTGGTAAGTTCTTACCATAACGTATATTTCTCCGGCAGAGTCCACAGGATAATAATGGGATTTCCCAAAGCAGTTTAGTGGCGGGGACGCTCCTGATTGGACAGGAGAATCCTTTGCCTGAATTCAGCGTCATGAGAGGCAAAGGTACCCAAGGCATAATGTCTAATGAATGTGTTAATGGAAGACCATGTGGCTGCCTTATATATCTGTTCTGCTGAAGCACCACGTTGTGCTGTCCATGATGGACCTACCTTACAAGTAGAGTGAACAGAGACATTAGCCAGAACAGGGAGATCAGCCTGAGAATATGCTTCTATGCATCCGAAGCCATCTTGCCAGTATCTGCTTATCAGCAGGCCATCCTCTGTTGTGAAATCCGTAGAGAATGAAGAGAGAGTCTGTCTTTCTGATGGCACTGGTACGATCCACGTAGATCCTTAATGCACGGACCACGTCCAACGATGTATCCCCGCAGAAAGGCCCAGCACCTGGAAAGCCGGGACTACAATTTCTTCATTAAGGTGTAATTTAGACACCACCTAAGGAAGATACCCAGATCTAGCTCTGAGAACCGCTTTATCTGGATAAAATATCAGAAATGGGGAATGACATGATAATGCCCCTAAATCTGATACTCTTCTAGCTGACGCCACAGCCAGTAGAAAGAGAACTTTAGTTGTCAACCATTTAAGATCAACATTATTAAGTGGTTCAAACGGGGCAACTTGAAGGGCTGTCAGGACTAGACTTCAGTCCCAAGGCACTGTAGGAGGAACAAAAAAAGGTTGAATGTGCAGCATTCCCTGGAAAAAAGTACACACATCCTGTAAATAGACAATTTTCTTTTGGAACCATACAGTCAATGCCGACGCTTGCATTCTCAAGGAAGCTACCTTCAAACCTTTATTCATTCCTGCCTGAAGGAATGCTAAGACCCTAAAAACTCTGAAAGACTTAAGGTCCATTTTCCGTTCACTGCACCAATGAATATAGGTTTGCCATATTCTGTGATAAATACGAGCTGAGGAAGGTTTCCTTGCTCTGAGCATAGTTTGAATTACCTGTTGTGAGAATCCTCTTGACTTCAGGATAGAGGTTTCAAGTGCCACGCCGTCAAAGACAGTCGATCCAGATGTCTGTGATGACAAAAACCCTGCATCGGTAGATCTGGATGTTAAGGGAGCCGAAGTGTAAACATCCAGCGATGTCCTCTGCAGATCTGTGTACCAATGTCTTCTGGTCCAAGCCGGAGCTATTAGTATCATGGCACCTTTTCCTTGCTTTATCTTTCTCACCACCCTGGGTAATAGGGTGATTGGATGAAACGCATAAACCAGATGAAAATCCCATCTCAGCAACAGGGCATCCACAAAGAACTCTTTAGGATCCTTTGTTCTTGACCCGTATGCGAGCACTTTGTTATTCAGCTGGGACGCCATGATATCTATTTCTGGCAACCCCCACTTGTCTACTAGAGTCTGAAAAACCTCCGGGTATAGAGCCCATTCGCTTGCCTCAATGGCGTGTCGACTGAGGAAGTCCGCCTCCCAGTTTAGGACTCCCGGAATGAACACTGCGGACAAGGCTGGAAGATGAAGTTCTGCCCACTTTAGTAGGTGACTTACCTCCTTCATCGCTTTTTGACTGCGAGTTCCTCCATGATGGTTGAGGTACGCCACTGCCGTTGCATTGTCTGAGCGGATCTGGAATGTTTTTTCCTGAAGAATGTCCTTTGCCTGAATCAGTGCCATGTATATGGCCCAAAGTTCCAATATATTTATTGGCAGGCAACTTTCTTCCTGGGTTCCAAATCACTCAGTCGTGGTGGTAGATGAAAACCAACAATGGTTTATTGAACAGAATGGGTTATAAACAGCTCAGCACACTTCTGTGATCCAATTCTACACGGCAATTCCCTCCTGGAACTCCTGACAGAACATTACTTCATAGCCAGTCTCCTGCCACTCACTCTCTGACCTTCTGTGTAGTTCTCTCCCAATCGCCCGTTTGCTATTATAAAAACCTTTGTCTTTCCTACCATAAGGCGACACCCCCAGAACAGTTTCAGATCAAACCTACTTTCACATGTCCAGGCATGTCCCCTAGGCCACAATAGATGTTAACTAAATTAACCTTACTTAATTAATCTGATTGTGTGGCCTGGAATCCATTGTGTGGGGAAGAATGGCCTGACATCTGATACTGGCTGTATCTACCCAACAGCAAACACACAGGTTATCTGAGCAGTCACATGGGGGAAACATTATTTTACAAACTATAACACAATAACCAATACATTCATATATATACATCGAAAAAATAACTGTACCCTTGTAACAATAACATCATAGAATATAATACAATATTGCCTAACATATAACTAATAACATATTGGCAATTGGTGAAGTCCATGTGTAGGACCAGGGCTAGGAAAGTAACCATGTGTCTTTTACCACTGTGCGACACAACGTGCCGGCTGTGTCATCACGTGTCGTCACACCCCTAAAAACACAAACTTCCTGACACTGCTCCCAAGCCCTGGAGCAGAGGTTCTCAAACTCGGTCCTCGGGGGCACACACAGTGCATGTTTTGCAGGTCTCCTCACAGAATCGCAAGTGAAATAATTAGCTCCACCTGTGGACCTTTTAAAATGTGTCAGTGAGTAATTAATACACCTGTGCACCTGCTGGGTTACCTGCAAAACATGCACTGTATGTGCCCTCGAGGACCGAGTTTGAGAACCTCTGCCCTGGAGACTGTCGTCTGTCTTCAGAATTTCCCAATCTGATATGCAAAAGGGTCTCCCCTTGTCCAGATGGGAAGTCTGTAGTCACCAAACTAATGACCTTCTATCGTAAGAACCATAGTCTGTGTTTTTAGCGTCTGATGCAACCCATTCCATTTGGCAAGAATCAGACGCTGCAGAGGCCTCGAGTGGAATTGTGCACACTCCACCATGTTGAATGTTGACCCCATCAAGCACATTGCCGCGTGAATGGATACCTTTTGACTGTGTAACAAGTCCTGAATCCTTGACTGAACCTCGGATATCTTGTTCAGAGGTAAAATTACTTGAATCCAGTACAGCCCTTAAGTGAGTCATCTGTTGTGACGGAACCAGAGACGATTTTGCCCAATTTATGAGCCACCCATGGTTCTGCAGACACGTTATTGTCTGTTACAGATGACGTAAGAGCAATTCCTTCATCTGTGCCAGGATTAAAAGATCATTGAGGCAACAAATGGAAACTTAATGCCTCCTATTCTTTATTTCTTCCTCTATTAAATAATACAAATTTCCAACATGGGCTAGCCTCTACTCCCTTTAATATGTGGGCAACAAATGGTCTTACAACACTTCGACATCTCACAAACCAAAAGGAACATCGTACTCTTACTTTCTCTCAGGCACAATCCCACTTTTCCTTTTTACAAATTCATAATTTAGCATTTCTTCAGGCACAACATTATGTCTCTAAGGTGATATCTTACCTCTCTCCTATGGACTGGGTGAACCAATTGGACTTAGCTTTCCAGTCCTCGAATATTTCCAGGAAAGCCATCTCTATATTTTACAAAATATTGCGTATACCATATTATGAAGGACATTATGTAACTGGCATAACTCGATGGCAGAGGCACTTCCCCAATTTTAATGAATCAACCATCCTAAAAGCGCTTTTATATTCTAATCGTGTTTTACCATCCGTTATATACCAAGAAATGTTTTTCAAAATTTTTTATAGGGGCTATTTGTCACCCACTCGATGCCGGATTATAGGAATATCACCTACTTCCACTTGTATAAAATGTGCTCGGCCCGATGCTACTCAGTACCACTGTTTATGGGATTGCATTTACATTAAAAAATTCTGGATTCAGATTAAACAATTTGCACTTTTAGAATTAGTTAATTTTTTGCCACTGTCCCCAGAATGGGCCATTTTTGGCATTTTAATAACAACTTCTAGAATATCTCCGGGCTGTCGTAAATTACTTCTGATTATTTCTGCAGTGGCAAAGAAATGTATCCTTTAACAATGGATAAACCCTTCCCCACCTTCACTACAAATGTTCAGAGAAAAGCTTTTCTATGTATTTAAAATGGATTGGATGGAGACTTCATTACATAAAGAACAACGAATTGAACAATTCTTTGAGATTTGGGAATCTTTTATTGACACATTAGATATCTCTATAAAAAAGCAAATCCACAATTGCTTTAAAATGACCTTGTGGTATGAGACAAAAATATTTCTAGCCGATCCTCCCATACAGTTTCATTGATATCGGGTTTTTTTTGATGGTGTGTGTGTGTGGGTGTGTGGGCGGTTGTGGGGCTACGGGCGATCCTTCTTCTCTCTTTCTTCTTCTTTTCTTAAATATAACCTGTTAAGGAAACTGCTATAAACAATTAACAAAGAAAGAAACATGCATATATATGTAACGATACTATGGAAAAATATTTCATATTTCTGTAACTCTTACATTATGTATCAGAAGTTTTAGAGATTTTTGATTTGTATTGTTTGCATCTACTTAATATTGCAATTGCAATGTTGTTATTGTAAACTAAAATGATTGAAAAACCAAATAAAAACATTTAAAAAAAAAAAAAATCATCATTGAGGTATGGAAATATTCTTATCCCCTGCTGGCAGAGATAAGCTGCCATTACCAACATAATCTTGGTAAATACTCTGGGAGCTGAGGCTAACCCAAAAAGGTAGGGCCTGGAACTGAAAATGCTGATGGGAGGATAGCGAACCTGAGATAGCACTGATGGGACAGTGCTATAGGAACATGTAGGTAAGCATCCTGTATATCCAGGGATACCATATAATCCCCTGGCTCCATGGCCAAAATGATGGAATGTAACGTCTGCATGTGAAACCGAGGTACCCAAATGTATTTGTTCAGTACTTTAAGATTGAGAATGGGCCGAAATGACCTATTCGACTTCTGAACTAAAAACAGGTTGGAGTAAAAACCCTGTCCTCATTGTGCAGGAGGAACTGGATTGACTAGTCCTGAGTGAAACAATTTCTGAACTGCCTCTAACAAAGCCCTAGCCTTCATCTCTACCCGAGATGGGCTGGTACAAAAAAACCTTTGAGGGTGCTTCTCGAAGGCAAAAGCATAACCTAGAGATACTGCTTCCTGTATACCCAGGCATCTGTTGTAGACTGCTGCTAGATCTGTGCAAAGTGAAGAAGTTGCCCCCCCCCCCCCCCCCCACCCTGGGGTCCCCCAGGTGGAGGCCCGCACCATCAGGCTGATGGCTTTATCATCTGTTTTCCCAACTGGTCCTCTGGTAGCCCAATGCATTTTAGTCTTAGCAGACTTGTTGTATTGGGGCTGCTTGCCATCACTTTTTCCTTTAGCTTTTCCTCGAGATCGAAAGGGCCGAAAAGCCGTAACTTTGGGTTTGAAATTGTATGTGGAAGGTAACTTGACCTTCTTGGAGTCTGCTTCTGACTCCAGAATATCTGTCACTTCTTTACCAAAAAGAATATCTCTGGAAAAGGGCAAAGATTCCAGAACCTTCTTAGATTCTGAATCAGCTTTCCACGTACGTAGCCAAACTGCTCTACAAGCAGCTATTGTTAAAGCTGATGCCCTGGAGGCAATAGTACCCATATCCTATGCTGCTTCTTTCAAAAACATTGCAACCTGTTTTATATGAGCTATATGGGATTTTTGCTCTCTAGAAGCTATTGAAAAACCCCCCTCCAATGCATCAGCCCAGGTGGCTACTGCCTTTGCCATCCAAATTGAAGCCATGGCTGGCCTTAGGACTGCCCCAGACAGGGAAAAAAAATGTTTTTTAGAAAACCATCCACTTTCCTATCCGTGACATCATTTAATGATGTAGAAGGCAAAAGTAATGTAGATTTTCGCACTAATCGAAATACATGTGTATCTACTTTAGGAGCCACCTCCCTTTTTAAACAATCCCCCCCTGGAAGATGATAATTGGAATTCCATTTCTTAGGAATTCTAAACTTATTGGGCATAGCCCAAGGCTCTTCCATAATTTCCATCAGCTGATCTGACCCTGGAAACTCAGTCTTAACTGTTTTGGGATGTTTAAACACAGGTGCCTTGCTTTTTAACACAGGCTCTGCTGAATCCTCTAAGGATAGAATGGCTTTCATTGCTTTAATTAACTCAGCTATATCCAGTGAGCTGAGATCATCCTTCTCCTCTTTGTATGCCAAAGTAGAATTTATTGAGCTTTCATCTTCTGATGAATCCTCATCTCAATCATGTGTAGCTTGTGAGGGTGAAGATTTACTTACCACCATCTTACCAGCTTGTTTCTTTTGAGAGGCTGCTGCTGGAAGTGATACACCATAGGCAGGGAGCTGCCTGTAAGGGTTAATAGTGTAACCTATCCCTGGTATAGGAGTTGGAGGAATTATCCGTTCAGCTATACTGGATAAAGTCTGTGCAAACATAGCCCAATGTGGATCCATTTGCACCTCATTCTGCCTTGTATTTTTCATTAGCCCCTGGTGAAAGCTAAAACAATTTGCACACAAACCATCCTGAACCAGATCCTGAGAGGATAACACAGCTTTGCAAGACAAACATGATATGAGTGTTGGTGTTGCTGTGTGTGTACCTTTCTCACCATTGCCGCTCTTAGACATGATAAATAATCAACAAATCCACAGTATACTACACAATTTGTGACTGTAATCACTTTAAATTTCTTAAAGCGACATACATTCTGACCCTACCCATGCAACAGCATTGAGGCTCAGAATAAACAAACTGACAGAAATATAGTTAAAGTCAGCAATCACACTTGCAGTCAGTCACATGTTATACATTAGTATAATAAGCAATATGAGCATATCATCAACTACAATTACATTTTAAGTATGTAGAAGAACATATTACTGCATCATGTTTAAACAGATCTAACGCATTCAGACGCAATGCGAAAGAAACAGTAAATGTATACAGACTCATATGCAATAGGCACTTAGCTAACTATTCCTACTCAAAGGGTAGATACAGACTTAGTGCTGTATAACCCGTACTCAGCAGAGTGGGATACAGGGAGACTCACCTCGCTGCCAAAACCAATCAATACGTTAGCGAACGCTGAGTGGATCCAGACGATACTAGTGTACACTGCCGCTCCATGAACCTATAGTGAACACAAATGCTCAGTGAACACGGACGCACCAGTCACACAGTCGCCTATGCTGCGAATAGGTCCCCTACGTGTACAGCATCAGAAACGGAAGTGGGAATACAGTTCATATCGAGAGAATCAGAGGAAACTGGTCATCAACCAGGGGAGGGGTGACCAGGAGAGCGTATGACTCCCCACTGCTGACATCAACCCTAGGGATAATGGCCTCATACTATTCCTGGAGCCTCTGATCCCTAAGGCCTAGCGCTGGTGCACCTGAGGTGGCAGCCACGTCAGCAACTGTTTGGTGGTCTCCTCCCAAAACAGTGCGGCTGTGTCTGTATTCCCCATCTAAGCAGAACCGATGCCTTACCTTCTCCCCGTGCTCCGGCAACAGCCTGGTAACTTCTGCTGGACCTGCTATTATATCGGACACAGAAGCCCACCGAAACAGCACTGTACTCGTGGGTAAGAGTTGTCGCGACCCGGAAGAGAGTTTTTGGAGCGACTCTAAGGTACGTATAAGACGCCGTTTAGAAAGAACATTAAAAAAAATGAGATTTGTGGTAAGAACTGGGCTCCACAAGGAATAACATCGGGGTGTTGAGTAGGATCTTGATCCGAGGCACCAACAGGCTCAAAGTTTTAGACTGTTCCCAAGATGCACAGCGCCGACCTCCTCTATAACCCCGCCTCCATGCCAGTGAGCTCAGTTTAGTTAACCAGCCCAATGCAGTAGCAGGTACCAGAGACGACAACCGCTCGTAGCCAATTACACCACACACTCACTGCAGGAGAGGGTGTCAGCGGCTATGCCAATACCAACCCAAAAAAGCTAAGTGCATCAGTGTGGGCGCCTTGTGGAGCCCAGTGTACCTCGCAGAAAGATTTAACAACGGTAAGTTCTTACCATAAATCTCGTTTTCTGCTGCGGGGTACACTGGGCTCCACAAAGAATAACATTGGGAATGTCCTAAAGCAGTTCCTTATGGGAGGGGACGCACTGTAGCGGGCACAAGAACCCGGCGTCCAAAGAAAGCATCCTGGGAAGCGGCAGTATCAAAGGCATAGAACCTAATAAACGTGTTCCCCCGAGGACCACGTAGCTGCCTTGCACAACTGTACAAGGGTCGCACCACGGTGGGCCACCCAAGCAGGTCCAACTGACCGAGTAGAATGGGCTTTTATGGTAGCAGGTACCGGATGACCAGCCTGTACATAAGCATGTGCAATCACCTTAATCCATCTGGCCAAAGTCAGCTTAGAAGCAGGCCAGCCACGTTTGTGAAAACCAAACACAAAAAGAGAATCGGATTTCCTAACAGAGGAAGTTCTCTTCACATAGATACAGAGAGCCCATGCCACATCCAAAGACCGCTCTTTGGAAGACAACTCAGGAGAATTAAAGGCCGGAACCACAATCTCCTGGTTAAGGTGGAAAGAAGACACCACCTTGGGTAAATAACCTGGGCGTGTCCGAAGAACCGCCCGGTCACAGTGAAAAATCAAATAGGGGGGCTTATAGGATAAGGCACCCAAGTCCGAGACCCTTCTGGCTGAAGCAATAGCCAGCAAAAACAATACCTTAAGGGAAAGCCAGTTAAGGTCAGCCGAGGTAAGAGGCTCAAACGGAGACTCTTGTAGAGCCTCCAAAACCACCGACAGATACCAAGGGGCCACAGGTGGCACATAAGGAGGCTGAATCCTCAGCACACCCTGAGTGAATGTATGAACATCAGGTAGGGTAGCGATCTTTCTCTGAAACCAAACGACAAGGCCGAAATGTGAACCTTGAGGGAGGCCAGACGCAGGCCTAAATCCAGGCCTTGTTGTAGAAAAGCCAAAAGTTTGCCCGTACTAAACTTGAAAACGTCATGATTGTGAGACGTACACCAAGTAAAGTAAGCATTCCAGACCCTATGGTATATCCGAGCAGAAGCCGGCTAAGAGAACTTCAACATAGTTTGAACGACCGCCTCAGAAAAACCCTTGGCCCTCAGGATGGAAGCTTCAAGAGCCATGCCGTTAAAGCAAGACGAGCCAAATCCTGGTAAACACAAGGGCCCTAAACGTGGAGATCTGGTTGTTGTGGAAGTAGAAGGGAACAATCGAACGAGAGGCCCTGTAGATCGGAGAATCAGTGCCGCCTGGGCCACGCTGGAGCGACTAGAAGTAGGTTTCCTCCTTCTTGCTTGAACTTCCGTATTACTCTGGGCAGTAGTGACACCGGAGGGAACACATACGGCAGCTGAAAGTTCCACGGGATTGACAGAGCATCCACAAACGCTGCTTGAGGATCCCTTGTCCTTGCTCCGAAGACCGGAACCTTGTGATTGTGTCGAGACGCCATCAGGTCCACATCTGGGAGGCCCCACTTGTTCACGAGAAGTTGAAACACTTCCGGATGTAGGCTCCATTCTCCGGCGTGCACGTCCTGACAACTGAGATAGTCCACCTCCCAGTTCAGAATGCCCGTAATGAACACTGCTGATATGGCCGGCAGATGGCGTTCTGACCACTGAAGAATCCTTGATACTTCCTTCATTGCCATGCGGCTTCGAGTGCCGGCCTGATGATTGATGTACGCCACCGTGGTAGCGTTGTCCGATTGTACTTGAACAGGTCTGTTCTGTATCAGATGCAGGGCCATTGTCAATGCATTGAACACTGCCCGCAGTTTCAGGATGTTTATCGGGAGTAGAGACTCCTCCTCGGTCCACCGACCCTGGAGAGCGTTGTTCCAACACCGCGCTCCAACCTCTCAGACTGGCATCCATCGTCAGCAGGACCCAGTTGGATATCCAGAAGGGATGGCCCCTGCTCGATCGTTGGTCCTGAAGCCACCAGCTCAGTGACAGATGGACCTCCGGAGATAGGGAGATCATGTGAGATCTGATCCGGTGAGGCAGGCCGTCCCACTTGGACAGAATCAACTTCTGCAGAGGGCGAGAATGGAATTGAACATACTCCACCATGTCGAAAGCTGACACCATGAGACTAGCACTTGCATCGCCGAATGAATCGATACTTGCGGACGGTATAGGAAGCATTGGATCTTGTCCTGAAGCTTCAGGACTTTCTCCTGAGACAGGAACAACCGCTGGTTGTGGGTCTCCAGTAACGCTCCCAGGTGTACCATGTTCCGAGCTGGAACCAGGGAGGATTTCTTCCAGTTGATCAGCCAATTGTGGGCTTTTATGCACTGGATTGTCAAATCGAGATGACACAAGAGAAGTTCTGGGGAACTCGCCAGGATCAACAAATTGTCTAGGTATGGTAGTATCTTGACCCTTGACGGCGATAGCGTGGCCATCATTACCTCCATAACCTTGGTGAAGACTCGCGGAGCCGTTGTCAAACCAAAAGGTAACGCCCGAATTTGGTAATGAAGGTTGCCCACTGCAAACCGCAGGTAACGCTGATGAGATACCGCAATAGGAATATGAAGGTAAGCATCCTGTATGTCACGGGAGACCATATAATCCCCAGGCTCCATGGCCAGAACAATAGAGCGCAGCGTTTCCATACGGGATTTGGCAATTCGCACATGCTTGTTCAAGGACTTCAGATTGAGAATGGGCTGCGAGGACCTGTTCGGTTTTGGGACTAGAAACAGCAGTGAATAGAACCCCTCTGAGTCAGAGGCACCTGTACCACCACTCCTGTGGACAGGAGGGAATGTACCACTGAGTGCAACGTGTTTGCTTTTGCCGCCCCAGAGGCACATCTGTTAGGCAAAATCGATGAGGGGGGCGAATCTTGAACGGAATTCCCTCACCCAGGTATCCGAAGTGGTCTTCAACCATTCCTGGGTAAAAGCTAGAGGTCGGCCCCCACCATGGGATCCCTCAGAGGGAGGACCGCCCCGTCATGCGGCCAGCTTATCGGTTTTTGAAGCTGGCTGACGGGCGGCCCAAGCATGCTTCGGTCTGGGCTTTGCAGGTCTGGAAGTACGGGCTTGCTTCGGGTACGCCTGACCTTTTGCTTTACCTGGAGTACGAAAGTGCTGAGGGAAAGTACTTTTAGCGTTCTGCACGGAAGGAGCCGTAGTAGGTAGGCAGTTTTAGCAGTAGCCAGGTCAGCCACAATCTTATTGAGGTCTTCTCCAAAGAGAATGTCTCCCTTGAAAGGAAGTACCTCCAGGGTTTTTCTAGAATCCAAATCCACTGACCAGGATCTCAACCAAAGGATACGTCTGGCCAAAACGGATGCAGTAGCAGCTTTGGCCACGAGCACCCCGGCATCAGAAGCTGTCTCCTTAAGGTACAGAGAAGCCGTGGCAATATACGAGAGACATTGTCAAGCATGCTCAGAAATATCAGAAGGCAGTTCCGCCTCGAGTTCCTGAGCCCACGCCTCAACAGCTTCAGCAGTCCAAGTCGCTGCAATAGTCGGCCTTTGAAAAGCCCCAGACAGGGTATAAATCGCTTTTAAACAGCCCTCCTCTTGACGATCCGTCTGTTCCTTCAGAGAGGTGACGGTAGTTACTGGCAGGGCAGAGGAAACAACCATACGCGCCAATTAAGAAACAACAGGCGGAGGGGTTTCCAAATTTTTACACACCTCCGCAGTGAGAGGATAGCGAGCCAACAGTCTCTTATTTGGTGTAAACTTTGTCCCCGGATTTTCCCAGGATTCCTGACGTATGTCAATCAGGTGTTTAGAGTAGGGTAGAACCTGCTTAACCACCTTCTTATGCTTAAACCGATCAGGTTTCTTGTAGACAATTTCAGGCTCAGAATCATCAGCCACCTGAAGAATGAGCCGTATCGCCTCAATCAAATCCGATATATCCACGGACGATTTCCCCTCCCCATCTGAAACGTCAGCGTCAGTGTCCGAGGGGTCAGTATAAGCACCGTCCTCCTCGGAGGACGTGTCAGCTAAGGCCGCAGATCGGGAGGAGGTAATGTCCCTTTTAGAAGACGAGTTAGTCTTATGAGGGCAAGAGTGACCCTTAGATTTGGACATGGATAGGTTCAAATGCTGTAACTGAGTGGAAAGCTGATCCGCCCATGGCGGGTTCACAGCGGGGACCATAATCTGTGATAGCGGCACACGTGGTCCCACAGGGGGCGTCAATTTAATCACAAGTGTGTTTAACAAAGTGGAAAATGTAGCCCAAGGTGGATCTTGTGTTGCCCCGAGTGCTACCGACCCACTGGGGGGCAAGGAAGCCCCTGAACCCGAACTCTCAGCTGCAAAATTATCCTCCATGCCGTCAGTGGCCTCACTACCATGCAGTGTGCTAGAGGCCCCAATGTCGTTGCCACGTGTAGCAGAAATAACAATGTGCACAGTAATGGGCAACTTGGTACAAACAGTAATTTTATATTTAGCAGCACTATACCTAGTAAGAACTCTCAGAATAACAGCGGCAGCTGGCACAGACTGAGGGTTCAATAGGAATAAAATATATATATAGAGACTATAATTCACAAGTAAAAAATACTCCAGTAGTATAACTTGTGAGACAAACCTATATTATCAGAGAAAAACCTGAAACACTTGGGCCCCCACAGGTAAAGTAATATAGGAATAGCACAGAGTGAAATAACCTGCAATAAGGCAAACGCACAGCAGCTACATGCACACACGCACACACACATATATAGTCACAAACGTACCATGCAGATATCATGTACCATAAACTGCACTGGACTAGCAGTACAAAGTAATACTCAGTATGGCTATATGTGATAATGATAGATATAACAAACACAGTAAGCACTGGATGTATATCACAGGGTGTTTGTACCACACAACCCTGACAGTATGCACTCTTTCTTAACTAGCACAGTCGCAGTGACAGGTAGAATACTCAAGTGTCCTGTAGGAAGCACAGCACTGGCAGTCAGGCGGTTCCACAGAGGAGGATTTGCCCCAGCAGTCCTAGAAACAGCTCAGCTCCACCTGTAATGACCGCTGATCAGGAGTGAGGGAGAGATATGCTGCTCCAGGGCGGGAACATTACAGAAATGGCACCCTGGGGCTGTGGGGAGGGGCCTCAGGTCGGCCTACTTCCCCTGCTGGCATCCCCACCGGGTGTGCGGGCAGTAAAAGAAGTGGGGGATAATAGTACAAGTGTCCCCCCTGACCTGTGCCCCTATAAAAACACCCTGGTGGCTAGTGGAATAGCAGCCCAGTAATCTGTGTCCACGCCAGAGCTCACGCGGCCCGCCTCCTACAGCCACGCGGGATCACGGTGTACAGCGTGGCACAGAAGCCTCTTACCTTACCCTTGACAGCGGCCCCGCTATACGGGAGACGGCAGCGTGTGTGACTCACGAGAACAGAGGAAGAAAAGCCAGCGCCTCAGCTGTAGTGACCCGGCAACCGCGGCGCGGGAGTATACAGCGCCGCTGGGCAGGGCCGGATCTTGCCCTTGTAGCGCCCCGGGCAAAAATAGGGGCGTGGCTTCATATGGGGCGTGGTCAGTTACGCCCCCATTTGTGCCCCCTGTAGCGCAGCTGAAAAATAAATAAATACAAGTATACTTACAATCCCCGCTCCTGATTCCAGACCTCCTCCTCCGCCGCTCTTCTCCTGTCCTCGGATCTATGGGAGAGACGTCATTACATCTCTCCCATAGCACAGCATAGACACTAGAGGTCAATTATGACCCCTAGTGTCTGTGCCACTATGCTGTGCGCGATGACATCATCGCGCACTGCACAGCAAAGGTCCTCTCCATGAAGAGAAACTAGACGCTTAGCATCTTAGGAACAGTCTAAAGCTTTGAGCCTGTTGGTGCCTCGGATCAAGATCCTACTCTACACCCCGCTGTTATTCCTTGTGGAGCCCAGTGTACCCCGCAACAGAAATAGTAAGACTATAAAAATAAAATAAGAAAGCTTAGGGCTGCTAAAAACCAGCAGCCCTCTGACCATGGGGGGTCATTCCGAGTTGATCGCTCGTTGACGATTTTCGCAACGGAGCGATTAAGGCAAAAATGCGCATGTGCATGGTACGCAGTGCGCATGCGCTAAGTATTTTAGCACAAAACTTAGTAGATTTACTCACGTCCGAACGAAGAATTTTCATCGTTGAAGTGATCGGAGTGTGATTGACACCCACTGTGTTTCTGGGCGGAAACTGACCGTTTTCTGCGAGTGTGCAGAAAAACGCAGGCGTGTCAGGATAAAACGCGGGAGTGTCTAGAGAAACGGGGGAGTGGCTGGCCGAACGCAGGGCATTTGTGACGTCAAACCAGGAACGAAACGGACTGAGCTGATCGCAGTATAGGAGTAAGTCTCGAGCTACTCAGAAACAGATAAGAATTTTCTATTCGCAATTCTGCTAATCTTTCGTTCGCTATTCTGCTAAGCTAAGATACACTCCTAGAGGGCGGCGGCCTAGCGTGTGCAATGCTGCTAAAATCAGCTAGCGAGCGAACAACTCGGAATGACCCCCATGGTCCGGCTCCTGCCGCACCAAACAAAAAACTGATTTGCCTAAGCAAAGAGCCGGGGATATATGAACGGGCCCATTGCATGCTGGGAGGCCGGAAAGCTTTGACCGATTGGTGCAGATCCACTGTTGCTTCATAATATCCCATTGTTATCCTGTGGATAACCTGTGGTCCCTGCCGGAGAAAAAGGAGATTTATAGTAGACTTACCATAGTTAAATCTCTTTCTGTGATGTACACTGGTTTCCATAAGGAATAACATCGGGGTGTAGAGCTGGATCTTGATCCAAGGCACCAACAGTCTAAAGCTTTGACTGTTCCCAGGATGCACTGCACCGCCTCCTCTATAGACCCGCCTCCAGGCACTGGAGCTCCGTTTCAATAACCAGTCCAATGCAGTAGCAGGTAAGAGACGGTAGATGTTAGTCACATAGAACAACGTTCTCATGACAGGAGAAGGGACTAGCGGCTAATGCCATACAAACCCAAGAAGTTAAGTGCGTCAGGGTGGGCGCCCTGTGGAATCCAGTGTATTTTGCAGAAAGATATTTAACTATGGTAAGTCTACCATAAATCTCCTTTTCTGCAGTGGGGTACACTGGTATTCTATAGGGAAGAACATCGGGGATGTACTAAAGCAGTTCCTAATGGGTGAGGACGCACTGTAGCGGGTACAAGAACCCGGCGTCCAAAGGAAGCATCCTGGGAGGCGGAAGTATCAAAGGCATAGAAAATGATAAACGTGTTCACTGAGGACCACGTAGCCGCCTTGCACAATTGTTCTGTGGACGCGCCACAGCGGGCCGCCCAAGAAGGTCCACTAGACAGAGTAGAATGGGCTTTGATAGCTTTAATAGCAGGCTGGGAGCCCAGCCTGCGCATAGGCTTGTGCAATCACCATTCTAATACATCTGCCCAAGGTTTGCTTATTCGCAGGCCAGCCACGTTTGTGAAAACCAAAAAGTACAAAAAGGGAATCTGACCTCCTGATAGAGGCAGTCCTTTTCACATAAATACGTAGAGCCCGTATCACATCCAAAGATCTTTCTTTGGAGGACACACCAGAAGAGATGAAGACCGGAACCACAATCTCCTGGTTAAGGTGAAAAGATGATACCACCTTAGGAAATAACCAGGCGAGTTCTAAGAACTGCCCGGGCACAGTGAAACATCAGAAAGGGTGGACAACAGGATAAAGCGCCTAAGTCTGACACCCTCCTAGCAGCGGCAATAGCCAATAGATACACAACCTTAACCGTAAGGCATTTAAGGTCCACAGACTCAAGAGGTTCAAATTGAGACTCTTGTAGGGCATTCAGAACAACAAACCGATCCCACGGAGCCACAAGGAGGGACATAGGGAGGCTGAATCCATAGAACACCGAGTTAAAGTGTCAACGTCAGGAAGAGACACAATTTTTCTCTGAAACCACACTGACAAGGCAGATATATGGACCTTAAGCGAGGCCAGACGAAGGCCCAAGTCTAGGCCCTGTTGTAGAAAAGCCAAAAGTCTGGAAGTTTTGAAAGTATATGCATCATAATTCTTAGCCGCACACCAGGTGAAGTAAGAATTCCAGACCCTATAATAAATCCGAGCTGAAGCTGGTTTATGGGCTTTCAACAGTTTGAATGCCCGCCTGAGAGAACCCTTTTGCTTCCAGGAGAGATGCTTCAAGAGCCACGCCGTCAAAGCCAGTCTGGCCAGGTCTGGGTAGACACAAGGGCCCTGAACGAGGAGGTCTGGGCGTTGAGGAAGTAGAAGAGGACGCTCTATCGAGAGACCCTGCAGGTCTAAGAATCAATGCCGTCTGGGCCACGCTGGAGCGACTAGAAGTAGTATTCCTCCTTCTTGCTTGAACTTCCATATTTCCCTGGGCAGGAGTGACACTGGAGGGAACACGTATGGCGGCCGAAAGTTCCATTGAATTGCCAGTGCATCCACAAATGCTGCTTGAGGATCCATTGTCCTTGCTCCGAAGACCGGAACCTTGTGATTGTGCCGAGATGCCATCAGGTCTACACCTGGTAGGCCCCACTTGTCCACTAGGAGTTGAAATACTTCTGGATGAAAACTCCACTCTCCGGTGTGCATGTCCTGACGCCTGAGGAAGTCCGCTTCCCAATTGAGGACTCCCGGAATGAACATTGCTGATAAGGCTGGTAGATGGCGTTCCGCCCATTGGAGGATTGTGGACACTTCCATCATTGCCATGCAGCTTCAAGTGCCGCCTTGATGATTTATGTACGCCTGTTCTGTACCAGAGGCAGGGCCAGTGTCAACGCACTGAACACTGCCCGCAATTCTAGAATGTTTATCTGGAGGAGGGATTCCTCCTTGGTCCACCGACCCTGGAGAGAGTATTGCTCTAGCACCGCGCCCCAACCCTGCAGACTGGCATCCATAGTCAGTAGGACCCAGTTGGGGATCTAGAAGGGATGGCCCCTGCTTTACTGTTGGTCCTGTAGCCACCAGCTCAGTGACAGACAAACCTCCGGAGTCAAGGAGATCATTTGAGACCTGAACAGATGAGGCAGGCCGTCCCACTTGGAAAGGATTAACCCCTGCAGAGGGCGGGAATGAAATTTAGCGTACTCCACCATGTTGAAAGCAGACACAACGAGGCCTAGTACTTGCATCGCTGAGTGTATAGACACTCTTGGTGACAGAAGTATCTGATCCTGTCCTGAAGTTTCAAGGCTTTCTCCGAGAGACAAGAACAGTCTTTGGCTATGTGTCCCCAGCAGTGCCCTCAGGTGCACAATGCTCCGAGCAGGGACCAGCAAGGACTTCTTACAGTTGATGAGCCACCCGTGGGCTTGTAGGAAGTTTACCGTCAATCATAGATGACTGAGGACATCGTGGGAGTTTGCCAGGATCAGCAAGTAGTCCAGGGACGGCAGGATCCTTACTCCCTGGTGACGGAGATAAGCCGTCATCACGGCCATAATCTTGGTGAAGATCTGAGGAGCAGTGGCCAGTCCCTCACACCTGCCTCAGGGGGCGCCTCCTGGTGTAAAGAACAGGTGGCGGTAGCATTGCGAGACAGGGAATGTCTGGCATTGACATATATATTGAACGCGGCAGAGCCTGGAACCGATCATGAAGGTTGCCAACAGCAAACCGCAAAAAGTGCTGATGCGATATTGCAATAGGTATATGCAGGTAAGCATCTTGTATAACGAGGCATACCATATAATCTCCGGGTTCCATGGCCAGTACAATTGAGCGCAGTGATTCCAGACGGAACTTGGATACTCTCAACTTTTCAGTGATTTGAGGTTGAGTATAAGCCGGAAAGACCCATTGGGTTTCGGTACTAGAAACAGGTTTGAATAGTATCCTCTGCCTCTTTGGGATAGAAGTGCCTTCACCACCCCTCCTGTACCTAGGAGGGAACTCACACTCAATGTTAGAGCTTGCGCCTTTAACGGATCCGAAGGGGTAACCGTTGTGCAAAAATAAGATTTTACTTACCGATAAATCTATTTCTCGTAGTCCGTAGTGGATGCTGGGGACTCCGTCAGGACCATGGGGATTAGCGGGCTCCGCAGGAGACAGGGCACATCTAAAAAGCCTTTTAGGTCACATGGTGTGTACTGGCTCCTCCCCCTATGACCCTCCTCCAAGCTTCAGTTAGGTACTGTGCCCGGACGAGCGTACACAATAAGGAAGGATCTTGAATCCCGGGTAAGACTCATACCAGCCACACCAATCACACCGTACAACTTGTGATCTGAACCCAGTTAACAGTATGATAACAAAACGAAGTAGCCTCTAACAAGATGGCTCACAACAATAGTAATAACCCGATTTTTTGTAACAATAACTATGTACAAACATTGCAGACAATCCGCACTTGGGATGGGCGCCCAGCATCCACTACGGACTACGAGAAATAGATTTATCGGTAAGTAAAATCTTATTTTCTCTAACGTCCTAGTGGATGCTGGGGACTCCGTCAGGACCATGGGGATTATACCAAAGCTCCCAAACGGGCGGGAGAGTGCGGATGACTCTGCAGCACCGAATGAGAGAACTCCAGGTCCTCCTTAGCCAGAGTATCAAATTTGTAAAATTTTACAAACGTGTTCTCCCCTGACCACGTAGCTGCTCGGCAAAGTTGTAATGCCGAGACCCCTCGGGCAGCCGCCCAGGATGAGCCTACTTTCCTTGTGGAGTGGGCCTTTACAGATTTAGGCTGTGGCAGGCCTGCCACAGAATGTGCTACATATCCAACGTGCAATCGTCTGTTTAGACGCAGGAGCACCCATCTTGTTGGGTGCATACAATATAAACAACGAGTCAGATTTTCTGACTCCAGCTGTCCTTGAAATATATATTTTTAATGCTCTGACAACGTCCAGTAACTTGGAATCCTCCAAGTCGTTAGTCGCCGCAGGCACCACAATAGGCTGGTTCAAGTGAAAAGCTGAAACCACCTTAGGGAGAAATTGAGGACGTGTCCGCAATTCTGCCCTGTCCGAATGGAAAATCAGATATGGGCTTTTGTACGACAAAGCCGCCAATTCTGACACTCTCCTGGCTGAAGCCAGGGCCAATAGCATGGTTACCTTCCATGTAAGGTATTTTAAATCTACTGATTTTAAAGGCTCAAACCAATGAGATTTGAGAAAATTTAGAACCACGTTCAAATCCCACGGTGCCACTGGAGGCACTATTGGGGGTTGTATATGTAGTACACCTTTTACAAAAGTCTGTACTTCAGGCACTGACGCCAGTTCTTTCTGGAAGAAAATTGATAAGGCCGAAATTTGAACTTTAATGGTCCCCAATTTGAGGCCCAAAGACAATCCTGCTTGCAGGAAATGTAAGAATCGACCCAATTGAAATTCTTCCGTTGGAGCCTTCTTAGCTTCACACCACGCAACATATTTTCTCCAAATACGGTGATAATGTTGTGCGGTCACATCTTTCCTGGCTTTAATTAAAGTAGGAATAACTTCCTCAGGAATGCCCTTTTCTTTTAGAATCCGGCGTTCAACCGCCATGCCGTCAAACGCAGTCGCGGTAAGTCTTGGAACATACAAGGTCCCTGTTGAAGCAGGTCCCTTCTTAGAGGTAGAGGCCACGGATCCTCCGTGAGCATCTCTTGAAGTTCCGGATACCAAGTTCTTCTTGGCCAGTCCGGAGCTACCAGTATTGTTCTTACTCCTCTTTTCCGTATAATTCTCAGTACCTTTGGTATGAGAGGCAGAGGAGGGAACACATATACTGACTGGTACACCCATGGTGTTACCAGAGCGTCCACAGCTATTGCCTGTGGGTCTCTTGACCTGGCGCAATACCTGTCCAACTTTTTGTTGAGGCGAGACGCCATCATGTCCACCTTTGGTTTTTCCCAACGGTTCACCATCCTGTTGAAGACTTCTGGATGAAGTCCCCACTCTCCCGGGTGAAGGTCGTGTCTGCTGAGGAAGTCTGCTTCCCAGTTGTCCACTCCCGGGATGAACACTGCTGACAGTGCTACGACATGATTCTCCGCCCAGCGCAGAATCCGTGCAGTTTCTGTCATTGCACTTCTGCTTCTCGTGCCGCCTTGTCGGTTGACGTGAGCGACTGCCGTGATGTTGTCGGACTGGATCAGCACCGGCTGATCCTGAAGCAGAGGTCTTGCTTGGCTTAGGGCATTGTATATCGCTCTTAGCTCCAGTATATTTATGTGAAGAGACTTTTCCAGGGTTGACCACACGCCCTGGAAGTTTCTTCCCTTTGTGACTGCTCCCCAACCTCGTAGGCTGGCATCCGTAGTCACCAGGACCCAGTCCTGTATGCCGAATCTGCGGCCCACTAACAGATGGGCCGTCTGCAACCACCACAGGAGAGACAATCTTGTTCTCGGTGACAATGTTATCCTCTGATGCATATGCAGATGCGATCCGGACCATTTGTCCAGTAGATCCCACTGGAATGTCCGAGCATGGAATCTGCCGAAAGGAATCGCTTCGTACGAAGCCACCATCTTTCCCAGGACTCTCGTGCATTGATATACTGACACAGTTCCTGGTTTTAGGAGGTTCCTGACAAGTTCGGATAACTCCCTTGCTTTCTCTTCCGGGAGAAACACCTTTTTCTGAACCGTGTCCAGAATCATGCCCAAAAACAACAGATGTGTTGTCGGAGTCAATTGAGATTTTGGAAGATTTAGAATCCACCCGTGTTGTTGAAGCACTACTTGTGATAGTGCAACACTGGCTTCCAGCTGTTCTCTGGACTTTGCCCTTATCAGGAGATCGTCCAAGTAAGGGATAATTAATACGCCTTTTCTTCGTAGAAGAACCATCATTTCGGTCATTACCTTGGTAAAGACCCGAGGAGCCGTGGACAAACCGAACGGCAGCGTTTGAAACTGATAATGACAGTCTTGTACCACGAACCTGAGATACCCTTGGTGTGAAGGGTAAATTGGGACATGTAGATAAGCATCTTTTATGTCCAAGGAAACCATGAAGTCCCCTTCTTCCAGATTCGCTATCACTGCTCTGAGTGACTCCATCTTGAACTTGAATTTCTGTATGTACAGGTTCAAGGATTTCAGATTTAGAATAGGTCTTACCGAACCGTCCGGTTTCGGTACCACAAATAGTGTGGAATAATACCCCTTTCCCTGTTGTAGGAGGGGTACCTTGACTATCACCTGCTGAGAATACAGCTTGTGAATGGCTTCCAAAACCAACGTCCTTTCTGAGGGAGACGTTGGTAAAGCAGATTTTAGGAACCGGCGAGGAGGAGACCTTTCGAACTCCAGCAT
This sequence comes from Pseudophryne corroboree, assembly GCF_028390025.1. Lineage (NCBI taxonomy): Eukaryota > Metazoa > Chordata > Amphibia > Anura > Myobatrachidae > Pseudophryne > Pseudophryne corroboree. The sequence continues at coordinate 675,518,852 of NC_086449.1, forward strand.
GTACCCCTGAGATATTATCTGCAGGACCCACGGGTCTACTTGTGAGTAATCCCATTGATTGCTGAAATTTTTGAGCCGACCCCCCACCGTTCCTAAGTCTACTTGTACAGCCCCAGCGTCATGCTGATGGCTTTGTAGAAGCCTGGGCGGGCTTCTGTTCCTGGGTAGGGGCTGCATGCTGCCCTTTCCTCTGCCTCGCGGCAGATAAGACTGTCCTTTTGGTCGCTTTTTATATGAGCGAAAGGACTGCGGCTGAAAAGACGGTGTCTTTTTCTGTTGGGAAGGAGTCTGAGGTAAAAAGGTGGATTTGCCGGCAGTTGCCGTGGCCACCAAGTCCGAAAGACCGACCCCAAACAATTCCTCTCCCTTGTATGGCAATACTTCCATATGCCTCTTGGAATCCGCATCACCTGACCACTGTCGCGTCCATAAACTTCTTCTGGCAGATATGGACATCGCGCTTACTCTTGATGCTAGAGTACAAACATCCCTCTGAGCATCTCGCATATAAAGAAATGCATCCTTTAATTGCTCTAGAGTCAATAAAATACTGTCCCTATCCAGGGTATCAATATTTTCAGTCAGAGAATCCAACCACACTACCCCAGCGCTGCACATCCAGGCTGAGGCTATTGCCGGTCGCAGTATAACACCAGTATGCGTGTACATATTTTTCAGTGTAGTTTCCAGCCTCCTATCTGCTGGATCCTTGAGGGCGGCCGTATCAGGAGACGGTAACGCCACTTGCTTTGATAAACGTGTGAGCGCCTTATCCACCCTAGGGGGTGTTTCCCAGCGGGCCCTAACCTCTGGTGGGAAAGGGTATAATGCCAATAACTTCTTTGAAATTGGCAATTTTCTATCGGGGGTAACCCACGCTTCATCACACACATCATTCAATTCCTCTGATTCTGGGAAAAATACAGGCAGTTTTTTAACCCCCCACATAATACCCCTTTTTGAGGTACCAGTAGTATCAGAGAGCTGCAAAGCCTCCTTCATTGCCGTAATCATATAACGTGTGGCCCTATTGGAAAATACGTTTACTTCCTCACCGTCGACACTAGATTCATCTGTGTCGGTACCCGTGTCGACTGACTGAGGTAAGGGACGTTTTACAGCCCCTGACGGTGTCTGAGATGCCTGAACCGGTACTAACTGGTTTGCCGGGCGTCTCATTTCGTCAACTGACTTTTGTAATGTGCTGACATTATCACGTAATTCCATAACCAAAGCCATCCATTCCGGTGTCGACTCCCTAGGGGGTGACATTACCATCATCGGCAATTGCTCTGCCTCCACACCAACATCGTCCTCAAACATGTCGACACACACGTACCGACACACACAGCAGCCACACAGTGAATGCTCTATTGAAGACAGGACCCTCCTAGCCCTTTGGGGAGACAGAGGGAGAGTTTGCCAGCACACACCAAAAGCGCTATTATTTATATAACAACCCTAAAAGGTGTTGTTCTTATATATATGCGCTTTCAATATACAATTATATCGCCAAATTTATGCCCCCCTCTCTCTTTGTTACCCTGTTTCTGTAGTGCAGTGCAGGGGAGAGTCGTGGGAGCCTTCCTCACCAGCGGAGCCGTGCAGGAAAATGGCGCCGAGTGCTGAGAATAAGCTCCGCCCCTTTTCCGGCGGGCTTTTCTCCCGGTTTTTTTAATAAACTGGCCTGGGTAAAATACATACATATAGCCTTAATGGCTATATGTAATGTATTTATTTGCCTCTAAGGTATTTAATATTGCTGCCCAGGGCGCCCCCAGCAGCGCCCTGCACCCTCCGTGACCGAGATCCGTGAGCCGTGTATGCAACAATGGCGCACAGCTGCAGTGCTGTGCGCTACCTCTATGAAGACCCTGAAGTCTTCTGCCGCCTGTTTCCGGACCTCCGTCTCTGCCGTCTTCAGCGTCTGTAAGGGGGAATCAGCGGCGCGGCTCCGGGACGAGCCCCAGGCTGACCTGTGTTCCGACTCCCTCTGGAGCTCAGTGTCCAGTAGCCTAAGACTTCAATCCTCCTGCACGCAGGTGAGTTGCCAGTCTCTCCCCTAAGTCCCACGTTGCAGTGCTCCTGTCGCCAGCAGGAGACACTGATTAGAAACCTAAAAAAAAAAAAACTTTTTCTAACTAGCTCTTTAAGAGAGCCACCTAGATTGCACCCTCTCGGACGGGCACAAAAACCTAACTGAAGCTTGGAGGAGGGTCATAGGGGGAGGAGCCAGTACACACCATGTGACCTAAAAGGCTTTTTAGATGTGCCCTGTCTCCTGCGGAGCCCGCTAATCCCCATGGTCCTGACGGAGTCCCCAGCATCCACTAGGACGTTAGAGAAACTGGCAATGGGGATGCCTCTTGATACTACGTAACCGTGAGAGACATTTTGTCGTACCCATGCGTCTGAAGTGGTCATTAACCAGACATGGGTGAATTGCAGAAGTCGGACTCACACCCTGGGGACCCCCAGGGGGAAGTCTATCCCGTCATGCAGCAGGCTTGTCATGTTTAGAAGCAGGCTGACTGACTGCCCAGGATTAATAGGACATGGGCTTAGTGTTTTTTTTTGGGAGCACGAGATATGACCTTCGCTTTCCCATGAGGCCGAAAGCAGGTAAAGGTGGTACCTTTTGCCCTCTGTGCAGAAGGATTAGCATTTGAGAAAAGCGGACATAGCAGCTGTCGAGCCAGACCCAATTTTTAATTAGGTCTTCCCCAAAGAGGATGTCTCCAGTAAAGGGGAATACCTCCAAGGACTTTTGGAGTCCAGTTCCACCTTCCATGACCTCAACCACAGAATACGGCGAGCCAGGACAGACGTATTCGACGCCTTGGCAGCCGACACACCTGCCTCAGGGGGCGCCTCCTGGTGTAAAGAACAGGTGGCGGTAGCATTGTGAGACAGGGAATGTCTGGCATTGACAGATATATTCAGGCAGCACATCCTCTTATGCCTGAACCAATCATCAATATATTTTGCAGCCCCAAGAGGATGCAATCATGATCTATGTACAACACCTGTAAGGGCATAATAGACTTCAGGCATCCCTCCAAATGCTTATCTGTCGGTTCCTACAGTGAGGGGACAGTGGATGACACCCGATGGGTGACACATTAGTTCACTAGCAGTGAATTATCTAATTGTTATGTAATTCTGCAGGGGTAGGATATCAAGCTAATGCCCGTTGTAGACAGGGCGAATGTCTTCCCTATATTAGACTATGGGTCTTGTCTGATGTACACTAAATGGTCAAAATGTGGTAACAGAATTTTATTTACCCTCTGACGTGTGAACATATCAGTTTGCTTAACCATAATAGGGGAATCCTCTTATCATGATTTGTAGGATTTGCTTCCCAATAACCACAAGGGCAGTGGTATCATTTAGCAATGGAAAATCCTTGTCAGAAACACCCAATATAGATACTGACAGGACAGCATGTTCCCCCTCTCTTCAGATTAAATATCTGAGAGATTATTGGATAGGGAGGAGGAAGTAGCACGCTCAGATGACCCAGAGACACGAGTGTGACCTGGAATAAGGTTTTGCCTGAGGAAGGGATGAGTCATATGCTACAACGTGTGAGGTAAAATGTTCCCGCCCAAAGCGGAGTAACCATGGGAACATTAGGGACTGTAATGTTAGAGGTGGTCCCATAGGGGGCATAAAGCATTCCATTAGAGAACCCAGTGGGTTTGAGAACACAGCCCAGGTTGGCTTCTGATTGATTACAGGAGCTGCGGACTGACTGGGAGATGTATGAGACATAGTACACAGACCATCACACAAAACTTCCCCCTCAGTTAAATCTGTTGCGAATGAACTGGAGGGTTGCAGGAGCGTACCCAGATTTACTGCCCTACATGTTAAACATTATACACAAATGCAACAGAGAGCGGCTTAGTATGATGAAGCCAGACAGCGTACAATACCTGCAAATAAATCCGTTAGCATGTGACTGAGTACCCAGTACACAACACCTGCGAATAAATCCGGTATTGTGAATGAGTGTACAGAGTATAATACACATAATAGGTAAATACTGTGACGCATTATACATTGACCCAGACACACCTAGTCCCCTAGGGTACAGTATACAGTGATAGATATATCTGGAATACACCGCAGTGAAATCACATAGCAGATACAGGCACACACAGTCACATTTGCAATGCAGATAATTATTTTCATGACAATAAAATTACATTGGATTATTATATGAACACATCTATCTATCTCTCTCTCTCTATATCTATCTATCTATATATATATATATATATATATATATATATACACATACACACACACACACAGTGGCGGATCCATGGGGGGGGGGGGGCACTGGGGCAAGTGACCCCCCTGTCATTTGTGGCCTCCGTCCCCCATCCCCTCCTGGCGCCGCACAGGGAGATGACGGGCGCCCGCTGAGATTGTGTTACCATCTCCCTGCACATCGGCAGCCGGAGGCAGGAGCTCAGTACTGAGCTCCGGCTTCCGGCGCTGTCACTGTGCGGCGTGCGCTATGGGAGAGACGTCAGTCATGATGTCTCTCTTAGTGCTGAGGAGCGGACGTCAAGAGGAGGACTGCAGCGGTCTGGAAGCGGGAACGGCGCTCGGTAAGTATGATGGTTTTTTCTTCCTTAGTGCAGCAGGGGCATCTACTGGGGGCAAACTACAGGGGGACATTACTACTGGTGGGCATCAACAAGGGGCATTACTACTGGCGGGTCATCTATTGGGGGCATTACTACTGGGGGACATTTTTACTGGGGGGTCATATATTGGGGGCAAACTACTGGAGGACATTACTGGGGGGCAAACTACTGGGGGACATTATTATTGGGAGGCTACTGAGGGACATTATTACTGGGGGCCAACTACAGGAGGGCATTACTACTGGCGGCGTAACTACAGGGGCATTACTACTTGGGGGCTAAACTACAGGGGGGCATAACTACAGGGGCCAAACTACAGGGGGGCATAACTACAGGGGCCAAACTACTGGGGGATAACTACAGGGGCCAAACTACTGGGGGATAACTACAGGAGCCAAACTACTGGAGCATTATTACTGGGGGCATCACTACTGGGGGGTCATCTATTGGGGGCATTACTAAGGGGGCAGCTACTGGGGGACATCTATTGGGGGCATTACTACTGGGGGGTCATATATTGAGGGCAAACTCCTAGGGGGCATTACTACTGGAGGACATTATTACTGGGGGGGCATCTACTGGGGCAAACTACTTGGGGACATTATTACTGGGGGCCAACTACAAAGGGGCTAACTACAGGAGGGCATTACTACTGGCGGCGTAACTACAGGGGCATTACTACTGGCGGCTTAACTACAGGAGCATTACTACTTGGGGGCTAAACTACAGGGGGGCCAAACTACTGGGGGCATAACTACAGGGGCCAAACTACTGGGAGCATTATTACTGGGGGCATCACTACTGGGGGGGTCATATATTGGGGGCATTACTAAGGGGGCAGATACTGGGGGACATCTATTGGGGCATTACTACTGGGGGGTCATATATTGGGGGCAAACTCCTAGGGGGCATTACTACTGGAGGACATTATTACTGGGGGGCATCTACTGGGGCAAACTACTTGGGGACATTACTGGGGGCCAACTACAAAGGGGCTAACTACTAGGGGCATACTACAGGAGGGCATTACTACTGGCGGCGTAACTACAGGGGCATTACTACTGGCGGCGTAACTACAGGGGCATTACTACTTGGGGGCTAAACTACAGTGGGGCCAAACTACTGGGGGCATAACTACAGGGGCCAAACTACTGGGGGATAACTACTGGGGGCTAAACTACAAGGGGGGTAAACTACAGGGGGGCATTACTACTGGTGGCTAAACTACAAGCAGGCAAACTACTGGGGGCATTACCACTGGGAGGCTAAACTAAAGGGGGCGGGGGTAAACTGCTGGGATCATAACTGCAGGGGCATTACCACTGGGGGCATAGCTACTAGGACGCTAAATGACTGGGGGCATTACTACAGGCAACAATACTACTGGGGGCAATACGGGCATTGCATAAGGGGCACCACTACTTTGGGGTCTATATAAGGGGTACTACCAGTATAGTGGACATTGCATAATGAGCGCTACAACTGTGGGCATTGTATAAGAAGCGCCACCTCACATGCACCGAAGCCGCACGCAAATGTACTTGCCCCTTCCATGGTGCCCCCTATCATTTTCTTCTGGATCCGCCCCTGTACACACATACATATACATATATATATACATATATATATATATATATATATATATATATATATATATATATATATATATAACAATGCGCGGTCTGAGACCGGATGTATATATCAGAATACTCGTACAATATATTCTGGCACAAGTACACTTGTTCTTAACGAATGCGGTCTTAAGTGACATGTAGAATAGTTAAGTGTTTGTAAAACTACGGCGCTGATGTGCAGGCGGGTTTAATAGGGAGACCTTGCCCTTCAGTCCCGAGACCAGTCACATCTATTTTAGAAAATGGCACCCAGCAGCTCAGTCAGGGAGAGTGTAAGGCAGCTCCAAAGCAGGAATACCAGCAGTAGATGGCGCACGGAGCTGGGGCTACAGGTCAAGCGCCTTATCCCCTATGCTGGTCCTCACCACCTGGTACTATGGAGCCTTATTAAAATGGATATATAGGTATCCAAACTGTGCTCATCCATGCCCTTGTGGATATAGTGGGGTCCCTGCACGGCCACAGTGTCTACGTCAGCGTCGCGATCTGTCTCCTTAGACCGCCATTTACCGGTGAGTCCCACTTAGGGGACCCTCTTACCTCATCCCTGATGTGCAGCCGCGCGATCCAGGAGCGCGACAGCAGCGGTATGCCTAAAAACCGTTGCGTCTCCGCTGCAAGCACTCGGGAACCAGGGCGCGGGAGTATGCAGCGCCGCTGATGGAGCAGCAGCACAGCATGTCAAGATGACATAGAAAGTGCTGCGGCCCTTGAAGTCTTCTAAAAAAAAGCTCTTTTAAGTGCTGCCTAGCGCAGCCCCCCTGTTAGTTGACGTGCACTGCAGGCTCTAACTTACAAACTGAGCTCCAGTGCCTGGAGGCGGGGCTATAGAGGAGGCAGTGCCGTGCATCCTGGGAACAATCAAAGCTTTAACCTGTTGGTGCCTCGGATCAAAATCCAACTCTACACCCCGATGTTATTCCCTGTGGAATACCAGTGTACCCCGCTGCAGAAAATAAATTATATATACTGTGTGTGTATATATTATATATATATATATATATATATATATATATATATATATATATGAAAAATGGCACATCTAACACAATTTAAAACACAGTGAAAGAAAGTAAATGTTGATTGAACAAAACACCATTACATGATCAGCAAGGCAATATCTTGATTAACTTTATTAAGTTGTCAAATCTGATAATTACAGATAAAATACGCATTTGCATGTGTTACAAATTACTTTTTTACAGAAACAGAAAAGTACAGTACAAACTGTAAAAAGACAGACAAGCTAGCTTGTCCCAACTTTTTCTGATGAGATTGGGCAAGTAATTAGTTTTCCTCTGTTATGAACAAGTTTGCAGAGACTCTTATAGACATGATTTCAATATTACAAATATTACACTACTTTACAAAATTTAAACTTACTTGAAATGAGCAACAGGTGTCCTATACAGAAATGTAAAACTGTATACAAAGGTCTTCCATTGATGTAGCTGATTTCCATTGATCAAAATAAATCACTAAGTAATGCATCTTCTCTGCTACTATAGACCAGCATTCTCCTCTTCAGTGGAAGTATAGGTGAAAATTACAAGTGCAGTAATATTCATCTACCATAACATTAAACAATCACTTATTTTGTTCACCAATTCATGTCACCAATATAAAATGCAAATAGGAAATTTACTGACTGGTTTCAATTGACTAGGTAAGTGATTATGCGTATGTGTGTGTTGCCAAAAGTCATTTGGTTTTGGACAATTAGATGAACCAAATATATTTGAGGAAAACTGTTGAATAATATGATTTCAGAAAGGAAATCTTGCATTTCCAGTGAACCTCTACCATACTTTCCACTGCTCAGACAACTTAACGTAAAATAAAATTCAGGATAAATTAGGGCATTTATATTCATTCTCATGGAGCCAGAATTTAGCAATGTCCACGCTCAAGAAATAAAACGTTCACCTAAAGAATATGATCTCATGATTACATATTAAGGGATGTTATGATTACATATTAAGGCTGTGATCTTGTAGGAAGCATTTTTCTATGCATAGCTGCAAACATGATCATTTGCGTTAGACACATAGTGATAATTATATAATCTAATAAAAGGTGATTGTACAAGAACAATGTAGGGACCACTCTATGAAATTCATTTGGCCATAAGGAAAATGTACTAGCAATGTGAAATAAAAGTTTCTACGAGAGGTTTACTTGGTATTTTAATAAAAAGTTAATATTCAAAATTGACCATATTAAGCAGTAAGCAATTATAAATTCCAGTGATAGTACCAATATATTGTACATATTCATTTACTATTTATATCCCCTCATTACAGAGTTTTAAGGCTTCACAAGAAGAACACCAACTTAATTTTTCCCCCTGGAAAGTAGTCTTTATCAAACTGTCCATAAACAACCTGAGATCCCTGTACTTTGATCCTGGAGAATACCTCTCCAATCCATCGCTGAGCAAAGGACAGGACAACTGAAAATAATCTTCAGCAATAACTGGTGTCACATATTCCAATAGTTTTAAAATAAAAAAGATGCATCTGCCAAAGGACTACTGTCAACATCCTAATATTAAGAGGCAAAACAGTAGGTTTTCAAGAATATGGATTCCTGCAGTTTCGGGAAAAGCATTCAAGGCCGGCGCTAACAAGCTGGAACATTTCAAAGTAGAAAGTGCTATTTCAGTCTCATGGTGTCAAGAGGGCAATGAGACTGCCTTCTGAAACTTCCTTTTTGAGAGTTGTTGCCACAGTGACAGCAAACAATGCACCCACCTCTTGTGACAAAAGATCCCAATTGTGGGGGAAGAACAATGTTAAATAAAACAAAATATATTTTAAGTGACATTGGGGCAGATTTAAGGAAGTGATAAACCAGTGATACGTGCAAGGTGATAAACGCACCAGCCAATCAGCCCCCAACTGTTAATTTACATATTGGAGGCGACTGGCTGGTGCATTTACCACCTTGCACTTATCACTGGTTTATCACTTCCTTCTGCCTTCTGTTAACAGTCATGTTTTCCAACAATGTGTAATTCTTTCCCTAGTATTGTTTTTGTTTACTAGAACCTTCCCTTCTTCACCCTTTTTCGAACAGTTACCCGACATATTGCACAGTAACAGTGAGCAGTTGAAATCAACATTGTACAGTCCTGGAACTTAACTATAAGCAGTGCTTATGTAGTCTGCTGGGGATACAAGTGTTTTCACAACATTTATACTGTCGGCAGAGAAATGTCAACAGGATAATGCAGACATGGTAGTAATATGATATAAAGCAGGTTAACTGCATAAGCATTCTAACTTTAAACATGATCGTATCACATCATACTTAAAGTTATAATGCAGACATGGTTTACATGCATTAAATCACATTACTACACTGTCAACAGCATAAATGTTGACTAAATACATTCCCTATATTGTTAAAAAGTATGGCTAATGGGTCTCCTGGTTTTCTAGAATGAGACAGAAAAAAAAAACCTATTGTAGAACAGAACAGGCCTGATTCAGAGTTGCATGCAATTTGGCAGCAGTCGCATTGTGTGAACATATGTGGATCTTTGGCACTGTATTGAGCTAGCCCCAACCATCATTTGAAAGTAGTCGTCATCACTATAGGTGCACTTTTACCTCAGCCTCATAACTGGTGCAAGAGATTTGTCTACAATCAGATGGATAGAGTCTGCCTAACTCGCCCTTGGAACACTCACCCTATATGCAAACACCCAATCGTAAGTGTAGAAGAGACTGAAACGCACAATTTTGAATCTCCTGTGGTTGCTCAAAGTTGCATGTGCTCGGCTCCGGAGAATCGGCAAAACTGATTTGAGTGCAACTCTGAATCTTGCACAATGTTGTCGTGTCTTTTTTTTTTTTTTTTATCTATTCAAGTCCAAGCTTTATTAAACAAAGTAAAAACCCACTAAAACCTTTTTCACCAACTCAAATCAGCAATAAATAGAATAAACTACATTTTGTATTCAACATGATCAATTGATTCTAAATGCCTGTAGTATTTTCACAGTAATTTTTTGCGTCACATTCTGAACACAATGTAACAGTTTCCACAGCTTGAACCTACAAGTGCCCCAAAACATGCAGAGCAGATCAGTTTAAGACAATATTATGGTTTGTTTCAAATAAAACAATAGCAAATAATTTTTACCTGTGGTTCAAAATCAACGTTTTGCATTTTCTATTTCAGTTTTTCGAGAATTGTACATTAACCCTATGGAGTTGGTTTATAATTATATTTTATAACATTAAAAATTATTTTTGTGGTTTCATTATCTTTATTATTATTAAAAACGAAGATGGCAAAATATGCAGAAGTGGAAAAAAGTAAAATTTTTTTTTTAATTTTATTAACATGAAATCTCAGAATAAAAGGTGCATTTTATTAAAACAAGGAAAATCAATATCACTTTATTACACACGTTGTTTGTTCTATCTTTTCCTTTTTACAATAAGTTAGTCAATAATGTAGAAGGTTGTGCCAGATTAAAAAACAAAAAATACACAAAGGATGGCAGAAAGACTAATTGCAGGTAAAGGTACAGTCCCACATAGAACCAAAGTGGTAGTATGTCTATAACTTGATGGCATGTGAGAAGAAGACCACAAGCTCCTTTGTTTTTAAGTGGGATCTTTTTGTTGCTTGTGTTTTCAGCAGTTTGAATGGTAATTTTCAGCATTTGATACCACACTCTAGGCTTGAAACATGGTTATTGGTAAGGGAAACAAAATGGCTTTGAGTTACTTTGCATGAACATGTTGACTGAATACTGACAAACCACAAAAGGGGAAGGGAAACAAAAGTGATCAATATTGTTTTGACTAAATGAGGTACTAAGCTGAAATATATTAACTTTTGGCTATGGGGCTCCTCAGTTTACACAGCAATAAAAAAAATGAGGTGTGTTTAATATTCATAATTAGACAAATAACTAACATAATCAGTTGACCGCAAATGCTATAATGTGGGAGTTGCTTTACCATCTCATTTATCAACATAATGCAATTGGATTTTTTTACTATAACCTATAGTAACATACCAATATGTTTTATATGTTGGCCATTTAGTTGATAGATTTGAAATAGCATTTTTTTAAAATATAAATTGCTCAATATAAATTAAAAAGTTGCAGCTAATTAGAAAACACCTCTTGGCTGCCTTTGACTCGCAAGCTATAACAATTATCCCATTCAAAGCAATTTAATTTACCCCCTTCAACTTTGGTCAGCGTTGTTTGAAACAAGATTAATGAAAGCAGACAAGCGACTGGTTGCCATATGGTAAAGGATATATGTGCTTTTTGCCTTATTTTATTGAATAAGCCTAGTTAGGAATTACCGTTAGTTCAATGCTCAGCAGCAACCAATATTTTTTCCCAACAGTGGATGTTTGAATAGAAAACATTTATATTTGTTTCAGTATCTGCAAAACTTCTGAAAAGTAATGTGAGAACCAATGTTATTACAAGACCATACCGACTGCCTCACTTTGGTCCTATAGGAGGTACAAACTGACATAATAAAGATGTGGAGATTATTTTATATATATATATATATATATATATATATATATATGCAGCGGTGTGACTCTGCACTCAAAGTGGGAAAATCTGGTTACTTGCTGCAGTGCCCTCTGTGGATCTAAGCTGGATCCCAAATAGCGTGCAGAAGACAGCGGCACTCAGCAGTTGTGTTGATTGAGTAAAATGCCTTTATTCCGGTCCTACGCCGTTTCGGGGACTACCCCTGTCGTCAGGGACAAGCGATACACATGGGGTAGTCCCCGAAACGGTGTAGGCATTTTACTTAATCAAGACGACTGCTGAGTGCCTTTGTCTTCTGCATGCTATATATATATATATATATATATATATATATATATATATATATATATATATATATATATATATAAATATATATATATATATATATATATATATAAATATATATATATTTATTATTATGATTTTTAGCACCAACTTTGGGCCACATTTAATAATCATTTTCTTTTTAATCACTGCCTACAACAACTTAGGAGAAAACTATTGCTAAAATACAAATGGCTTCTGTCAAAGGACTTCTTGAAATATTCACAAACATATGTTATGTTCCCGTTTCTTGCAAAGAGTTAATTCCGCTGGATCAATAAGCATGCTTTACGAGAGGCTTGGGAGAGCAATTTAACTACACTTTAACTCCTGTAAACTATGAAGCCAGGGTGATGCTCAAACACACCACAGGAATCATTATTGTAAGGAAAATCACTTGCATAGCCTGCTGTAAATACATTTGATTTTCATATGTAATGTTCTGTTAATGTATGAAAACATTTACACACACATATACATGTGAGTATAAAGCAGTTTCTTATATCAGCAACTTGTATTTCAGTTCATTTAAGTTCAAAACTAGCAGCAAATAATAAAAGAAAGCAAAGAAGAAAAAAAAAGAAGAAAAAAAAAAAAAAAGGAAAAAAATAAATCTGTATTCCAAAGTAAGCTCTGGCTTTATTTATTAAATGTCTTTTCACCTCCTGAATATTGGAGAAACCATGTGGTGCCAGAGTGGGCCTCTGTGTAGTGCTTTTCCAGCCCATCTGACACTAGTGAACAGCCCATTAGCAGTTCTGATAGGAACCAAGAACAAAGGGGGTGTCTGGACTCAATTTTTTTTCCTTATCACATCATATAAAAATGACAGCACGTGTGCTTGCACATACAGCTTCCCAAATGTGGTTATTAGATACATTTTGTTGAAATCACAGTGTATTCACATCCTAATTTATGAGGCCCATGGACTTCATAATGCAGAGTGGTGGCATCCTGGGCGCACTGTATGCGGTTCTGTTGGAAAGGAATTTTCTTATAGCACACTTGCTCAGGGCAAATGATTACTTGTTCACTTGCTGCTGGAGATGGAGGAGAAACTCGTAGTATGATAAGGCCGATTCTGTTCTGTCTTCAATCATGTTTTGAAGGAAAATTGTCTTTAGAGGACTCTCATCCCTTAGAATGAAAGAGGACAGTGAGTCACAGCAATAAGCAATATCAATCAAAAGTTTAAACTTGTTACATTACCATTTGTACAAGCAATTGTTTTGTGGGACTTAATTGATAGGACTATGAAATGGGACTGAAATTGCTGTATAGGAACCTATTAGACATAACCTGACCAACATGGCAAATCTACAGATGTGTCCTCATACACTACTGCTGAAGTCACACGCAAACATCCCTTCTCAGCGTTCTAGGTCCTGTGAGACTCGGGTTGCGCCAAGTCTATTTGTCACTCAAATGTGTCTAAACTGCAATGCGCCAAAACCACTTCATGAGACTACACTGCTTCATTTTATATGAAACATTTCTTTAGCTGTGCGCGACGGAGTCTGACTGTATACAAAGTGCTATGATGCAGCGGGCGTGGGGTTTTTTTTTTTTTTACAGGTCAAGTTCCATTGTGCTTCCTATCCAGATATATGGGGATATTGATTTTGTCCCATAGAGACATCGGGAGTAAAAACCCCTGATGTTTCTTCGGGTGCTGCAGTCGGGCTAGTCTATTAGCTCGACAGGTACAACGTGCTTTTACACCCGTAAATACACAGGTTCAGTGAAACCTGTGTGTTTTCAGGTGAAATAACCCCGTTTTCGGGATTAAAACGGGGCTGTTATTGGGGATTTAGTGACGGGGCTAATTGAATATCCCGGTCAGACTCAGTCGAACGAAAAAGACTATATGCTGCTCTGCACGGCTCAATCACACCATTGCTGATAAAAAAAAAAATCATATCATAATGTTGGAATGTAGTAATTACTATATAAAAGCGAAAATTTGTCCTTCTGTCTTTCTATACAAATCCACAGTTTACAAGCGAAGATCGTGAAATTTTACATATGAGCGTATTAAAACACGGCGGAGGCAACTAAAACAATAAGAAATTCATAGCACCCCTACGGGGGAGACAGCAGCACAGAGTATATCAGGAGACAGCATAACTCCAGAATTGCTGGAGCAATGTACTCACGAATTGGTACACATATGCCTTACAATCTGGCAACAAACACTGTGGGGGGAAGACACCCCTAGGGGTGAGGCAGCAGCACTGAGTATTTCAGCAGACAGCATAACTCTGGAATGCCTGCAGCGATTTACAGCAAACTTGGTACACATATGACTTACACTCTGGAAACAAACACTGTGGGGGTCAGATACCCTTAGGATGGGATAGCAGCACAGAGTATGTCAGCAGACAGCATAACTGTGGAAGGCCTGGAGCAATTTACACCAAACTTTGTACACATCTGATTTACAATCTGGGAACCAACTCTGTGGGGGTTAGACACCCCTAGCGGTGGGACATCAGCACAGAGTATTTCAGGAGACAACATAACTCCCGAATGACTGGACCAATTTAACAACAAACTTGGTACACATATGACTTATAAGCTGGGGACACACACTGTGGGGGTAAGACACCCCTAGTGGTGAGGCAGAAGCACAGAGTATTTCAGCAGACAGCATTACTCTGGAATGTCTGGAGCAATTTACACCAAACTTGCTACACATATGACTTACACTCTGGGAACAAACACTGTGGGGGTAACACACCACTAGCACCCCTAAGGGTGGGCCAGCAGCACACACTATATCAGAACATGCATGATATGTCAGTGATGACAGGGCTGAATGTGACAGGGGCAGTGACATGATGTGAGGAGGGGAATGCAGGTATCACAAACCCACACACAGAGTTATATAGTGGAAGTAGCACGGTCCCCCAGGAGCACAGAGTATATCAAGATACATAACGTGCTGTGCTATATAAGAAACTAAAAAAAATCATTAATTTCACAGGGGCACTGACATGATGTGAGGAGGGGAATGCAGGCAGCAGGAAGAGTTGTATAGTGGGAAGAGTAGGGTTCCTTGGGGGACCAAAAAGGGGTCTGGCCACTACACAAAGTGCGTCAGGAAAGCAAGATATGCCTATATACTAGATCTTCAACCAACGTACAGTAACGAACAACTATCATTCTAATTGCCATCCTCATCCCGTAGCAAAGCACAGGTATTCAGCTATCTACAATGTTATTTATACTGTGTGTTTAATATTTAAATTTATTTTTGCACACAGACATTTTTAAAATCCCAGGAAACTGTTATGGATGAGTACCTGGAACTCAGGGGAGTATGCGACAACTGGGAAGTTCCAGTTTTCGCAGGTAAAGCTGCAGCTAGAATTGATGTCTGCAGCAACTCGTGCTCTACCCGACTCCGTTACCCCTCTTAGTGGTCGGATGGTGCATGCGGTGCTAGTGTTCTTCTGTCCACGGCAGCCGTGTTTGAATGGGCGAATTAGGTCCGCCCAAACTCCGATGCCCCCCGGTCTTATTAAGTGTCAAGGCACCACCCGAGACTGCGAGTGAGTAAGGGGGAACCTAACTAACCCTGCGACACCAATGCACGAGTGATAATGAGAACAACAATGGTCTTCGATGTTATAAGCACATAAACAGTGAGAGCAACAATGCTCAGGGATGTTAAAGATATCAATTTAAACAAAGAACTGTTAGCATGGATACTCCACGAAAACCTGAACACCGGCTGCCAAGATCTAGTCAAGAATCGATCAGTCAAAGTCTCCAGGTCACAGCACAACACAGGCAGGATCTCCAACGAGTTGACAGGTTCACACGTTCACACAGAAGTAAGAACCATCACCAGCGTTTTGGAGTGACCAGGAAGAGAATCACCAATCACAGAAGAAACTCCTTAATTGCAAATATCGTGCAGCTGTCCTGCTGCACGTTATTGTACACAGCTGGGTACTTAGTTAGCCAGCAACGGGGAACGCAGTCTGCCTCCGGCGTTCCCGTTGCTAGGGATCTGGCGGCTCACAGCGCCCAGCGTCTGCCTGTTGTTAGGCACCGGGCGGAGACCAGGAGACTTTGCGCCCGGCGTCTGCCTGTTGCTAGGCGTTGGGCGGGGGTCAGCAGCAGGTGCGGCGTCCCGGCTCCACAGCAACGGCCAGGACACGCACCTCCCAGCGCTAGCAGCAACGCAGGGTACTCCAGCTAGTAGAACATAAAAGGAGAGAAAAGAAAGTGAATTCTTGTCCCTGAACGTATTGGAGAATAGGTCTGTTTTTGTTAGTATTCACTTTTATTGTTTATCTTTTACCCTTAAGCGGTTATCTCCCTTACAATAATACCCTTAGTCAAACCTTAGAGGAAAACATTGCAAGAGTGTGTCAGATTTTGGAAGGAGTTTTTGTTTTTCCATCTTTGGATGATGGTGAAATAAGGTTTTAAATCAGGGGTGGGTAATAAGCGGCCCTCCAGCTGCTGTTGAACTACACATACCTGCATGACCTGCAACATTTTTAGCATGCCTTAATAGCAAAAATGTGGTAAGACATGCTGGAACGTGTAGTCCTACAGCAACTGAAGGGCTTATTCCCTTGTTTTAAACAGAAACCATAAATACAACATATTGTCACTATTAACTTAAATTATTAACTTTAGCTATCCATCCAAACGCCCTAGTGTAAACAGATGCATAAATTATACTCACTGTAATAATTACTATGACATGATTACATGGTCCTCACTTACCGGATTATGTGTAATGTCGGGAAGAAAGGTCTCTGTTCTCTGAGCCAAGAGATAAAAGCCATCAATCTACAAGATTCAGCGGTATTCAGGTCAGGCAGCTGAGTCTGTTGCATTAGAAAGTTATAAATGTAGTGTTAAGATTCTTCCAGCCTTACATAAATTGCTTTTTCACTGCAAATAGATTCAGCAATGACATATGAGACAACAAAATAAATTATATACATATATTCAATTACATTCGGGTAATGTTCAGACTTGAATGCAATCTTCCTTCATGTGCAACCATCTGCCAGTAGCACCAGACTCTTATCCGATCGTACCTCCAGTTTGGCTATCCACATGTGTAGTAGATAAACTGAAAGTGAATCCTGCTCCTTGACTGTTAGGTTGAGTGGCAGAATTAGCTCCTGTGCTGACAGCTTTCCTAGGTCTTCTATACACTTGCCTCCATCTCAAGCCCAGCTATCCTTACCAACTAGCACTAGTGCACCTTTCTTAACTGTACTGAGGCCACAGCCATTCCACTGATTATTAGGACTACTGCAATACAGTAAACAGTTACTAAGGTCAAATAAGCTTCAATAAAAAGAACATGCAGAGAAGACAGAATTCTTATAGAGCTAATGCATGCACACAAGGGCAAGGGTTTGCAACGCCATGCCACACAAAGGATGAGAATATCATTAGATTGGACATCTCGAAGATAAAAAATAAAACAACTAGGTGCACAGTAATCAACTTACATCAACAAATACCCAGTTCTAAAACATTATCAAATAACAGTCAAAATGTTTTGGTTAATTAAATGGGAACGAAGGAAAAAAGGAAATCCATACCATGTCTTGGGATACTGCCGAGTAGTTTGCAACTCCAAGAACTTGAGTCAAGAAGTTCTGTCCACAGCTGCGTCCCACCCACAGGAGCATTATCTGGACAGATATTATAGTGTAATAAGTAATGACATTCGTAGTAGAAGGAGAACAAGTGCTGAACAAATGAATACAGTCCTACAAACAATATATAGCAAAATACATACTTTTGTTAATACTGGCAGAATATTAAAATATTGCTTTAATCAGATCTGAGCTCTTGAAATGGACAAATAAAAACATGTGTATGTATAGTGCAGACAAACAGTGGCAGTTGCTCTATCATTCCTGGAGATAATTATATATCAGCTGCTAGGAAAGGGGGAGGGTTCACAGACAAACAGCAGACAAGGGGAGGGGGGGGGGGGGCTTTTCCCCTACCTGGTATCCCCCCAGCACATGTTTAGACATGTTTAGCTGCTTCTTCTTGGAGAGAAGCCTTGGTCTGGCACAGCAGCTAAACATGTCTTTGCAAACGCATGTAATCAATTCTCTGAAACTCTATTACCAGATAGGTTCAGGTATGGATACAGGCAATTTTTTAGTGTGCTGGGTGGATACCGGGGAAGGGGGGAGTGGTGGTTGGGGGAGTGGTGGTTGGGGGAGGGGGAAGGGAAAGGGAAGGGAAAGGGAAGGGGGAAGGGACCCCCCCCCCCACCTCCTTTGTCTGCTACATGTATAATGACAAAACTACTAGAAGGCACATCATGGTATGTTGAAAATCAAACATTTCAGAACATTCATGCTGAAGCGGTTTTGTGTACATCTATGCTCAAAAGTATACTCTTAGCTGAGGGAAGAACTCTACCATTCACAAACACGTATGCACTCTAACCTATGCTTGGGACTTTCATATTAGCAGAAAAACAATAAAGGCAGATATCTCACTCAGTTTAATAGAAAACTTTTTCTAACATAAACACCACAGCACATCGGATGATCCGCCCCTTCCATTAAATCTAATTGAGCAGTCTCAAGTACTAGCGGCTGCAAAATAGACGTTATGGTAAGCGCTAACAATTGAATGTCTCCCATTGAAGTAAAATAATAAGTGGTTGACTCTATTTTGTCAACAAAAACAGATTGAGGGGACCGAAGGAGGAGATGGGGCATTTTTCCCAGGGCACATATTTTAATCTCATAGGGCAAAAGCTCACTTTTGGTGCTAAATACTAATGTGAATTGCTCTGGTTGTAAATAGAAAAGAAGCTTAAAAAAAAAACTATTTTTAGAAGAGAGCAGTAAAGGCTTCAGTACAGCATCTTGAGGATATGTGCAGTGCAATGATAAATGTTTTAAGAGTTGTTCTCATCTAAATGACCATATGGTGACCTGCCCAGAGACGTGTCCCCTATAATAGAGAGAATGTTGTCTTCTCCATGGCTGCAACATGCAAGATATAATTTCCTGGGAAGGAAGGGGATTCTCTCTCTCTCTCTGGCTAGAATTCATTTCTCTGGCTGGGTCCACAGGTATCCACAGGATAACATTGGGATATGCCGGAGCGACAGCGGAAATGGCACCAAACGGTCACAAGCTTTCTGGCCTTCCAGGATGCATCGGGGCTTCACCATATAATCCCGCCCACTGACTCAGTCAAATCAGATCTTTCCACAGCGATTAGGCAGGAGCATCAGGTAGAAACCTATTTAGGCGATAAGAACACACATGCACACCCTTCCATACAAGAGGGAAGAGGTTTTAGTGATTGTAAAGATCCTCAAATCAGGTGCGTCAGGGTGGGACCTCTGTGGATACCTGTGGACATAAGAGAAATTATGTTATCAACAGTAAGTTCTTACCATAACGTCTATTTCTCTGGCTGGGTCCACAGGTTATCCACAGGATAACATTGGGATTCCCAAAGCCAGTTTTAGTGGTGGGGACGCTCCCGATTACACAGGAGGACCTTTCGCCCGAAGTCTGCATCATGAGAGGCAAAAGTATCCAAGGAATAATGTATGATGAATGTGTTTATGGAAGACCATGTGGCTGCCTTACAAATCTGTTCTGCTGAAGCACCCTGTTGTGCTGCCCATGAAGGACCTACCTTACGTGTAGAGTGAGAAAAGACATTAGCTGGAGTAGGGAGATCTGCATGAGAATAAGCTTCTGATATTACCATTCGGAGCATCTTGTCAGCGTCTGTTTACTAGCAGGCCTTCCTCTTCTATGAAATCCATAGAGGATGAAGAGAGAATCTGTTTTTCTGATGGCACTAGTACAATCTATGTAGATTCTTAAAGCTCGGACTACGTCCATCGATAGTCCCGATACCTGAAAAGCTGGGACTACAATCTCTTCATTAAGGTGAAACTTTGAAACCACCTTCGGAAGATAACCAGATCTAGTTCTGAGAACTGCTCTGTCTGGAAAAAAACGTAGGAAAGGAGACTTACACGATAACGCTCCTAAATCTGACACTCTTCTGGCTGACGCCATTGCCAGTAGAAAAAGTACTTTAGCCGTTAACCATTTAAGATCTGCTCTCTTAAGTGGTTCAAAAGTAGGTCCCTGGAGGAATTTAAGAACTCAATTCAAATCCCAGGGAGCTGCAGGAGGAACAAATGGAGGTTGAATATGTACAACTCCCTGAAAGAAAGTACGTACATCCTGTAAATCAGCAATCTTTCTCTGAAACAATACAGTTAATGCTGATACTTGAACTCTCAAGGAAGCTACTTTCAAACCTTTATCCAATCCTGCTTGAAGGAAATCCAAAATCCTGGATACTTTAAAAGATCTTGGATTCAAACTTTTTTCAGTACACCAATGCATATAGGCTTGCCATATTCTATGATACACACGAGCTGAAGAAGGCTTTCTTGCTTTAAGCATAGTTTGAATTACTTGTTCTGAAAATCCTCTAGCTTCTAAGATAGATGTTTCAACAGCCACGCCGTCAAAGACAGACGATCTAGATGACTATGACAACAAGGACCCTGCATTAGCAGATCTGGACGTTGAGGGAGCAGTATCGGTGCTTCAGCGAACATTCTCAATAGATCTGTGTACCAATGCCTTCTTGGCCAAGCTGGAGCTATTAGAATTATTACTCCTTTTGCTTGCTTTATTTTTCTCACTACTCTGGGTAACAGAGAGATTGAAGGGAACAGATATGCCAGATGAAATTTCCAATTCACTGACAGTGCGTCTACAAGGACCGCTACGGGATCCTTTGTTCTTGATCCGTACCTCGGAACTTTGTTGTTTAGACGAGACGCCATGAGATCAATCTCCGGTAGACCCCATCTGTTCGCTATTGTCTGAAACACTTCTGGGTGTAATGCCCATTCGGCTTCCTGAATGGTGTGTCGAATGAGAAAATCTGCTTCCCAGTTCAGTACACCTGGGACAAACACTGCCGACAATGCTGGGAGATGGCGTTCTGCCCATCTTAGAATGGGAGTTACTTCCTCCCTCAATCTTTTGCTGTGAGTTCCTCCTTGTTGATTGAGGTACGCTACTGCTGTCGCATTGTCTTAGCGAATCTGGACCGGTCTTCCTTGCAGACTGTCCTTTGCCTGAACTAGAGCCATATAAATGGCCCTTATTTCCAACAGATTTATTGGCAGGCGACTTTCTTTTACGGTCCATTTTCCCTGGAACCAAAGGCTTCCGAATACCACACCCCCAGCCTTGCAGACTGGAATCTGTTGTCAGGACTTGCCATTCTTTTCTCCAAAAGGATCTCCCCTTGTTTAAATGGTTTGTCTGCAGCCACCATGCTAGAGACCTTTTTACGTTTACTGGAAACTTTATCATCTGCTTTTTTATTGTCTGATGATTTCCGTTCCATTTGGTCAGAATAAGGTGCTGTAACGGTCTGGAGTGGAATTGTGCATATTCCACCATGTCGAAGGTTGATACCATCATACTCAACAATCGCATTGCTGCATGGGCTGACATTGTCTGGGTGTGCAACGCTTCCTGAACCATGACCTGCACCTTGACTATCTTTCTCTGGTAAGAAAACTTTCTGTAGACCTGAATCCAATATGGCCCCCAAATGAACCATCCGCTGTGACGGATACAGACGACTTTTCCTAATTTATGAGCCTATGTAAACAAACTATTGTCTGTTGAAGATGGCTCAAAAGTAACTACTGCAAATGTGCTAGGATTAACAGGTCGTCTAGGTATGGGAATATCCTTATCCCCTGCTTGCGGAGATAAGCCGCCATAAATACCATAATCTTGGTAAACACCCTGGGTGCTGTTGCTAGCCCAAAGGGCAAGGCTTGGAACTGAAAATGTTCCTGGAGGATGGCAAACCTGAGGTAACACTGATGAGACAGTGCTATAGGCACATGTAGGTAAGCATCCTGTACATCCAGAGATACCAGGTAATCTCCCGGTTCCATAGCCAACATTATGGAACGTAATGTCTCCATGTGGAACCTTGGAATCCAAATGTATTTGTTTAACATTTTGAGATTGAGAATTGTTCGAAATGACCCATTTGGTTTCTGAATCAGAAATAGATTGAAGTAAAACCCCTGTCCCCTTTGTGATGGAGGTACTGGGACAATCACACCTGACTGCAGTAATTTTTGGACTGCTTCTTGCAGGGCATTGGCCTTCAACTCTATACAAGACGGGCTGGTGCAAAAAAATCTTTGAGGAGGCTGCCTCCTGAATGGGAACCCATACCCCTGAGATACCACCTTCTGCACCCAAGCATCTGTTGTCGACTTTTGCCATATGTGTGCAAAATGAAGGAGTCGGCCCCCAACCCTGGAATCCTCCAGGCGGAGGCCTGTCTCTTCAGGCTGATGGTTTCTGTTCAGGCTTGGAAGCTGGCTTTCTACTAGCCCATTGATTCCTACCCCTGGCCGATCTATTGCACTGGTGTTGCTTAGACTGCTCTTTAGCTTTTGCTTTGCCATCGAAATGGCGAAACTTTGAACCCTTAGTCTTAGGGTTATAACTAGCCGGAAATCTGACCTTCTTTGATTCAGCCTCTGATTCTAGGATATCAGACAATTGTTTTCCAAACAATATATTACCAATGAAAGGCAATGCTTCCAATTCTTTCTTGGATTCCGCATCTGCTTTCCAGGTACATAGCCAAACTGATCTACGAGCGGCTATTGTCAAGGCTGAAGCTTTAGAAGCAACTGTACCCATATCAATTGCTGCTTCTTCCAAGTATTGGGCAGATTGCTGAAACAGCTTAAATGATACTCTTGCTCCCTATTAGGAGAAGTGCGGCCATTCTCTAGTTCCTCTATCCATTCGCCCATTGCCTTTGCTATCCAGGCCGAAGCCATAGCAGGTCTTACCACTGCTCCTACGTGAGAAAATACATTTTTCAAGAAGCTATCTACCCTTCTGTCTGTGACATCATTTAGTGAGGTAGATGACATAGATAAAGCAGATTTATGCACAAGTCGCAGTGCATGTGCATCTACTTTCGGAGGAACTTCTCTTTTCGAACAATCCGCAGCTGGAAATGGATAATAAGAGTCCCATCTTTTTGAAATCTTATACTTTTTACTGGGTGTCGCCCAAGATTCTTCCATCATTTCCGTCAGCTCATCTGACGCTGGGAATTCAGTTTTAACTGACTTTGTTCGTTTAAACACAGGTGCTTTAGACTTTAACACCATCTTGGCTGGCTCTTCCAAAGAGAGAACAGCCTTCACAGCGTCAATAAGTTCAGCTACATCCTCTGAACTAAAACTCTGCGAGTGATCATCATACGGAGTATTTGAATATACTGTATCATCATCTGTTGTATCATCTTGTGTAGTCTGCCACATAGACGCATCTGTCTTTGTCTTACCTGTCTCTTGGTTACTTGTAGAGGCTACTGGAACCAAGCCGTAGGAAGAGAGCTGCATGTATGGGTTAATAGTGTAACCTAACCCCTGGGGTGGTGCTGCCGGAGTTAACCTGTCCGCTATTGAAGACAAAGTCTTTGCAAACATATTCCATGGTGGCTCTGCTGGTTGTTGAACCAAATCCTGTTTTTTACTTTGCTGAAAAGCAAAACAGTTTGCACACAACCCCTCATAAGTGACCAACTGGTTCATACCAATTAACCCTGTTTTACAAGATAAGCATGTTAGGGATGTAGGTGTGCCTGATAAATTCTCCTTGTCATTTTTGCCGCTCACAGACATGGTAATAATCTGACTACACAATTTGTGACTGAAAATCACCTATATATGGATATGTAGAAGTGAGATCAATCTGACCACAACCGTGCACCTGATTTGAAGGTCAGAACAGGACTGACAACATAAAAAAAGTCAGCACACATACTAGCAGTCAGTCACATGTTAAAGCATTAAACATAGTCATATGAGAATACAACTCCCATAACAGTTTACAAGTAAGTAGGAAAATTGTACTTTTAACTGTTTTTTTCAAACATAACATGCAGAAACAACAGTAATATACAGGTCTCATATGCAATATGTACTAAAATTAACAATTCATACTAACAAGTAGAGAGAATTTTTAGTACTGTATACCCTTCCTCCATAGAGCGGGATACAGGGAGACTCACCACACTTCCATATCCAAACAAATATGCTTGCAAGACGCTTAGTGGATTTAGACGCTACTGGTGTACACAGACGTTCGGATAACTGATGCAAGACACGGACGCTCACCAACGGACACGGACGCTCAGTGAAATGCCACGTGTATGCAGACGCTAAGGCCTGCGACTCGGTCCGGCAATCTCTAAGCGTCCGGCGTCTAAGCTGCGACAGAGTACCCTCGTGATTGCGTCTGAGACGGAAGTGAGGTCATTCAGTTCATGGACGGGAGACGCGTAGAAACTGGTCATGAACTCGGAGGAGGGGCGGCCAGGAGAGCGTCTGAATCCCCCTGTTGACTTAAACTCTAAGGATCGCAGCCTCTACCTAGTCCTGGCACCTATGATCCCTAGAGCGTATCGCTGTTGCACCAGAGAGTGTTTAGCGCATCAACACACTGTTTGTAGTCTCCACCAAAAGCAGTGTAGCTGTGTCCGGACACCCATAATAAGAGGAAATCCATAGACTTACCGTCCCTCCTATGCTCCGGCCACAGCCTGGTTACGTCTGCTGGACCTGCTAGAACATCCGACACAGACGCCCGTCGAGACAGCACTGTACCGCGAAGGTAAGCGTTGTTGTGACCCGGTGGGGAGCTGTTGGAGCGACTCTTTCCAGTATGCGTTTAAGACGCTGTTAAGAAAAGTCGCTAAAAAAAAAAAAACATAGTAAGACTAAAAAAATAACATAATAAAAGCTTCAGGCTGCTTTATTAACAGCAGCCCTGTGACCATGGTCCGGCTCCTGCCGCACCAAACAAAAAACTGATTTGACTGAGTCAGTGGGCGGGATTATATGGTGAAGCCCCGATGCATCCTGGAAGGCCAGAAGCTTGTGACCGTTTGGTGCCATTTCCGCTGTCGCTCCGGCATATCCCAATGTTATCCTGTGGACCCAGCCAGAGAAATGAATTCTAGCCAGAGAGAGAGAGAGAATCCCCTTCCTTCCCAGGAAATTATATCTTGCATGTTGCAGCCATGGAGAACACAACATTCTCTCTATTATAGGGGACACGTCTCTGGGCAGGTCACCATATGGTCATTTAGATGAGAACAACTCTTAAAACATTTATCATTGCACTGCACATATCCTCAAGATGCTGTACTGAAGCCTTTACTGCTCTCTTCTAAAAAGATTTTTTTTAAGCTTCTTTTCTATTTACAACCAGAGCAATTCACATCAGTATTTAGCACCAAAAGTGAGCTTTTTCCCTAGGAGATTAAAATATGTGCCCTGGGAAAAATGCCCCATCTCCTTCTTCGGTCCCCTCAATCTGTTTTTGTTGAAAAAATAGAGTCAACCACTTTTTATTTTACTTCAATGGGAGACATTCAACTGTTACTGCTGCCAGCAGCCAGTAGATGGCCCCCAATGGAGCTATTCAATTGTTTCTCTGTTCGGGCGCAATCAGCTGCCGATGCCTGCATTTAAGCTCATATTACCCCCGGGGCTGGTGAGCTGAAATTAGTGAAAAGTGATTGCAAAAAGGATTGCGTCGTACCCAGTACTTTTGTCAGGTTTAGCTGCTTTACACGGCTAAACCTGACCTCTCGGCACGATATAAAACAATTGAATAATAGGATTTTAATACCTACCGGTAAATCCTTTACTCTTAGTCTGTAGAGGATGCTGGGGACTCCGTAAGGACCATGGGGTATAGACAGGATCCGCAGGAGACATGGGCACACTATAAGACTTTGAATGGGTGTGAACTGGCTCCTCCCTCTATGCCCCTCCTCCAGACCTCAGTTAGAAAACTGTGCCCAGGGAGACTGACATTTCGAGGAAAGAATTTATTGTTTAAACAGGGTGAGTGTCATACCAGTTCACACCACGAATATACCGCAGAACGTGGCATTCAAAAAAATACCAGCCAACGGCATGAAAAATACACAGCCACATGCTGAGAGAATATATTACACAACCAGTGTGTCAACACAACCAATAAAAAGACACCACCTGCCATGGCATGCACAACATCAGCAACAGCCTGACAGAAAAGAAACACCACAAGAGTGTAACCATAACCAATTACTGCAGACACAGTACGCACTGGGACGGGCGCCCAGCATCCTCTACGGACTAAGAGAAAAGGATTTACCGGTAGGTATTAAAATCTTATTTTCTCCTACGTCCTAGAGCAGAGCTGGCCAAACCAGTCCTCGAGATCTACCAACAGTTCACATTTTCCAGACCACCTAGCTGGTGCACAGGTGTAGTCATTACTAATTAAGATGTGCTGCATTCATTCCTAACTGACAATTCTACAGATCTCCAGGAGGCCTAGAAAACATGAACTGTTGGTAGATCTCGAAGACCGGTTTGGCCAGCCCTGTCCTAGAGGATGCTGGGGACTCCGTAAGGACCATGGGGTTTATACCAAAGCTCCAGACCGGGCAGGAGAGTGTAGACGACTCAGCAGCACCAATTGAGTAACATGAGGACCCCATCAGCTAGGGTATCAAACCGGTAGAGCTCAGCAAGTGTTTGAACCCGACCAAGTATCGCTTGGCAAAGATGAATCGCCGAGAGTCCTCGGGCATCCGCCCAAGAAAAACCCACTTTCCAAGCAGAATGGGCCACCACCGAATTCGGCAACGGCAATCCAGCCGAACGAGCACGCTGAATCGGATCACAGATCTAGCTTGTAACCGACTACAGAGACGCAGGCGCCCCAATCACGCTGGGAGCATACCGGACAAACAGAGCATCTGTTTCCGCAATCTGAGCCAAATTGGCGACATAAAAATTGAAAGCTATGACTACATCGAGAGACCTTGAATCAGCTCAAGTAACCACAGGCATAAAATAGGCCGGTTCCTGCGAAACACCTAAACCACTGTTGGCAGAACCATTATCTGAGTTCTCAATTTCGCTCTATCCACCTGTAAGATCAAACAGGGGGTCTTGTGAGACCCAGCCACCACTTCCGACACCCGCCTTGCGGACACCAAAGCCAAAAACATGACCACTCTCTAAGAGAGAGAATTTAACACAACCTTTCAGAAAGGTTCCAATCCTTGTGACACAAGAAAACTCAACACCACGTCAAGGTCCACACGGTGCCAAAGGGGGCACAAATGGAGGTTGGATGTGCAGTACTCCTTCCACGAAGGTCCGAACTTCCGGAAGGGTCGCCAATTCTTTCTTGAAAGAAAATTTATAAGGCCAAAACCGCTCTTGAATGGAGCCTAACTTTAGGCCTGCACCCACACCTGCTTGCAAAGAATGGAGAAAAACGACCCAACTGAAAGTCTTCCGTAGTAGTCTTCTTGGATTCACACCAAGACACAGATTTTCTCCAAACACGGTGGTAAGGCTTTGCCGTTACTTCTGTTCTAGCCTGAAGAAAAGTGGAAATGACTTCACTGGAAAATAGGATTTTGGTACTTACCAGGTAAATCCTTTTCTTTGAATCCATAGGGGGCACTGGAGTACTCTTGGGATATGGACGGCTTTAGCAGAACAGGCACTGAATATTTAAATTTAGTAACTCTCCTCCCCTTCATACTCCCAGAGTACCTCAGTGTTTTTTACTGAGCCGAACAGGAGCGAGAGATAGAATGAACAATGGAGAATTACATATAACATTATAACATAAGTGACAACAATAAAGTTGACACATAACGTAACTGACAACTAAACAGTTGACACCATAACCGATAGAACTTGAAAATTTGAACCAGTCGGTGAGAATGTGTTACCATAAGATCCACTGAACTTACCACAAACCAGGTAAAACTGCTCTGGGTGGGCGTCCAGTGCCCCCTATGGATTCAAAGAAAGGATTTACCTGGTAAGTACCAAAATCCTATATTCTATTTCATCCACTAGGGGTCACTCGAGTACTCTTGGGACGTATCAAAGCTTCCCCCATGGGCGGGAGAGCGGTTTGGCACCTGTAACACTAGGCGGCCAAAGCTAGATGCTTATGCCGCAAACGTATCAAACTTGTTAAAGCGCACAAACGTGTGCACTGATGACCATGTAGCCGCACGGCAAAGCTGCGTCGTAGAAGCCCCACGATCAGCTGCCCATGATGTTCCCACAGAACGTGTGGAATGAGCTGTTACTGATGTAGGTGGCTGTAACCTAGCATGAAGGTAAGCCTGACGTATGGTCAGTTTAATCCATCTGGATAAGGTCTGCTTAGAAGCTGGCCAACCCATCTTAGCAGCATCATAGAGAACAAACAACGTATCCGTCTTACGAACTGTAGACGTTCGGGATACATAAACGCGTAGTGCGCATACCATATCCAAAGTTCCAGAATCTCCTGTTAACACAGGAACTACTATTGGTTGATTGATGTGAAAAGATGACACTACCTTTGGTAAGAAAGCGGGATTCGTCCGAAGTTCCGATCTGTCATCATGAAACACCAAATACGGTGGCTTGCATGACAAGGCACCCAAATCCGAAACACACCTTGCTGATGCCAAGGCTAGAAGAAAAATTGTTTTCCAAGTGAGAAACTTAATATCCACTTGTTGTAAGGGTTCAAAATATGAAGACTGTAAGAAATCTAAAACCAGATTCAAGTCCCATGGCGCTGTAGGTGGAATGAATGGAGGCAGTACTCTGAGGACACCTTGCAGAAAGGTGTGTACAGACGGCAATAGAGCCAAACATCTTTGAAAGTAAATTGACAAAGCAGAGACCTGAACATTTAGTGTAGATAAACGCAGTCCTCCATCTAACCCCGTCTGTAGAAATAACAAAAGACGGGACAAGTTGTAAGATGATGTCGGAAACTTCCGAACTTCACACCAACCTATATAGGCACGCCAAATTGTGTAATAATGAGCTGCCGTAACTGGCTTCCTAGCACGTAACATGGTTGGTATAACCGATTCTGGAATGCCCTCTCTTCTTAAGAGGACGGTCTCAACAGCCACCCCGTCAAACGCAGCCGCGCTAAATCGGGGTAAAGGAACGGACCCTGTTGTAACAGATCCGGACGTAGCGGGAGCGGCCAAGGATCGTCTGCGAGTAGCCCGCGGAGATCCGAGAACCAAGCTCTCCGAGGCCAATGAGGCGCCACTAGTATGACTGTGGCGGACTCTCGTTTGATCCGTTTTAGCAACGGAGGGAGTAGCGGAAACGGTGGAAACAGATACATGAGGCTGTACGGCCACGCGATTGTGAGAGCATCCACCGCCACTGCCTTTGGATCTCGCGTTCTGGACACATACTGGGGCGTTTGGTGATTGTGGCGAGATGCCATCAGATCCACTTGTGGGTAACCCCACCTCTGGACCAACATGTGAAACACTTCCGGATTTAATGCCCATTCTCCTGGATGAAAATCCCGACGGCTGAGATAATCCGCCTCCCAGTTGTCCACTCCCGACAATATCACTTGGTGACGCTCGGCCCAATTGAGGATTCGAGCTACTTCCCGCATGGCCATGTGGCTTCTCGTTCCTCCTTGTTTGTTGATGTACGCGACCGCCGTCGCGTTGTCTGACTGCACCTGGACAGTCTGAGACCGGAGCATGTGCACTGCTTGTCGTAGCGCATTGTAAATTGCCCGGAGTTCCAGGACATTTATAGACCGCAATCTTTCGTGATCCACCCAGAGACCCTGGAGCTGACAATTTTGAACCACAGCTCCCCAACCTCTGAGACTCGCTTCCGTCGTTAGAATTATCCAATTCCAGACGCCGAACCGTTTCCCTGCGGTTAGATTGTGTACTTTGAGCCACCAGAGTAGAGATACTCTGGCCCGTGGAGACAACCTCACTCTCTGGTGAATCTGCAGATGCGAGCCCGACCACTGTGCGAGCACATCCAGTTGAAAAGGACGTGAGTGAAATCTTCCGAACTGAAGCGCTTCGAAAGCCGCCACCATTTTGCCCAACAGTCGAATGCACAAATGTACCGAGACTGTGCGTGGCTTGAGCACTAATTGTACCAGATGACGAATACTCT
Source organism: Pseudophryne corroboree (assembly GCF_028390025.1). Taxonomy (NCBI): domain Eukaryota; kingdom Metazoa; phylum Chordata; class Amphibia; order Anura; family Myobatrachidae; genus Pseudophryne; species Pseudophryne corroboree. The sequence continues at coordinate 675,549,116 of NC_086449.1, forward strand.
GTACTTTCTGTTCTGGTAGGTAAATTCTTTGATCTACCGTACCGAGAATCATTCCTAGGAATTGAAGTCGTTGAGACGGAATTAACCTTTTAACACAAAATTGCGCATCCACCCATCTGTTGATGTCTGGAACCACGCCAAATGTAACGTCTGAAGGCGTGCCCCCACAACTGGAGATCCTAGATGGGCTGGGAGCCCGTCATGCCACTGGCTTGTCGGTGACCTCAGCGTCGTGACGACTGGTGGTGGTTTGTTGAAAACCACGTCCTCGACCTCGTCTACCATACGTGGATGTTCCTCTACCACGGGCTCGAAAGGGCTGAGGTCTAAAGGATTTGAACGCCGGGCCAGAGTATTTTCGTCTAGGTACCGTTGGAGGCAATGGTAGGAAAACAGACTCCTCCCCTGGCCTCAGAAATCCATTAGTCCAATTCAGGACCAAACAACTTCTCGCCACCGTAAGGTAACGCCTCTATACCTCTCTTGACCTCTGCTCCGCTTGCCAAGAATGCAGCCAGAGTGCTCGTCGTGCCGTAACTAGCGACGATGAAAGGCGAGAACTGAGCTGACAGACGTCAGTAGAAGCTGTACATAGATAATCAGCAGCTTCACAAATTTGATCAGCGAGAAGTATAAGGTGATCGTCATGTAGGCCAGACTTAAGTTCTGTTATCCATACAATTAGCGCCTTAGTTACCCAAATGCCAACCAACCCAGGTCTAAGCAACACTCCTGCTGCTATATACATGGACTTTAGCATAGCTTCTATTTTACGGTCTGAAGGGTCTTTAAGCGTAGCAGCAGTTGGTACTGGTATGGTTAATTTTTTTGTAAGTTTTGACACAGACAAATCCACCATTGGCGGATTCTCCCATGTAGATGTCACAGATTCTGCAAACAGGTAACTAGACTTAAATCGGCGAGGTATAGAAAACCGTTTACCTGGATTCTTCCGTGTTTCTACTAACATCTTATTAAGAGATTCCGAAACAGGAAAACACATTGGAGATCTGTCGTTTAGTAAATACTACCTCATCATTTGTTAGAGGCTCCTCAGTCTCTGTAAACTTCAGAGACTGACGCACCGCCCTGATGAAATTATCAATGCCTGGGCTGTCAATATCTTCACTGTCTGACTGCTGTTCCAATTCGCCCTCACCCTCATCTTGCGCAGTGATGTCTGGCATAGAATCGTCAGAATGCAACATAGCAGAAATTGGTAAATCATAAGACAAATGAAATTTATCCCTTCTACCCAAACTGTTTGCAACCCAGCCATTACATCTGCTAGTATTGCCCACTGAGGGTCCGGGGATGAAACCGGCTTCGAAACCGGAGCGGAAATTGTATTTGTAGCTGAATTTACAAAACATACTGCGCATGTGGTAGAACCATCTGGTAACACACTCTTACAGACATTGCAGTGAAACTGCTTTTTTGTTTTTGCTGGTGCCTTACTCATTATGCAGACAGACAATACAAGATACAAAGACAAACAACTTGCACGACTAAGTAAAATTGTTACTAAGGTGTGTGTAATATATATATGGCCGAAGTGCAGTGCACGTGGCTATATGAAACCTGATCCAAAATTCCCACTAACGCCCCTGCGCCATCCGGTGGAGTAGAGTTGTAGGACAGGAACGCTCTGGAATAAAACAGGAAGCATGGTTAAAATGGCCCCCATGCCATGCTTACACTTATAATCACAGTTCAGGTTATAACACGTGTCCTTTATAACCTGTAACTAACTTTGTTAAAACTAATCCTGTTAATATAGGCTTAACAGCCTATGTAATTACTGTTATAACCCATGCAGCCTTCTATATTGCTGCTGCTATGCATGCAGCCACTTTCCCCCGCCCTTGCAGCTGCGCTGCCTGTGATGAGACTTCTCCCCCCTCTCCCTGTGCTCCATGTACCGCTGCATCTTCCAGCGGGGAGCGGGTTCCGGAAGCCGAAGATCGGGTGCAGGGAGCGCGCTCTATAGTGTGGAGAGCGGCCGGCGGGTGTGAGCGGCGTGCGGCGGGTCTGAGCGGCGGTGGAGCAGCTGGGGTGGGCGGCCTGCAATCAGCGGAGGATGCGGGCGGCGGTGAAATGAAGCACGGACCCCACACAGTGGGGCGGCAGCGTGAGCTGACCGCCCTGTCCCCCCAAGCATACCTGATCTCCTGTAGTGAGGGCTATGACGGAGCTTCTTCTGTAAGCTCCGTCCATCCTGTCCTGCAGTCAGACAGTGAGCTGCTGTTGGCTGTGAGGGTGCTCTTTGTGAGGACCAACACGCCAGGAGCTGCTTCCGTACAGCGTGCACTATCCCGGACCCAAGTTTCTTGATAAACTGGGAAGGGATGTGCCTAAGTTGTAAAAAATAAAAATAAAAAGTGTAAAATATCAAAGTAAGTGTGGAAGGTCCACACATGTGTGTCACTGCTGTGAGCACAGAAAAAATACTGAGGTACTCTGGGAGTGGGGAGTTACTAAATTTAAATATTCAGTGCCTGTTCTGCTAAAGCCGTCCATATCCCCAGAGTACTCCAGTGACCCCTAGTGGATGAAAAAGAAATACCCTTTCTGGCTAGGGTATGGCGTTCAACCGCCACGCCGCCAAACGCAGCCGCGGCAAGTCCTGATACACGCCCGGATCTTGCTGTAACAGTTCCTCACGTAGAGGAAGAGGCCAGGGATCCGCCATGAGTAAATCTTGAAGAACTGGATACCAAGCATTCAATGTTCAGACCGGAACAATGAGGATCGCCTGAACCTTTTTTCGTCTTACGTTTACCACCTTCAGAAGAGTGAAAACGGAGGGGACACATAGACCGACTGAAAACACCCAAGGTGTCCCGAGGACGTCCACTGCTATAGCTTGAGTGTCCCCTGACCTGGAACAATGTCCCTGAGATCTCTCATTGAGGCGAGACACCAATATGTCGAATTGAGACACACCTCAAAGACCTGTTGCTTCAGTGAAACTTCTCGATGACGACTGTCTATCTCCCGGATGGATATCGCATTCTATTTCTCCGCCGTTCACATCCGGACCGAAGAATGCTAATATAACTTTTAGCAGTCCTTTTACCCAGCGGAAAACTTTTACGACATCTGCCATTGCCGCTTTGCTCCATGTTCCACCCTAGCGGCTTACTTACACCACAGCGGTCAAGTCGTCCGACAGAATTAACACGGCAGATCACAAAGCATATGTTCATTGAAAATAGCTCTTAATTCAAGAAAGCTTATTGCAGACAAGCTTCCCAGCTCGATCTTTTCCTCCGGAAATACGTCCCTTGCAAGGACTGCTCCCTAGTCTCGGAGATCTGCATGCACGGACACCAGGATCTCATCCTGGATTCGAACCATCTTCCCTCTAGGCGGTGAGAACCGAGCAGACAGCACAGGAGCGACATCCTGGCCATTAGGATTATATTCTGTCGCATGTGCAGGTGAGACCCGGACCACATTTCCACCTGGCCCCGTGAAAACCACTCTGGCATTTGACCTGCTCACGGAAAAGCCTCTTAGGCCGCACCATCTTCTTTATCAACAGAACATATTGATGGATTGTCACTGCAAATCTGATCCGACTCTGGATCCTCAGACCTCTATCCACAGCAAAAACACAGAACTTCAACCGTTCAGTAACTACTCTGATACCCACCACCGACATCTACGTCGTTGGGAACAACAGCCAGTCCCTGTGTTGAAGAACAGTCAGAGAGAAGCAACGACTTGCGCCACTTGTTTCTTGACCTCGCCTTAATCAGGAGAGCGTCTCAGTACAGAACGACAATAGCTCCTATTATTGAACGAACCCATCCTACTGCCATCACTCCGGTGAAATGGCAGACAATTCTGGCTATCAACCCAGGTAAGCCGAATGCGGAGAAACACGCATTTTACCCCTTTTCTACCTTTACGTGCTGGAGCTCTCTGGTCTGAGAGAATCCATCCTGTAGGTCAACCACGTAAAGAGAAATCTTTTTTTTGTTTTTTTTACACAGGGACAGCAGGACAAAGCCCTGAACCTGACGCAACTCTGGTATGGCTTTGCGTACTACCTCCCCTTCCAGAGGGGAATCGGTAAGATCTATTTAAAAAATCAGTGAGGGCAATCATCTGTTAACTCCAGCATGTCCCCCTTTGGATTCCATTATTAATTCACAGATCCAAGTCCATTCCCGGACTGGCTGAAGAGCAGTAGACGAGTTCCCACCGAAGCGGGCTCCAGCCAGATAGACCCAGCGACCTGCGGTGGATGTGGCAGAAACGGAAAACGACATCCACTTCTGCGAACCTAACAAGGCTGCAGAACTCTTACCTTTTCACCTTCCACTATCTGCACCGAAAGGGAAAAAGAACGGTATCGAACCGGTTAAAATGATAGTAGCCCACAACAGAATGTGTCACCAACCGTTGTGAAGGAGTCTAACTCACGGAGTTAGATTTACCAGCAGCATCCGCCGAGACAGACTGAACTGAGGCATATCTCTAGGAGTCAGCCTCAGTATTCCCCCGGCCACACCTCCTGCTTTCGCACGGTAGCCTGCCGCAATGTTATAGAGAAGAATCAACATAAGAATATGACCTCTCTTCTTAGGGTAATACTGTTGGATGCCTTTCCGAATATAAACACTCCCCCATGTGCATGTAATGCAAATAACTCCAAAGCATAGAATTAAAATATCACTTAGCTTCCTGTATACGATCCTTTGTGACAGGGCCCCGTGTCGACCAGGAGTTGACTTTCACAGTATTCTATTCTTGGCAGGAAAAGAATAAACCTTCGGACTCCATGTGAGGATCTGAGACCAACTCATCACGGACGACCTAGAGCTTTATCAACAGAGCGACCAGCACATGAGAAGGAATACTTTTACTTCAGCATTCTTTAGAAATCATAATATGAATATACATAACGTAATACACACACATATATATATATATATATATATATATATATATATATATAAAAAACATACATATAAGGGAATTGTCCGGAACCGTAGGATCCCTAGTGACATTAATGTGTTCTGAATGTGTATGACCATGTACTGAATGCCCCAGTTGTGGATCTAACAGGAAACCTTATGGTCGACAGAAAACCTAGTATTCGTCGACAGCAGGGAGTAGTAACCAGGCAAAATAACATTCTTGCGACCCCGAGGGAAGTATACATAAATAATTTCAATAACACTCCCCCACACATACTATCATGTCTCTGCTCGAGCTACAGGCCCATGGAACCGTACCATAGATATACATATAAATATATATACAGGTATAAGGCAGTTACAGCATGTTAATTTACACCCATTAATAACAGTAGGTGCCGACAGGGTCACCCACATACTACTGTGTCTCCCATACAGTGCTTACTTTTGACAAGCAGTCAACTACCGACCTGTTGACTCTGCATCTACTTTATCAAGTATCAACAGGCGTCGGCGATGCCGACAGTGATCCCCGTAGCTGTTTGTGACAGAGAACTCACGCATGTCGACACATGTGGACTATAGCGGGTATATATCTGACAGGGAACACACAGAGGAATATGTACAACAATGATTACATGCCCATTTCTAAAAAATAGTGCTATATTTTCCTCAATGTAACACTAAAAACACTGTGCCCCGCCCCCCCCCCCCCCCCCCCTCGTTTGCACTGTACACATTTTTGGCGGGGACAGAGAGAAAATGGCGCTGAACACTGTTGTGTGGGCTAAGCCCCGCCCCTTTTTGGCGCGTTTCAGACCCATTGGTGTGTGGGAGCAATGGCGCGCAGCGACCACTGCTGTATACTGGCAGGGGTATCGTACACGGTGCCCGAATATGCGATCTTGCCAGTGTTAGAGGAGACCCTCAATAACTGCTGCCCAGAGCGCTCCCCCCCAGTGCCCTGCACCCTGCGAGTGCCGTTGGTGTGTGGGAGCTCCGTTACTGAAGTCTTCTGCCGTCTGAAGCCTTATGTTCTTCTAATACTCACCTGGCTTCTTTCTTCTGGCTTTTGTGAGGGGGGTGACGGTGCGGCACCTGGAAAAAAAAGCTAGGCTTCTCTCCCCTCAGTCCCACGATGCAGGAAGCCTGCAGCCAGCAGGTCTACCTGAAAATAAAAAACCTAACAATAAAGTCTTTAGAGAAACTCTGTAGAGCTCCCCTAGTGTGTGTCCAGTCACTCCTGGGTCTAACTGAGGTCTGGAGGAGGGGCATAGAGGGAGGAGCCAGTTCACATCCATTCAAAGTCTTATAGTGTGCCCATGTCTCCTGCGGATCCTGTCTATAGCCCATGGTCCTTACGGAGTCCCCAGCATCCTCAAAGACGTAGGAGAAATTATGGTTTCCGATGCTGCTACTATTATGGGTAAATACTGCAAGTGTACATATTAAAACACAAAAATTGCATCAGAACCATGTATAGTGATCAGATTTGTAATTACTACAGCACACATTTTTTTATATTGAACATACTGTGCCAGCATCCATCAGGTAAGCGCCATCTCTGTTCAACTTCTCTACAGATAGCTGGAGAATGGGTGGCTGAGGTATCGTCTTGTCATTGATGTTAACGGCTCCCTGCATTAATATAAAAAGCGTTAGTCACCCAATATAGCTCTAATGTCATTTTCAGAATGCTTAATGGCCAAAGCCAGTGGTGAAAGATCTATCCCAGAAACATGTGCTTTATCCGCCAGATTACTAACCCTATTCATAAAGCAAGACACTTATGCATTTGTAGCAGGCACAGGTTACTTTAACTTCCTGCTCGGAAACACAAAAAGTAGTAGACCTCAAGACACAAACTGCCACAAGTTAACCGGGTGCCTTCCTACAAATTGTAGATGTGGTCGGATAAGCGGCTTAGAACACAAGTGGAAAATAGTGCACAGGTTTAAAATAAGATGCACATCACAAACAAATTAAAATTACATTATTAAGGAGTAACATATGCAGCGTATTTCTAGGGCTCTACTAGAGCATGCAAACTGATCAAAAACACACCTCAAGTGATAGATTGTCCACTCTGTACAAGTTAGGATGGGTCATCAGCATGAGATACACTAGTGGCTGGCTCTTAATCTGACACATTGCATTTGTTCTTTCATCCAAACTTGCGTTTGTTCCAGTCTGGAAGGCTCTCTGTAGATGGAAATAAGAGAAGTCTGATTACACATTGCATATGACAAAAGGAGCAACATACTTTGATACACTCTATTGTGGTCTTTCTTTTCCCAACATGAAAAACATTATATGGTGACTGGTATTAAGGGCAATTAAATGGAAGTATGTTTGGGGTGGTAATACCCGGGAATCATAGTAACGCCCTGCAGACAAATGTGGCTTGTTTATGCTGTGTCTGTAAGTAGTCGCATAGGGTATATAGTCATTATGTAGACCAGGGATGGGGAACCTTCGGCCCTCCAGCTGTTGTTGAACTACACATACCAGCATGCCTTACTACATTTTTGCTATTTGGTCATGCTAAAACTGTTGCAGGGCATGCTGGGATGTGTAGTTCAACAGCAGCTGGAGAGCCGAAGGTTCCCCATCCCTGATGTAGACATTCAGAATGGCAATGATTAAGGAATAGGCCACGAACACTACAAAAATGTCAGGCCGACGTGCACAATGTCTACATTATGTCCATGTCGACATCTTGAATGTCTACATAACATACCACACCCGTAGTATAGAACTGTACTCATTTTTCCTGCTCATTGTATAAAAGTGTAACAGTGGCACAGACAGCAAGTTATCTGTCATGACATTTGACTGAGACGGGAGGTAGTTACGTGACAGGCAGCCCACAATACTGAAGCAGGAATCCTGACCCTTACAGTCCCGACAGTCGGCATGCCGACTAACAGGGACTATTCCTACTCATGGGTGTCCACGACACCCATAGACTCGGAACATAACTTGTGGCGAGTTCAGCTCGCCACCAAGCCCTCAGTGTAGCGAGCCCGCAAGGGGCTTCGTTGCACTCGCCCACCCCACCGGGCATCTAAAAGTCGGGATCCCGGCATCGGTATGGTCACCAGCGGTCTCCTGATTGGCGGTCACGCATACCCAACTCAACTGATTCAGTTATAAACATTCAATTAAAAATAACAAAAATGTTTACTAATACATAGGCATAGGAACACACATTTCTATTTAGTGTAGGTCTGGCCAAAAAAATGGGAAAACTCTGGCACAAGTTGATCAGCTTAAAATGTAATGCATTATACAGAACAAACATTCCTCATTTTTAATACAGATCATTGCTTCTATATAGAATGTAGCTTGAATAGCTATAACAAAGTTTCAGGTGAGTGCAGGGAATCTCACCCCTTTCGTGTCCCAGTTTTCTTTACATTGTAGGTATTAAGCACATTATTTCAAAATACATATGAATGCACATCCACTTATTCATAAACAAGCATACATGGAAAAGGTGGGACAGGACTAAGACCAGTATTTATATGGAGAGATTTGGCAAGTACAGATATAAAAAAAAACTAACCTGCTTTAAGAGGGCCAACACAAACAAAGGGAATAGACGTAAGGAGTTTGGCACCAGGAGACCTGGCTGCTGCGCCGTTAGCACTGACGTGCGGTAAGCAGAGAGAGAGTCAATGGCAGCATTCACTAGAGCATCCCGAGCATCACTCAAGCTTGACGCAATGGATCGGTCAACAGCTGTAAAAAGGTGTAGCAGATTATTGTTAAAAAAAAATGTGAACAATGAAAATTAACACTAAAGATGGTTTCGTACATGTACAGACGGTATCAGGTCATATGACCGGCGCTCCGGATCCCGGCGATCACCATGTAGACGCCGGGATCCCTAACAATCAAAATGCTGGCAAACAGAATGCCGACCCACAGGCGCTATTCCCACTCGTGGTATGCTGACCGCCAGGATCCCCAGCGCCGGTCTCCCAACCCATTCCTATACATTCCCTGATGGACCTCGCTCGGTTAGAATAGTACTGTATACACTGGTGTATTTTTGTAATGGGACTTGACAATTTATACTCCAATTTTATAGTATTTAACGTTACAAACCTTGCAAGTACAGTCAGGTCCATAAATATTGGGACATCGACACATTTCTCATATTTTGGGCTCTATAAACCACCACAATGGATTTGAAATGAAACAAACAAGATGTGCTTTAACTGCAGACTTTCGGCTTTAATTTGAAAGTATTTACATCCATATCAGGTGAACGGTGTAGGAAGTACAACTGTTTCTATATGTTGCAGAACAAAAAATAAAAATATATAGCCAAGCGCTCAGTCACTCCGAACCCATGTGCTGCCAGCAAATTAAGGCCACTCAACCTTAGAAAATCAGATAGAAAAAGCGAAAAATATTGCAGCGCACATAAGTTGGGCAAAGATTTTTTATTTTTTATTGTTTACTAATATCAATATTTCATTCTAAAATTACATTCAAGCATCCAAAACCACCGGCCGGTAAATGACTGGCATACTAAAATTTAAAAAACATATATGACACAGCCTGTTCTCCTAAGCTTAATCAATAAAATCTCTTAAATGTGAATAGACACACAAACTTAATTAATACATCCACAAGGAATCACTCCCACCTGAAATATCTGTCTGAATAAACACAAGAATGTATAGAGGCTCAGTCAGGGATTAATATCACTAAAAGAATGTTACAATATAGCACTCTAGACAACTTTCTTTTGTAACTAATAAGTAACAGTCACACTTCTTATGTGTAACTTCACAGACACACTAGATTGATCAATCCGTTTTGGCACTGGCAATCCATTCAGTGCTTAATGTTATGTCACTATAACAACGTGACATGAAACACACTGATTCCTGCGGCTGGTTGGCGTCCCTGATAGCCGTAGTTAAATGTTTCTCGATAACCACAGAATATAGAACAGTCCGTTTAGCAGTCAATAACCGTCTATATTGAGCATGACAAAATAGATTAATATGAATCGTCTGGCCAGACAAGGTAATTATTCTCACCGCACTCTCCAGCTAGACATTTACAAAGGACTCCTCCCGGCTGCTGGTGCTTTTAACCTTAGAAGGCAGTCATCTCTGGAGGATCAAGTCCATATGTAGAAGTAAAGCGGCTTGGAGCTACAATTTGCGGTGAGCGTGTCCACTAGCGGTGGTAGGAATAAAAGTAACACGAGTCCTTTTACGCGTTTCTCCGCCTCCCTCCGGGTTCAGCGGCTTCATCAGCTGATGAAGCCGCTGAACCCGGAGGGTTGCCAAAAAAAAAACAATCTTGCCAATACCTAATGTAACGATTTTAAAGGATACCACAGATCGTAAGGTTGATACAGCTTTAAAGTAAAAATTTTTTAGCAGCAGGTGCCGCACAGAGATCTACGCTCATCTGTGCTTGGGTTAACAAGGCCATGGGAGCATGGTCTGGACGTATTGTTCAGACTATTGAGGAGGAAAATAGCCTAGAAGAGATTACCCACTTAGCAGAGCATATTCGCGAATCAGCTTCATATTTATGTCAAGCCTAAAAGGATATTAGCAAGATAGCATCACGCATCTCAGCATCAGCCATCTCGGCTAGAAGAATTTTATGGATAAGAGAATGGCAGGGGAACTCTGACTCCAAGGCGGCGGTAGAAGCCATCCCCTTTGGGGGAGAGATGCTCTTCGGTCAAGAATTAGACAAGTGGATTTCGCAAGCCACGTCAGGGAAGTGCACCTTTCTTCCTACGCATTATATGAGAGCCACTCCACAAGTTAGGAGGGGTTATTCGGGACCAGTGTTTAATTCATTTAGATCAAAGTCCTTTCGAGCCCGAGGAAGAAGTTTCGGTGCACATGCACGTGGAGGCAGAGGAAGAGGCCGCTCACAGGCAACAACCAGAAAGCAGGATAAACCTGCGGACAAAACCGTGGCATGACGGTCTCCCAGCTCACCTGGGGTCCCCCTTGGTGGGCACACGGCTGGAAGGTTTTCGAGACATCTGGGCCAAAACCTCTCCAGAAGTTTGGATAATCAACATTATCTCACAGGGGTACAAGATGGATTTTCAACTGAGGCCTCACAGTCAGTTCTTTACAACGGGATTGCCTCGGTGTCCTCAGAAGGCAAAGGCACTTCTGACAAAGATTCAGAAATTGCGAGCGTCAGAGGTCATTATCCCAGTCCCCGTCGCTCAAAGGGGAACGGGATTCTATTCAAATCTTTTTGTCGTGTCGAAACCAGATGGGACGGTCAGACCGATACTCAATTTAAAAGCTTTAAACCAGTTTTTAAGGCTGTACAAGTTCAATGGAATCAATCCAGTCAGTCATTGCAGGATTGGAAGAAGGAGAATTCATGGTATCCATGTACATAAAGGATGCATACCTCCATATAACAATTTAGCCTCCTCACCAGGCATAATTAAGATTTGCACTGGTAAAGGATCACTACCAATTCAGGGCCTTACCATTCGGCCTATCATCAGCTGCACGAATCTTTACGAAGATTATGGCAATAATGGTTGCAAGATTGAGACTGTTAGGGGTCACGATCACACCTTATCTAGACGATCTCTTGAACAAGGTCTCATCTCCAGAACAGCTGATCAAGGATGCTCAGACAGCTCATCAATTTCTCATTCAACATGGGTGGATTGTGAACTTCAAGAAATCCAACCTCATACCAACTCAATGGATTCAATTTCTAGGTCTCATCTTGGACAGGGTGTCCTTACCAGAGAACAAGATACAAGACCTTCAGAGGTTAGTGGCTCAGGTACTAAAGACACAGACTGTTTCCCTACATCTCTGTATGAAACTTCTCAGGAAGATGGTGGCGTCTTTCGAGGCTCTTCAGCATGGCAGACTTCATTCCCGACCATTCCAGATGAACCTCATTGCACAGGGAGCAGGTTCGCACTGGCTTCTACATCGATGAATCCGACTTCCGCCACAAATACGAACCTCCTTAATTTGGTGGTCGTTACACAAGAATCTAGCAGCAGGCAAGAAATTCGGCATTTGGAATTGGAGAATCCTCACAACGGATGCCAGTCTCAGAGGTTGGGGTGCTGTCCTCGAATAACGTCAGCTTCAGGGCAGATGGACTTTACAGGAGAGAAGGCTACCCATAAACATTCCCAAACAGAGCAGTTTACAGTGGGTCAGCAATTGAGGATACAGTCGGACAATGTCACAGCGACGGCATACATAAACCGTCAAGGAGGAACAATGATCAGAATGGCTTTGAAGGAAGCAGCAAAGATCTTGTTATGGGCAGAAAAGCGCGATATCATACTATCGGCAGTGTTCATTCCAGGAGTGGACAACTGGGAAGCAGATTATCTCAGTCGCCAGGACATGCACCCAGGAGAGTGGTGCCTATAGCCACAGATATTCGACATGGTGGTGAGGAGATGGGGTCGACCTCAGGTGGACCTCATGGCGTCACGACACAACCATCAGCTGCCCAGATACGTGTCCAGGACAAGAGATCCAGTAGCGGGAGTGGATGCATTAACTTTCCTTGGTGTTACAAAAGGGTTTACCATTTTTCCACCTTTCCTGCTCATACCCAGATTTCTCAAAAAAGGTAAAACGAGAAAGTGTGTGGGCGATTCTGACTGCGCCAGATTGGCCCCGCCGGAGTTGGTACTCGGACTTGCGGGGGCTACTAGCAGAAGATCCTTGGCGGTTACCTCAGAGTGAGGACCTGCTATCTCAAGGGCCATTCCTACACCCAGACCTGAACAGACTGCGTTTGATGCCGTGGCTATTGAGACCCGGATCTTAAGAAGCAAGGGGATACCAAAAACGGCCATTCCTACGATGATGGCCGCTAGGAAGCCCGTCACAGCCATGCATTACTAAAGAATCTGGAAGAAGTACATGGAATAGTGTCAGGAACGTGGTTAGAATTCAAACTAATTCCACTTATCCAGACTCTTACGTTTTCTCCAAGCTGGTTTAGATGGAGGACTAAGACTAAGTTCTTTGAAGGTTCAGGTTTCGGCTCTCTCCATCCTATTTCAACAGCGGTTAGCATCCTTACAGGTAGTTCAGACTTTCTTACAGGGGGTTGTGAGGCTACAACCTCCTTTCCGTCCACCCACTGCACCGTGGTACCTAAATTTAGTGTTGGATTTTTTTGAGATCACCAACCTTTGAGCCGTTGGAGAGAACAGGGCTTAAATCTCTCTCTTGGAAGATCATGTTATTACTTGCCTTGGCCAGAAGGGTCTCTGAGTTGGGAGCCTTATCGATTAAGAGCCCCTTTTTAATTTTCCATAAGGATAGGGCAGAACTCTGTATAAGGGCAGAGTTCCTTCCAAAGGTCGTTTCGGGGTTTCATGTAAACCAGCCGATTGTAGTCCCATCTTTTCAGGGATTTGCTGATGGGAACTGGTCTTTGAATGTTGTACGAGCTCTAAGGTTTTACATACAAGTTACGTCATCCTTCAGGAGGTCGACCCATTTGTTTGTTCTCTATGATGGTCCAAGGAAGGGTTGGCCAGCATCTAAGCAGTCGTTGGCTAGGTGGATTAGACTTGCCATTAGGCAGACTTATGTATCCTGTGGTAAACAGGTTCCTGTTCAGACTGGTGCTAATACCACCAGATACGTGGGTGCCTCATGGGCGGCTGCCCGAGGGGCTTCCAGTACTCAACTTTGCAGAGCGGCAACGGGATCTTCAGCAAACACCCTCGCAAAATTTTACAGGTTTGATACTTTTGCGTCCGGGGATTCTAAGTTTGGACGTTTAGTTTTGCAGGCCACCGACAGCACTCCCACCCTTGGGAATAACTTTGGGACGTCCCCTACTGTATAAGGCTGTTCCAGTGTCCCCTAGTGGATGAAAGAGAAAATAATGAGTTTTATGGTAAGAACTTACCTTTGTTAAAACTCTTTCTGCGAGGTACACTGTGCTCCACAAGGATAGACATAGGGGTGTAGAGAAGGATCTTGATCCGAGGCACCAACAGGATCAAAAGCTTTGACTGTTCCCAAGAAACATAGCGCCGCCGCCTCCTCTATAACCCCGCCTCCCTGCACAGGAGCTAAGTTTTTAGTTAACCAGCCCAATGCAGTAGCAGGAAAAGAGACAACAACGGTTAGTAGCCACATACACCACACTCTCACAACAGGAGAAGTGTTAGCGGCTAATGCCATACCAACCCAAAAGAAGCTAAGTGCGTCAGGGTGGGTGCCTTGTGGAGCCCAGTGTACCTCGCAGAAAGTTTTAACAAAGGTAAGTTCTTAGCATAAAACTTGTTTTCTGCTGCAGGGTACACTGGGCTCCAGAAGGATGGAGATTGGGGATGTCCTAAAGCAGTTCCTTATGGGAGGGGACGCACTGTAGCGGGCACAAGAACACGGCGTCCAAAGGAAGCATCCTGGGAAGCGGCAGTATCAAAGGCATAGAACCTAATGAACGTGTTCACTGAGGACCACGCAGCCGCCTTGCACAATTGTTCAAGGGTCGCACCACGGCGGGACGCCCAAGAAGGTCCAACAGACTGAGTAGAATGGGCCATAATGTGAGCAGGAGCTGACAGACCAGCCCTCACATAAGCATGTGCAATCACCATCTGGCCAAAGTCTGCTTGTGAGCAGGCCAGCCCCGTTTGTGAAACCCAAACAGAATAAAGAGAGAATCAGATTTCCCAACAGAAGCAGTTCTCTTCACATAGATACGGAGAGCCTGTACCACATCCAAAGACCGCTCTTTGGGAGACAGGCCAGGAGAGACAAAGGCCGGTACCACAATCTCCTGATTAAGGTGGAACGAAGAAACCACCTTAGGAAAATAACCGGGACGAGTCCTACGAACCGCCCGGTCACGGTGAAATATCAGATATGGGGAACTACAAGACAAGGCATCCAAATCCGACACTCTTCTAGCTGAAGCAATAGCCAGCAGAAACACCACCTTAAGGGAAAGCCACTTAAGATCAGCTGAACCAAGAGGTTCAAACGGAGACTCTTGTAACGCCTCCAAAACCACCGACAAGTCCCAAGGAGCCACAGGCGGGACATAGGGAGGTTGGATACGCAACACACCCTGAGTAAAGGTATGCACATCAGGTAAGGTCGCAATCTCTCTCTGAAACCACAACGACAAGGCAGATATTTGAACCTTGAGGGAGGCCAGACGCAGGCCTAAGTCCAGGCCCTGCTGAAGAAAGGCCAACAACTTAGCTATACTAAACTTGGAAGCGTCATAGTTGTTAGATGCGCACCATTAAAGTAAGAATGCCCTATAGTAAATCCGAGCAGAAGCCGGTTTCCGGGCCCGCAACATAGTTTGAATGACCGCCTCAGAAAACCCTTTAGCCCTCAAGACGGAAGCTTCAAGTACCACGCCATCAAAGACAGCTGGGCTAGGTCCTGGTAGACACAGGGGCCCTGGACGTGGAGGTCTTGGCGTTGTGGAAGTAGAATTGGACGCTCTGACGATAGGCCCTGCAGGTCTGAGAACCCAGTGCCGTCTGGGCCACGCTGGAGCTATGAGAAGCAGAATTCCTCTTTTTTGCTTCAACTTCCGAATTACCCTGGGCAGGAGTGACACCGGAGGGAACATGTACGGCAGCCGAAACCTCCACGGCACTGCCAGCGCATCCACGAATGCTGCTTGAGGATCCCTTGTCCTTGCTCCGAAGACCGGAACCTTGCGATTGTGTCGAGACGCCATCAGATCTACGTCTGGAAGACCCCACTTTTCCACTAGGAGTTGAAACACTTCTGGTTGGAGCCAACTCTCCGGCGTGTACGTACTGACGACTGAGAAAGTCCGCTTCCCAATTCAGGACCCCCGGAATGAATATTGCCGATATGGCCGGTAGATGGCGTTCAGCCCATTGTAGAATCCGTGAGACTTCCTTCATTGCCAAACGGCTTCGTGTGCCGCCTTGATGATTTATGTAAGCCACTGTGATGGCATTGTCCGACTGTATTTGAACAGGACGGTTCTGAATTAAATGCTGGGCAAGGTTCAACGCATTGAAAACCGCCCGCAATTCCAGAATGTTGATCGAGAGGAGAGATTCCTCCTTGGTCCACCGACCCTGAAGGGAGTGTTGCTCCAGCACCGCGCCCCAACCTCTTAGACTGGCATCTGTCGTCAACAGGACCCAGTCGGATATCCAGAAAGGACGGCCCCTGCACAATTGTTGGTCCTGGAGCCACCAGTGCAGCGACAGACGGACCTCCGGAGTCAATGAGATCATGTGAGACCTGATCCGGTGAGGCAGGCCGTCCCACTTGGCTAGAATCAGCCTCTGGAGGGGGCGAGAATGGAATTGAACATACTCCACCATGTCGAATGCTGATACCATGAGGCCCAGCACCTGCATCGCCGAATGTATCGACACTTGCAGACGAGAAAGGAAGCAACGAATCCTGTCCTGAAGCTTCAGGACTTTCTCCTGAGACAAAAACAACCACTGGTTGTGAGTGTCCAATAGCGCTCCCAGGTGCACCATGCTCTGAGCAGGGACTAGGGAGGATTTCTTCCAGTTGATGAGCCACCCATGGGCTTGTAGAAACCGGACAGTCATATCCAGATGACGTAGGAGAAGTTCTGGGGAATTTGGTAGGATTAACAAGTCGTCCAGATACGGCAGGATCCTGACCCCTTGACGGCGGAGTACCACCGTCATCACCGCCATAACTTTGGTGAAGACTCGCGGAGCCGTGGTTAAACCAAAAGGTAACGCCCAAAACTGGTAATGGAGGTTGCCAATCGCAAACCTCAGGTATTGCTCATGTGACACTGCTATAGGAATATGCAGATAAGTATCCTGTATGTCCAGGGAGACCATGTAATCCCCAGGTTCCAAGGCCAGAACTATAGAGCGAAGGGTTTCCATACGGAACTTGGAGACTTTCACAAACTTATTCAATGCCTTGAGGTTGAGAACAAGCCGAAATGACCCATTCGTTTCGGGACTAGAAACAGCGGAGAATAGTACCCCCGGCCCCTCTGAGCAAGAGGCACCTGTACTACGACTCCTGTATCTAGGAGGGTCTGTACCACCGTAGAGTGTTTGCCTCGGTCAGGTCCAACGGGACGTCTGTCAGGCAAAATCGATGAGGGGGAGGTTTTTGAAGGCTATGGCGTAACCTCGAGTGACGACTTCCCGTACCCAGGCATCTTAAGTGGTCTTCAACCATTCCTGGGTGTACCCTATAAGCCGTCCCCCCACCCTGGGGGAGGCCCCGCCCCATTATGCGGCATGCTTATCCATCTTGGAAGCTGGCTGACGGGCTGCCCAGGCTCTTTTGGGCTTCGGCTTACCAGGTTTGGAACTGCGGGCCTGCTTGTTGTATGCCTGACCTTTTGCTTTACCTGAAGGACGAAAGGAAGTACCTTTAGCCTTCGACACAGAAGGAGTGGTACTTGGCAGACAGGCAGTTTTGGCAGTAGCCAAGTCAGCTACTATCTTATTTAAGTCCTCCCCAAACAGAATATCTCCCTTGAAAGGGAGTACCTCCAGGGTTTTTCTAGGGTCCAGATCCACAGACCAGGATCTCAGCCACAATATCCGGCGAGCCAGGAATGATGTAGTAGAGGCCTTGGCTGCTAGAATACCAGCATCAGAAGCCGCCTCTTTAATATAGTGAGAAGCTGTGACAATATATGACAAGCATTGTCTAGCATGGTCAGAAGAGATTTCAGCTTCAAACTCTAGGGCCCATGCTTCAATAGCCTCTGCAGCCCATGCTGCTGCAATAGTGGGCCTTTGTGCAGCACCCGTGAGGGTGTAAATCGCTTTCAGACAACCCTCCACATGTTTATCCGTAGGCTCTTTTAGAGATGTGACGGTAGTGACAGGTAGAGCTGAGGAACCACCATCCTAGCCACATGTGTCTACTGGAGGAGGCGTTTCCCAATTTTTAGAAAGCTCTGGCGCGAGGGGATAGCGAGCCAGCATCTTCTTTTGAGGCACAAACTTCTTTCCCGGATTTCCCCAGGGTTCCTGACGTATATCCACTAGGTGAACAATTTGGAAGCTGCTCAATCATACCTGGAGGTAATTATATATCAGGTGCTGGAAGGGGGAGGGGTCACAGACAAACAATAGACAAAGAGGAAGGGGGGTGCAAATCCCCACTCCTAAATTCCCTTCCGCACACTGAAAATTACCTGTAACCATCCCTGAACCTATCTGGTAATTTTCAGTGTGGCCAGCAGCTAAACATGTGTTTACAAACATTTGTGACTAATTATTTGAATTTTATTACCAGATAGGTTCAGGGATGGTTACAGGTAATTTTCAGTGTGCGGAAGGGAATTTAGGGGTGGGGATTTGCACCCGCCTAACTCTTTGTCTATTGTATATACACTATGTGTTCAGAGTGAGGTAAAATAAGATTTTACTTACCGATAAATCTATTTCTCGTAGTCCGTAGTGGATGCTGGGGACTCCGTCAGGACCATGGGGAATAGCGGGCTCCGCAGGAGACAGGGCACATCTAAAAAGCCTTTTAGGTCACATGGTGTGTACTGGCTCCTCCCCCTATGACCCTCCTCCAAGCTTCAGTTAGGTACTGTGCCCGGACGAGCGTACACAATAAGGAAGGATCTTGAATCCCGGGTAAGACTCATACCAGCCACACCAATCACACCGTACAACTTGTGATCTGAACCCAGTTAACAGTATGATAACAAAACACGAAGTAGCCTCTAAAAAGATGGCTCACAACAATAGTAATAACCCGATTTTTGTAACAATAACTATGTACAAACATTGCAGACAATCCGCACTTGGGATGGGCGCCCAGCATCCACTACGGACTACGAGAAATAGATTTATCGGTAAGTAAAATCTTATTTTCTCTAACGTCCTAGTGGATGCTGGGGACTCCGTCAGGACCATGGGGATTATACCAAAGCTCCCAAACGGGCGGGAGAGTGCGGATGACTCTGCAGCACCGAATGAGAGAACTCCAGGTCCTCTTTAGCCAGAGTATCAAATTTGTAAAATTTTACAAACGTGTTCTCCCCTGACCACGTAGCTGCTCGGCAAAGTTATAATGCCGAGACTCCTCGGGCAGCCGCCCAGGATGAGGCCACCTTCCTTGTGGAATGGGCATCTACATATTTCGGCTGTGGCAGGCCTGCCACAGAATGTGCAAGCTGAATTGTACTACAAATCTAGCGTGCAATAGACTGCTTAGAAGCAGGAGCACCCAGCTTGTTGGGTGCATACAATATAAACAGCAAGTCAGACTTTCTGACACCAGCCGTCCTAACTATATATATATATATATATATATATATATATATATATATATATATATATATATATATATATATATATATTTTTAGGGCCCTGACAACGTCTAGTAATTTGGAGTCCTCCAAGTCCCTAGTAGCCGCAGGCACCACAATAGGTTGTTTCAGGTGAAAACGCTGACACCCCTTTAGGAAGAAACTGGAGACGAGACCCAGTTCTGCCCTGTTCAAATGGAAAATTTTTAATATGGGCTTTTGTAAGACAAAGCCGCCCATTCTGACAATCGCCTGGCCGAGGCCAGGGCTAACAACATGGTCACTTTCCATGTGAGATATTGGTCAACAGCATGGTCACTTTCCATGTGAGATATTTCAAATCCACAGATTTGAGCGGTTCAAACCAATATGAATATAAGGAATCCCAACACTATGTTGAGATCTCACGGTGCCCCTAGAGGCACAAAAGAGCTGTATATGCAATACACCCTTTACAATCTGGACTTCAGGAACTGAAGTCAATTCTTTCTGGAAGAAAATCTACAGGGCCGAAATTTAAATCTTAATGAACCCCAATTTGAGGCTCAAAACACTCCTGTTTTCAGGAAGTGTAGAAATCGACCTAGTTGAATTTCCTTCGTGGAGCCTTCCTGGCCTCACCCACGCAACATATTTTCACCACATGTGGTGATGACGTTGTGCGGTCACCTCCTTCCTGGCTTTGACCAGGGTAGGTATGACCTCTTATGGAATGCCTTTTCCCTTCAGGATCCGGCATTCAACCGCCATGCCGTCACACGCAGCCGCGGTAAGTCTTGGAATATACATGGTACTTGCTGAAGCAAGTCCCTTCTTAGCTCCCCAGGCCCTTAGTCCTCTGTGAGCATCTCTTGAAGTTCCGGGTACCAAGTCCCTCTTGGCCAATCCGGAGCCACTAGTATAGTTCATACTCCTCTATGTCTTATAATTCTCAATACCTTGGTTATGAGAAACAGAGGAGGGAACACATACACTGACTGGTACACCCACGGTGTTACCAGAACATCCACAGCTATCGCCTGAAGGTCTCAAGACCTGGCGGAATACCTGTCCCGTTTTTTGTTCGGGCGGGACGCCATCATGTCCACCTTTGGTCTTTGCCAACGGTCCACAATCATGCTGAAAAACTTCCCTATGAAGTTTCCACTCTCCCGGGTGGAGGTAATGCCTGCTGAGGAAGTCTGCTTCCCAGTCGTCCACTCCCGGAAAGAACACTGCTGACAGTGCTATCACATGATTTTCCGCCTAGCGAAAAATCCTTGCAGTTTTGTCACTGCCCTCCTGCTTCTTGTGCCGCCCTTTCTGTTTACGTGGGCGACTGCCGTGATGTTATCCCACTGGATCAATACCGGCTGACCTTGAAGCAAAGGTCTTGCTAAGTTTAGAGCATTATAATTTTGCTCTTAGCTCCATCTATGTGGAGAGAATTCTCCAGACTTAATCACACTTCCTTGGAAATTTTTTTCCCTGTGTGACTGTTCCCCAGCCTCTCAGGCTGGCCTCCGTGGTCACCGGCATCCAATCCTGAATGCCGAATCTGCGGCCCTCTAGACGATGAGCACTCTGTAATCACCACAGGAGAGACACCCTTGTCCTTGGATATAGGGTTATCCGCTGATGCATCTGAGGATGCGATCCGGACCATTTGTCCAGCAGATCCCACTGAAGTGTTCTTGCGGGAAATCTGCCGAATGGAATTGCTTCGTAATAAGCCACCATTTTTACCAGGACTCTTGTGCAATGATACACTGACACTTTTCCTGGTTTTAGGAGGATCCCGATTAGCTCGGATAACTCCCTGGCTTTCTCCACTGGGAGAAACACGTTTTTCTGGACTGTGTCCAGAATCATCCCTAGGAACAGTAGACGTGTCGTCGGAAAAAGCTGCGATTTTGGAATATTTAGAATCCATTCGTGCTGTCGTAGAACTACTTAAGATAGTGCTACTCCGACCTCCAACTGTTCTCTGGACCTTGCCCTTATCAGGAAAGCGTCCATGTTTCTTTTAAGAAAAATCATCATTCCGGCCATTACCTTGGTAAAGACCCGGGGCGCCGTGGACAATCCAAACGGCAGCGTCTGAACTGATAGTGACAGTTCTGTACCAGGAACCTGAAGTACCCTTGGTGAGAAGGGCAAATTTGGACCTGTATGTAAGCGTCCCTGATATCCAGTGACACCATATCGTCCCCTTCTTCCTGGTTCGCTATCACTGCTCCGAGTGACTCCATCTTGATTTGAACGCTTGTATGTAAGTGTTCAAATATTTCAGATCTCACCGAGCCGGTTAGCTTCAGTACCACAATATAGTGTGGAATACTACCCCCTTCCTTGTTGTAAGAGGGGTACTTTGATTATCACCTGCTGGGAATACAGCCTGTGAATTGTGTGAGGGGGAGACGTCTCGAATTTCCAATGTACACCTGGGATACTACATGTAGGATCCCGGAGTTCCCTTGCGAGTGATTCTGAAACTCTTGAGATGACCCCCTACCGCACCTGAGTCCGCTTGTACGGCCCCAGCGTTATGCTGCGGACTTGGCAGAAGCTGTGAAGGGCTTCTGTTCCCGGGAATGGGCTGCTTGCTGCAGTCTTCTTCCCTTTCCTCTACCCCTGGGCAGATATGACTGGCCTTTGCCCGCCTGCCCGTATGGGGACGAAAGGACTGAGACTGAAAAGACTGTGTCCTTTTCTGCCGATATGTGACTCGGGGTAACAAAAGGTGGATTTTTCAGCTGTTGCCATGGCCACCAGGTCCAATGGACCGCCCCTTTATACGGCAATACTTCCATATGCCGTCTGGAATCTGCCTCACCTGACCACTATCGTGTCTTCGTCTGGCAGATATGTACATCACATTTACTTTTGATGCCAGAATGCAAATATGCCTCTGCGCATCACGCATATATAGAAATGCATCCTTAAAATGCTCTATAGTCAATAAAATCTTGTCCCTATCAAGGGTATCAAAATTTTCAGTCAGGAAATCCGACCAAGCCCCCTCAGCGCTGCACATCCAGGCTGAGGCGATTGCTGGTCGTAGTATAACACCAGTATGTGTGTATATACTGTTATGATATTTTTCCAGCTTCCTATCAGCTGGCTCCTTGAGGGCGGCCGTATCTGGAGACGGTAACGCCATGTTTTTATAAGCGTGTGAGCGCCTTATCCACCCTAAGGTGTGTTTTCCAACTCGCCCTTACTTTTGGCGGGAAAGGGTATACCGCCCATAACTTTCTATCGGAGGAACCCCACGTATCATCACACACTTCATTTAATTTATCTGATTCAGGCAAAACTACAAGTAGTTTATTCCCACCCTACAAAATACCCTTATTTGTGGTACTTGTGGTATCAGAAATATGTAACACCTCCTTCATTGCCCTTAACATGTAACTTGTGGCCCTAAAGGAAAAATACGTTTGTTTCTTCACCGTCGACACTGGGGTCAGTGTCCGTGTCAGTGTCTGTCGACCGACTGAGGTAATTGGGCGTTTTTACAAGCCCCTGACGGTGTCTGAGACGCCTGGACCGATACTAATTTGTCCGCCGGCTGTCTCATGTCGTCAACCGGCTTGCAGCGTGTTGACATTATGACGTAATTCCATAAGTAAGCCATCCATTCCGGTGTCGACTCCCTAGAGAGTGACATCACCATTACAGGCAATTTGCTCCGTCTCCTCACCAACATTTTCCTCATACATGTCGACACACACGTACCGACCTACAGCACACACACAGGGAATGCTCTGATAGAGGACAGGACCCACTAGCCCTTTGGGGAGACAGAGGGAGAGTTTGCCAGCACACACCAAAAGCGCTATAATGTATATAACAACCCTAGAAGGTGTTGTTTCTATATATGCGCTCTTAATATATATATATATATATCGCCAATTTATGCCCCCCTTCTCTTTAACCCTGTTTCTGTAGTGCAGTGCAGGGGAGAGTGGGAGCCTTCCTCACCAGCGGAGCTGGGCAGGAAAATGGCGCCTGTGTGCTGAGGAGAATAAGCTCCGCCCCTTTCTCGGCGAGCTTTTCCTCCCGGTTTCTTTAATACTGGCCTGGGTTAAAATACATACATATAGCCTTAATGGCTATATGTGGTGTATTTCTTTTGCCAAATTAGGTATTTATATTGCTGCCCAGGGCGCCCCCAGCAGCGCCCTGCACCCTCCGTGACCGTGTCAGTGAGCCTGTGAGACAACAATGGCGCACAGCTGCAGTGCTGTGCGCTACCTCTATGAAGACTGAGAAGCCTTCTGCCGCCTGTCACCGGACCTCCGTCTCCGCCGTCTTCAGCGTCTGTAAGGGGGATCGGCGGCGCGGCTCCGGGACGAACCCCAGGCTGACCTGTGTTCCGACTCCCTCTGGAGCTCAGTGTCCAGTAGCCTAAGACTTCAATCCTCCTGCACGCAGGTGAGTTGCAAGTCTCTCCCCTAAGTCCCACGTTGCAGTGATCCTGTCGCCAGCAGGAATCACTGATTAGTTTAAACCTAAAAAAGACTTTTCTAAACAGCTCTATAAGAGAGCCATCCAGGTTGCACCCTACTCGGACGGGCACAGAAACCTAACTGAAGCTTGGAGGAGGGTCATAGGGGGAGGAGCCAGTACACACCATGTGACCTAAAAGGCTTTTTAGATGTGCCCTGTCTCCTGCGGAGCCCGCTATTCCCCATGGTCCTGACGGAGTCCCCAGCATCCACTAGGACGTTAGAGAAAACTTGTTTAACCACCTTCTGATGCTTGATCCTATCTGGTTTCTTAGGAGGGACAGATGGCTCGAGATCATCCGTAATCTGTAAAATCAACTTAATAGCCTCCAAAAGATCAGGAACATCCACATGTGAACTACCCTCCCCATCAGCAGTATCTGTGTCAGAATCTGTGGGGTCAGTGTAAGCGCCATCTTCATCAGACAAGGTGTCAGTGACAGCAGTGGATTGTGAGGAGATAAGAGCTCGCTTAGAGGACCCCTTGGTCTAAGGCAAGCGAGGGTCAGACTTTTTAGTAGTCAAGGACTGGTTCAACTTCTTCAATTGAGCAGATAAGTTAACCGCCCATGGCGGGTTCGCTGCGGGGACCACATATATACGGTTGCACCGGCATAGGAGGTCCCATAGGGGGTGTTAGTTTAGTAACTAGCGTATGTAGAAGCGTGGAGAAAGTAGCCCACAGTGGGTCATTATGTACCCCCATTGCCACAGTCCCACTGGGACTGTGGCAACGGGATCCCATAGGGATCTGTGGCTTCAGCAACACCGGCACTGTGTTAAGCCCCAGAACCGTTACCTTCAGAAGCAGACATGATATAACTTACAGTATCAGGTAACACAGTACAATTGTCAGCTGCACAATACCTCTTGCCCAAACCCCTGCACAGTGTAGTCAGCACAAGCAGAGATACAGGAGAGATATAGTGACTAAAATCACAGAGAAAAATACGTATTAAGGTTATATCTTGTGAAAATCCTATATAATTATAAAACCTGACGCACCAAGCCCCCTCAGGTTATAGAATATAGGGATAGCAAGGTGAGTGAGAGACATGAAATGGAAACCACTCAGCAAGCTAATGCACACACACATATATAGCCACAGTTATACAATGCAGAGGTAATTACTAACAACAATACTGCACTGGACCAGCTTTTATATATATATATATATATATATATATATATATATATATATATATATAAAAAGATTTTACTTACCGGTAAATCTATTTCTCGTAGTCCGTAGTGGATGCTGGGGACTCCGTAAGGACCATGGGGAATAGACGGGCTCCGCAGGAGACTGGGCACTTTAAGAAAGAATTAGGAATACTGGTGTGCACTGGCTCCTCCCTCTATGTCCCTCCTCCAGACCTCAGTTAAGGAAACTGTGCCCGGAAGAGCTGACAGTACAAGGAAAGGATTTTGGAATCCAGGGTAAGACTCATACCAGCCACACCAATCACACCGTATAACTCGTGATAAACTTACCCAGTTAACAGTATGAACAACAGAGCACCAGATAAACCTGATGCAACCATAACATAACCCTTATTTAAGCAATAACTATATACAAGTATTGCAGAAGAAGTACGCACTTGGGACGGGCGCCCAGCATCCACTACAGACTATGAGAAATAGATTTACCGGTAAGTAAAATCTTATTTTCTCTAACGTCCTAGTGGATGCTGGGGACTCCGTAAGGACCATGGAGATTATACCAAAGCTCCCAAACGGGCGGGAGAGTGCGGATGACTCTGCAGCACCGAATGAGCAAACACAAGGTCCTCCTCAGCCAGGGTATCAAACTTGTAGAACTTTGCAAAAGTGTTTGAACCCGACCAAGTAGCTGCTCGGCAAAGCTGTAATGCAAAGACCCCTCGGGCAGCCGCCCAAGAAGAGCCCACCGTCCTTGTGGAATGGGCTTTCACTGATTTTGGAGGCGGCAATCCAGCCGCAGAATGAACCTGCTGAATCGTGTTACAGATCCAGCGAGCAATAGTTTGCTTTGAAGCAGGAGCACCCAGCTTGTTGGATGCATACAGGATAAACAGCAACTCAGTTTTCCTGACTCCAGCCGTTCTAACTACATGAACCTTCAAAGCCCTGACTACATCTAGTAACTTGGAATCCTCCAAGTCACGAGTAGCCGCAGGCACCACAATAGGTTGGTTCAAATGAAGAGAGGACACCACTTTTGGCAGAAATTGCGGACGAGTCCGCAATTCTGCCCTGTCCATATGAAAAACCAGATAGGGGCTTTTATGTGACAAAGCCGCCAATTCTGACACACGCCTAGCCGAAGCTAAGGCCAATAGCATGACCACCTTCCTCGTGAGATATTTTAACTCCACGGTTTTAAGTGGCTCAAACCAGTGTGATTTAAGGAAACTAAACACCCCGTTAAGATCCCAAGGTGCCACTGGTGGCACAAAAGGGGGTTGAATATGCAGCACTCCCTTTACAAACGTCTGAACTTCAGGCAGAGAAGCCAGTTCCTTTTGAAAGAAAATGGATAGGGCTGAAATCTGGACCTTAATGAACCCCAATTTTAAGCCCAAAGTCACTCCCGACTGTAAGAAGTGCAGGAAACGGCCCAGCTGGAATTCCTCTGTAGGGGCATTCCTGGCCTCACACCAAGCAACATATTTTCGCCATATACGGTGATCATGTTTAGCCGTCACGTCCTTCCTAGCGTAGGAATAACCTCATCCGGAATGCCTTTTTCTGATAGGATCCGGAGTTCAACCGCCATGCCGTCAAACGCAGCCGCGGTAAGTCTTGGAACAGACAGGGCCCCTGTTGCAACAGATCCTGTCTGAGAGGCAGAGGCCATGGGTCCTCTGTGAGCATTTCTTGGAGTTCCGGATACCAAATCCTTCTTGGCCAATCCGGAACAATGAGTATTGTTCTCACTCCTCTTTTTCTTACGATTCTCAGCACCTTGGGTATGAGAGGAAGAGGAGGAAATACATAAACCGACTGGAACACCCACGGTGTCACCAGTGCGTCCACAGCTATCGCCTGAGGGTCTCTTGACCTGGCGCAATACATTTGTAGCTTTTTGTTGAGGCGGGATGCCATCATGTCCACCTGTGGCAGATCCCATCGACTTGTAATCTGTGTGAAGACTTCTTGATGAAGTCCCCACTCTCCCGGGTGGAGGTCGTGCCTGCTGAGGAAGTCTGCTTATCAGTTGTCCACTCCCGGAATGTACACTGCCGACAGTGCTTTTACGTGATTCTCCGCCCAGCGAAGAATTCTGGTGGCTTCCGCCATCGCCACCCTGCTCCTTGTGCCGCCTTGGCGGTTTACATGAGCCACTGCGGTGATGTTGTCTGACTGAATCAGCACCGGATGGTTGCGAAGCAGAGGTTCCGCTTGACTTAGGGCGTTGTATATGGCCTTTAGTTCCAGGATATTGATGTGCAGACAAGTCTCCTGACTTGACCACAGACCCTGGAAATTTCTTCCCTGTGTGACTGCCACCCACCCTCGGAGGCTTGCATCTGTGGTCAGCAGGACCCAGTCCTGAATGCCGAACCTGCGACCCTCGAGAAGGTGAGCACTCTGCAGCCACCACAGAAGAGACACCCTGGGTGATAGGGTGATCAGCCGATGCATCTCAAGATGCGATCCGGACCACTTGTCCAACAGATCCCACTGAAAGGTCCTCGCATGGAACCTGCCGAAGGGAATGGCCTCGTATGACGCCACCATCTTTCCCAGGACTCGCGTGCAGTGATGCACAGACACCTGTTTTGGTTTTAAGAGGTCTCTGACCAGAGTCACGAGCTCCTGAGCCTTCTCCGTCGGGAGAAAAACCTTCTTCTGGTCTGTGTCAAGAATCATGCCCAGGATGGGCAGACGCGTCGTAGGAATCAGCTGCGACTTTGGAATATTCAGAATCCAGCCGTGCTGTTCCAACACTTCCCGAGAGTGTGCTACGCTGATCAGCAACTGCTCTTTGGACCTCGCCTTTATGAGGAGATCGTCCAAGTATGGGATAATTGTGACTCCTTGCTTTCGCAGAAGCACCATCATTTCTGCCATTACCTTGGTAAATATTCTCGGTGCCGTGGACAGACCAAACGGCAACGTCTGTAATTGGTTATGACAGTCCTGTACCACAAATCTGAGGTACTCCTGATGAGGTGGATAAATGGGGACATGCAGGTAAGCATCCTTTATGTCCAGAGACACCATAAAATCCCCCTCTTCCAGGCTTGCAAGGACCGCTCTGAGCGATTCCATCTTGAACTTGAACCTTTTCAGGTAACTGTTCAGGGATTTTAAATTCAATATGGGTCTGACCGAACCGTCCGGTTTCGGTACCACAAACATTGTCGAATAGTAACCCCTTCCCTGTTGAAGGAGGGGAACCTTTACCACCTCCTGCTGGAACTATAATTTGTGAATTGCCGCTAACACTATTTCCCTCTATATGGGGGAAGCTGACAGGGCCAATTTGAGGTATCGGTGAGGGGGCATCACTTCGAATTCCAGCTTGTATCCCTGAGATACAATTTGTATAGCCCAGGGATCCACCCGTGAGCGAACCCACAGGTGGCTGAAATTTCGGAGACGCGCCCCCACCGCTCCTGGCTCCACCTGTGGAGCCCCAGTGTCATGCGGTGGATTTAGTGGAAGCCGGGGATGACTTCTGTTCCTGGGAACTAGCTGTATTGTGCAGCTTCTTTCCTATACCCCTGCCTCTGGCAAGAAAGGACGCACCTCTGACTCTCTTGCCTCTTTGTGATCGAAAGGACTGCATTTGGTAATATGGTGCTTTCTTAGGTTGTGAGGGAATATATGGCAAAAAATTTGACTTCCCAGCCGTAGCTGTGGATACTAGGTCCGAGAGACAGTCTGAGAGACCGTCCCCAAACAAGTCCTCACCCTTGTAAGGTAAAACCTCCATGTGCCTTTTTGAGTCGGCATCACCTGTCCATTGCCGAGTCCACAGGACCCTTCTGGCAGAAATCGACATTGCATTTATTCTAGAGCCCAGTAGGCTAATGTCTCTCTGGGCATCTCTCATATATAGGAGAGAGTGTCTTTTATATGCCCCAGGGTCAGTAATATAGTATCCTTGTCCAAGGTATCAAGTTCCTCAGATAAAGTATCTGTCCATGCTGCTACAGCACTACACATCCAGGCCGACGCAAATGCCGGCCTTAGTAGGGTACCTGAATGTGTATAAATGGACTTCAGGATACCTTCCTGCTTTCTATCCGCAGGATCTTTTAGGGTGGCCGTATCCTGTGACGGCAGGGCTACCTTCTTAGATAAGCGTGTCAAAGCTTTGTCTACCCTAGGGGAGGATTCCCAGCGTAACCTGTCCGTTGGCGGGAAAGGATACGCCATAAGCAACCGTTTGGAAATCTGCATTTTTCTATCTGGAGATTCCCAAGCTTTTTCACATAACTCATTTAACTCATGTGAAGGGGGAAAGGTCACCTCATGCCTTTTTTTCCCAAACATATAAACCCTCTTGTCAGGGACTGGGTTTTCCTCTGAGATGTGCAATACATCCTTCATTGCTATAATCATGTAGCGGATGGCTTTAGCCATTTTAGGCTGCAACTTTGCATCATCGCCATCGACACTGGAGTCAGAATCCGTGTCGATATCTGTGTCAACAATTTGGGATAGTGGGCGCTTCTGAGACCCAGACGGCCTCTGCGCTGTAGGAGCAGGCATGGGTTGAGACCCTGACGGTCCCAAGGCTTCAGCTTTATCCCACCTTTTATGCAAGGAATTAACATTATCATTTAAAACCTTCCACATATCCATCCAATCAGGCGTCGGCGGCGATCCCACATTCATTTGTACCTGCTCTGCTTCCACATAGCCTTCCTCGTCAAACATGCCGACACAAGCCTACCGACACACCACACACACAGGGGATGCTCTATTTGAGGACAGAACCCCCCACAAGGCCTTTTGGAGAGACAGAGAGTATGCCAGCACACACCCCAGCGCTATATGACCCAGGAATTACACAGTAACTTAGTGTATACCCAGTAGCTGCTGTATATACTGATTTTGCGCTAAATTTATGTGCCGCCCCCTCTCTTTTTACCCTCTTTCTACCGTGAATCTGCAGGGGAGAGCCTGGGGAGCTTCCTCTCAGTGGAGCTGTGGAGAGAAAATGGCGCTGGTGAGTGCTGAGGAAGAAGCCCCGCCCCCTCAGCGGCGGGCTTCTGTCCCGCGATTTTGTGTAAAATAATGGTGGGGGCTCATGCATATATACAGTGCCCAACTGTATATATGCCCACTTTGCCAAGAGGTCTCCAATTGCTGCCCAGGGCAGAAAACCTGACCTGCACCCATGCCCTGGTGATCTAGTGGGATCGCCTGTACTGCCACAGTGTCCACCACCAGCGCGCGCGGCCCGCCTCCTACCGGCCGCGCCGGATCGCGATAAAGTATGGATCCCGCGAGCGGGACCCACTCACCACCTCATGAAGCGCGGCCACGCGATCCCGGAGAGCCCCTGACCAGAAGAAAACCCGAGCCTCCTGCTGTAGGTACCCGGCAACCAGGGTGCGGGAGTGTACAGCGCCGCTGGGGAGAGATGGAGCTGCAGCAGTGAATGTCACTAGACATGTACACACAGCTGCAGCCCTTGAAGTCTTCACTTTTCTTCTCAAAAAAGCTTTTCTTAGGGCTGCCTGGAGCAGCCCCTCTGTTATGTGCCTGCTATCTGCGGCACCAACTACAAAACTGAGCTCATGTGCAGGGAGGCGGGGTTATAGAGAGGCGGCGCTATGCATTTTGGGAACAGTCAAAGCTTTTGAGCCTGTTGGTGCCTCAGATCAAGATCCTACTCTACACCCCTATGTCTATCCTTGTGGAGCCCAGTGTACCCCGCAGCAGAAAAGAGGATTTTGGTGCTTACCAATAAATCCATTTCTCTGAATCTACTCGGGGACACTGGACGCCCACCTCGGTGCTGTCAACCTGCTGTGTTTAAAGTTCTTGTTAAAACAGTTTGTGCAAACAGCGTTAGTTGTTCTATTAAAAAGAGTTCTTGGATGCTGTTTGCTATGTTGTACGGTTGGGTTCCTCACCATAGGCGGTAGTCTCGTGCTTTATTCTCTTCGTCAAATTTTCCAAACGGAGGGATGAGGGGCGTGAAGGGGGAGGAGCCGGCTATGCAGACAATGCTAATTTTTAGATTGTGCCACACCTCTGGTTGCGAGCTTCACACCCCTAGTGTATAAGGCTGTTCCAGTATCCCCGAGTGGATTCAGAGAAATAGATTTATTGGTAAGTACCCAAATCCTCTTTTAAATACTTTGTTGCAAATCCTTTGCAGACAATTACAGCCTGAAGTCTGGAACGCATAGACATCACCAGATGCTGGGTTTCATCCCTGGTGATGCTCTGCCAGGCCTCTACTACAAATGTCTTCAGTTCCTGCTTGTTCTTGGGGCACTTTCTCTTCAGTTTTGTCTTCATCAAGTGAAATGTATGCTCAATCGGATTCAGGTAAGGTGACTGACTTGGCCATTGCATAACATTCCACTTATTAAACTCTTTGGTTGCTTTCGCAGTATGCTTCGGGTCACTGTCCATCTGCACTGTGAGGCGCTGTCCAATGAGTTCTGAAGCATTTGATCGAATATGAGCAGAAAATATTGCTCGAAACTCTTCAGAATTCATCCTGCTGCTTTTGTCAGCAGCCACATTATCAATAAATACAAGGGAACCAGTTCCATTGGCAGCCATACATACCCACACCATGACACTACCACCGCCATGCTTCATTGATGAGGTAGTATGTTTTGGATCATGAGCAGTTCCCTTTCCTTCTCCATACTTTTCTCTTCCCATCACTCTGGTATAAGTTGATCTTTGTCTCATCTGTCCATAGGATGTTGTTTCAGAACTGTAAAGGCTTTTTTAGATGTTGTTTGGCAAACTCTAATCTGGTCTTCATGTTTTTGTGGCTCACCAAAGGTTTACATCTTGTAGCGAACCCTCTATATTCACTTTTATGAAGTCTTCTCTTGATTGTTGACTTTGACACATATACACCTACCTCCTGAAGAGTGTTCTTGATCTGGGCAACTGTTGTGAAGGGCTTTTTCTTCACCAGGGAAATAATTGTTCTGTCATCCACCACAGTTGTCTTACGTGGTCTTACGGGTCTTTTGGTGTTGCTGAGCACTCCGGTGCGTTTTTATTTTTATTTATTTATTTTTTAGAATGTTCCAAACAGTTGATTCGGCAACACCTAATGTATTTGTTATCTCTCTGATGGGTTTGTTTTGATTTTTCAGCCTAATGATGGCTTGCTTCACTGATAGTGGCAGCTCTTTGGATCTCATATTGAGAGTTGACAGCAACAGATTCCAAATGCAAATGTCACACCTGGAATCTACTCCAGACCTTTTTCCTGCTTAACTGATGATGAAATAACGAGGGAATAGCCCACTCCTGTCCATGAAATAGCTTTTGAGACGATTGTCCCATTTCTTTTGGTCCCTTAAAAAGTGGGAGGCACATATACAAACCGTTTTAATTCCTACACCGTTCACCTGATTTGGATGTAAATACCCTCAAATTAAAGCGGAAAGTCCGCAGTTAAAGCACATCTTGTTTGTTTCATTTCAAATCCATTGTGGTGTTGTATAGAGCCCAAAATATGAGAATTGTGTCGATGTCCCAATATTTATGGACCCGACTATGTTTTTTCATTTTAAACCACTACTTAACAATACTTTTTTGGGGGAAATTATGACAGAGTACTGAAAAGAGCAGTTAAGAGCATCACAAAAGAGATTTTGCTGACCGCTCTGTGGGTATCACAGGAGACCAAGGCAAACTATCTGCTGAAAGGAGTAAGTGGTCAAACTCTGCATAACTAGGAACAAGTCCACAGCAAGCCAAGAAGAGTAGTGTTATGTGTGGCCACTGAAGTTGTCTGCAACATCTGACCGCACTCTCCTTGGCAAACTAACATGCCATCTACTGAGTGCAGAGTACAGGCTATAATGCAGGTTCCTGGTAGACCCTCAGGACGGTTACATACTAAGAGGCCCATTTATCATAGTATATTGGCAGCTTAATCCCCAAAAATACCTGTTTTGGGGGGTTAACCGCAAATATTAAGTATCCTAAATGTACTTGCTGTACCCTCCATTCCTGCTGGCAGCCGCATCCTCCATAGGTTTCTATGGGGAATGAGATGCTGCCAGATTTACCAATATCTGGAATGCGAAGCATTTCCAACATTAGCTACAGTCATCTTCAGATTGCGGTAGCCCATTACAGCCTATGGGTTACAGATTGTGGCTTAAGTTCTGGCAGGGTTCCCCAAGAACCCTATGCTGGATATAGCAGTTGTGCACAGGCGGAAAGCGGGACTGGCCATGCACAGAAGTCCCGACAGCCCTTACAGCCACATTGAAGGGACGGCCTCCCCTGTGCCTGCGAGTGCTGGATCATACATTCAGCCAAAGTGATCACATATTGCATTTGCAATCCATAATAAATGGGCCCCTAATAGTGCTGTGGATAGGTTAAGTGCTTTGGGACTTTTGTAACCCCTTTTCTCATACGTCCAAGAGGATGCTGGGGACACCACAATAACCATGGGGTATAGACGGGATCCGCAGGAAACATGGGCACTTTAAGACTTTGAAAGGGGTGTGTACTGGCTCATCCCTTTATGCCCCTCCTCCAGACTCCAGTTTAGAATCTGTGCCCAGGCAGACTGGATGAACACTGAGGAGCTCTACTGAGTTTCTCGGAAAAATACTTTATGTTAGGTTTTTTATGTTCAGGGACCACTGCAGGCAACAGTCTCTCTGCATCGTGGGACTTAGAGGAGAGAAGTCATAACCTACTTCTAGTGAGTTTAAAGGCTCTGCTTCTTGGCTACAAGACACCATTAGCTCCTGAGGGTTTGGAACACTAGGTACGCCTAGGGGTTCACTCCCAGAGCCCGCCATCCCCCCACTTGCAGATCCAGAAGACAGGTGAGTAGAAGAAGATAGAAGACTTCAGTGACGGCTTCTGAGGTACACACAGCGGCACTACAGGGTGCAGGGCACGTGGGGGTGGGGGGGAGGTTGGGGGGGCACCCTGAGCAGCATAAAAATCCTCTTTTCAGGATGGCAAAGTGAAATTGGAGGGCCAGCATTCTTACCCCCGCCAGCATTATTAGTTTTAAAAAATAGCGGGCAGAGGCGCGCCATGAAGGGGGCAGGGCTCAGCCCTCACAGCTCTCATCAGCGCCATTTTCTCTCCACAGAGCTGCAGAGACGCTGGTCCTTCCTCACCACTGCTATAACAAGTAACAGGGTGCAAAACGGAGGGGGGCAAATTTGGGTGCTTAAATAAGTATTATAAAGCGCTGCAGGGTCTGAGGTATTATATATTAAGGTTTCAGAACCGGGATAGGCGCTGGGTTGTGAGCTGGCAAACTTCCTCTGTGTTTCTCGGACAGGCTTTACTGTGGGTCTGTCCCCCTTTTGGCCCAGTGGGTCTGTGGTTGTCGGTACAGGTGTGTCGGCATGTCTGAGGGGGGAGTGCTCTTCCCAGGAGGAGACTGTGTTAGGGACAGAAACGGCTGTGGGAGTGACCCTGTCGGCACCGCCGACTTCTGACTGGGTAAATGTGTTGAATGTTTTTAATGCTAATGTGGCTCTTATTAATAAGAGATTAGATAAATCTGAGTCTCAAAACCAGGTATGGAAAAAAATCTGTGGAGGATGTGTTATCACAGGTCCTGTCCCCCTCGGGGTCACAAACGTTCGTTTGCTCAGTTAGCAGACACGGATACCGACACGGACACTGACACCAGTGTCGACTATAGTGATACCAGATTAGACCCAAAATTGGCAAAGAGCGAGATCCAAAGACAAGCTGGAGCAGGACATTGCGCTCTCCCTGACAGTTCTGCAACAACATGCCGAAGTCACAGTTGAATCCGACGAAGATACTGTTGTTTTTGGGAATGAATCTGGACACGGAATTACAGAGTTTTTCTTCCAGAAGAGAAGGCTCTGGAAATCACTTGGTTGCAGGGGAAAATGGTGGTGGCCTACGAGGCTATTCAGTTTGGCAGATTCCATGCCAGAGTGTTTCAGTGGAACCTACTGGACAAGTGGTCTGGCTCCCATGCACATGCACCGGAAAATAATCCTATCCTCCAAGACCAGAATCTCACTCCTGTGGTGGCTGCACAGCTCTCACCTCACCTCCTAGAGGGACGCAGGTTTGTGATCCAGGACTGGATCCTAGTAACCACGGATGTGAGTCTCCGAGGCTGGGGAGCAGTCACACAGGGGGAAACCTTCCAGGGAAAATGGTCAAGCCAAGAAGTTTGTCTACACATAAATGTTCTGGAGTTAAGGACCATTTACAACTGCCTTCTTCAAGCGGAACGTCTTCTTCGCAACCTGCCCGTCCTAATACAATCTGACAATATAACGGCAGTAGCGCATATAAACCGCCAGGGCGGAACAAAGAGAGGGCCGCAATGGTAGAGGCCACAAAAGTTCTCCGCTGGGCGGAAAGACATACAAGCGCTCTGTCAGCAATCTTCATTCCAGGAGTGGACAACTGGGAAGCAGACTTCCTTAGCAGACACGGTCTCCATCCAGGAGAGTGGGGTCTTCATCAAGAGGTCTTCACAGAAGTGACAAGTCTTTGGGGAACTCCTCAAATAGACATGATGGCGTCTCGCATCAACAAGACACTTCAGAGATATTGCTCCAGGTCGAGGGACCCTTCAAGCAATAGCGGTGGACGCCCTAGTGACACAGTGGGTGTTTCAGTCGGTGTACGCGTTTCCTCCGCTTCCACTCATTCCAAAGGTGCTAAAGATCATAAGAAGAACAAAGGTTCAGGTGATCCTCATTGCTCCGGACTGGCCAAGGAGGGCTTGGTATCCAGATCTGCAGGAATTACTCATAAGAGATCCCTGGCCTCTTCGTCTACGAGAGGATCTGTTACAGCAGGGGCCGTGAGTGTACCATGACTTACCGCGGCTACGTTTGACGGCTTGGCGGTTGAACTCCGGATCCTAGCCCGAAAGGGTATTCCCAGTGAAGTTATTCCCACACTTCTTCAAGCTAGAAAAGGAGTAACGTCTAAACATTATCACCGTATTTGGAGGAAATGTGTGTCTTGGTGTGAATCAAAGAAGGCTCCTACGGAAGAATTTCAGCTAGGGCGTTTTCTCCATTTCCTGCAAGCAGGTGTGGATGCGGGCCTAAAGTTAGGCTCGATTAAAGTACAAATTTCGGACTTCTCAGTTTTCTTTCAAAAACAATTGGCCTCCTTTCCAGAAGTTCAGACTTTCGTGAAATGAGTTTTGCACATTCAACCTCCATTTGTGCCCCCAGTGGCACCATGGGATCTTAACGTGGTGTTGCATTTTCTTCAATCACGTTGGTTTGAACCTTTACAGAAGGTTGAGTTGAAGTTTCTCACTTGGAAAGTGGTCATGCTATTGGCCTTAGCATCCGCAAGGCGGGTGTCTGAGTTAGCGGCTTTGTCTCACAAGAGTCCTTATTTGATCTTCCATGAAGATAGAGCGGAGTTGAGGACTCGTCAACAATTTCTACCGAAGGTGGTTTCATCGTTCCACATGAACCAGCCTATTGTGGTACCAGTGGCTACTGACGCCTTTGCGGAGTCAAAATCCTTCGATGTTGTCAGGGCCTTGAAGATTTATGTCGCCAGAACTGCTCAACTTAGGAAAAAATAAGATTTTACTCACCGGTAAATCTATTTCTCGTAGTCCGTAGTGGATGCTGGGGACTCCGTAAGGACCATGGGGGATAGACGGGCTCCGCAGGAGACTGGGCACTCTAAGAAAGATTTAGTACTATATCTGGTGTGCACTGGCTCCTCCCTCTATGCCCCTCCTCCAGACCTCAGTTAAGGAAACTGTGCCCGGAAGAGCTGACATAATAAGGAAAGGATTTGGAACCCAGGGTAAGATTCATTCCAGCCACACCAATCACACCGTACAACTTGTGATAAACTTACCCAGTTAACAGTATGAACATAACTGAGCCTAACTGAACAGATGGCTCATAACCAAAACCCTGTATTACGCAATAACTATATACACGTATTGCAGAAAGTCCGCACTTGGGACGGGCGCCCAGCATCCACTACGGACTACGAGACATAGATTTACCGGTGAGTAAAATCTTATTTTCTCTAACGTCCTAAGTGGATGCTGGGGACTCCGTAAGGACCATGGGGATTATACCAAAGCTCCCAAACGGGCGGGAGAGTGCGGATGACTCTGCAGCACCGAATGAGCAAACTCAAGGTCCTCCTTAGCCAGGGTATCAAACTTGTAGAACTTAGCAAAAGTGTTTGAACCCGACCAAGTAGCTGCTCGGCAAAGTTGTAATGCCGAGACCCCTCGGGCAGCCGCCCAAGAAGAGCCCACCTTCCTTGTGGAATGGGCCTTTACTGATCTTGGATGCGGCAATCCTGCCGCAGAATGAGCTTGCTAAATCGCGTTACAGATCCAGCGAGCAATAGTTTGCTTTGAAGCAGGAGCACCCAGCTTGTTGGGTGCATATAGGATGAACAGCGAGTCAGTCTTTCTGACTCCAGCCGTTCTAGAAACATAAATCTTCAAAGCCCGGACTACATCGAGTAACTTGGAGTCCTCCAATTCACGAGTAGCCGCAGGTACCACAATAGGTTGGTTCAGGTGAAAAGATGACACCACCTTCAGCAGAAACTGCGGACGGGTCCGCAATTCTTGCCCATCTACATGGAAAATCAGGTAGGGGCTTTTACATGACAAAGCCGCCAATTCTGACACACGCCTAGCCGAAGCCAAGGCCAACAGCATGACCACTTTCCAAGTGAGATACTTGAGCTCCACTGTCTTAAGTGGCTCAAGCCAGTGAGATTTCAGGAAATCCAAACAACATTGAGATCCCACGGTGCCACTGGTGGCACAAAAGGGGGCTGAATATGCAGCACTCCTTTAATAAATGTCTGAAGCTCAGGCAGTGAAGCCAGTTCTTTTTGAAAGAAAATGGATAGGGCCGAAATCCGGACCTTTATGGATCCTAGTTTAAGGCCCATAGTCACACCTGCCTGCAGGATGTGTAGGAATCGCCCAAGCTGAAATTCCTCTGTAGGGGCCTTCCTGGCCTCACACCAAGCAACATATTTTCGCCATATTCGGTGATAATGTTTGGCTGTCACGTCCTTCCTAGCCTTTATTAGCGTAGGAATAACTTCCTCCGGAATTCCCTTTTCCGCTAGGATCCAGCGTTCAACCGCCATGCCATCAAACGCAGCCGCGGTAAGTCTTGGAACAGACAGGGGCCCTGTTGCAACAGGTCCTGTCTGAGAGGCAGAGGCCACGGGTCCTCTAAGATCATTTCTTGTAGTTCTGGGTACCAAGTTATTCTTGGCCAATCCGGAGCAAAGAATATTGTACTCCCTCCTCCATTTATTACAATTCTCAGCCCTTGGGTATGAGAGGAAGAGGAGGGAATACCTAGACCGACTGGAACACCCACGGTGTTACTAGTGCGACCACAGCTATCGCCTGAGGTTCCCTTGACCTGGCGTAAAACCTTTTTTAGCTTTTTATCGAGGTGAGACGCCATCAAGTCCACCTGAGGCAGTTCCCATCAATTTGCAAACTGCGTGAAGACTTCCTGATGAAGTCGCTCCCGGAATGAACACTGCTGACAGTGCGCTTACTTAATTCTCCGCCCAGCGAAGAATTCTGGTGGCTTCTACCCTCGCCACCCTGCTCCTTGTGCCGCCTTGGCGGTTTACATGAACCCCTCCGGTCTGACTGGATCAGAACCGGTTGGTCGCGAAGTAGGATCTCCGCTTGACTTAGGGCGTTGTATATAGCCCAATAGTTCCAGGATATTGATGTGAAGGCAAGTCTGTTTACTTGACCACAAACCTTGGAAATTTCTTCCCTGTGTAACTGCCCCCCACCCTCGGAGGCTTGCATCCGTGGTCACCAGGACCCAGTCCTGAATGCCGAATCTGCGGCCCTCGAGAAGGTGAGCACTCCGCAGCCACCACAGGAGAGACACCCTGGCCCTGGGGGATAGGGTGATTAATCGATGCATCTGAAGATGTGATCCGGACCACTTGTTCAGTAAGTCCCATTGGAAGGTCCTCGCATGGAACCTGCCGAAGGGGATGGCCTTGTATGATGTCACCATCCTTCCCAGGACTCGAGTGCAGTGATGCACTGACACCTGTTTTGGTTTTCAATAGATTCCTGACCAGTGTCATGAGCTCCTGAGCTCTCTCTATCAGGAGATAAACCCTTTTCTGGTCTGTGTCTAGGATCATGCCTAGGCGAGGCAGATGAGCTGTAGGAACCAACTGCGACTTCGGCATATATAGAATCCAGTCGTGTCGCCGTTTCACTTCCAGAGAAAGTGATACGCTGTCCAGCAACTGCTCTCTTGATCTCGTTTTTATGAGGAGATCGTCCAAGTACGTGATAATAGTGACACCTTGCCTCCGCAGGAGCACCATCATTTCCGCCATTACCGTGGTGAACAGTCTCGGGGCCGTGGAGAGACCAAACGGCAACGTCTGAAATTGGTAATGACAATCCCGTACTGCAATTCTGAGGTACGCCTGATGAGGTGGATAAATGGGGACATGAAGGTACGCATCCTTTATGTCCCGAGTCATCATAAAATCTCCCCCTTTCAGGCTTGCAATGACCGCTCTTAGCGATTCCATCTTGAACTTGAACCTTTTCAGGTATATGTTCAGGGATTTTAAATTCAATATGGGTCTGACCGAACCGTCCGGTTTCGGGACTACCACATGGTCGAATAATAACCCCCTCCTTGTTGAAGGAGGGGAACCTTGACCACCACCTGTTGAAGATACAATTTGTGAATTGCAGTTAACACTGTTTCCCTCTTGTGGGGGGAAGCCGGCAGGGCCGTCGGTGAGGGGGCATCTTCTCAAAGTCCAGCTTGTATCCCTGAGACACAATATCTATTGCCCAGGGATCTAACAGGGAGTGAACCCACTTGTGGCTGAACTTACGAAGGCGTGCCCCCGCCGGGCCTAGCTCCGCCTGTGGAGCCCCAGCGACATGCAGTGGATTTTTGTAGAGGCCGGGGAGGACTTCTGTTCCTGGGAACTAGCTGTGTTGTGCAGCTTCTTTCCTCTGCCCCCGACTCTGGCAAGAAAGGACGCACCTCGGACTTTCTTGTTTCTTTGTTCGAAAGGCTGCATTTGATAATGTCGTGCTTTCCTAGGCTGTGCAGGAATATAAGGCAAAATATCAGAATTACCAGCTATAGCTGTGGAGACCAGGTCCGAGAACCCTTCTCCACACAATCCTCAGCCTTCCATATGCCTCTTAAGTCGGCATCATCCGTCCATTGCATATTCTACAGGACACGTCAAGCAGAAATAGACATAGCTTTGACTCTAGGACCCAGTATACTCATGTCTCTTTGGGCATGTTTTATATATATATATATATATATATATATATAAATATATATATATATAAATATATATATATATCTTAAGACAGCATCTTTAATATATATATATATATATATATATATATATATATACATACACCTCTATATATATATATATATATATATATATATATATATATATATATATATATCTATCTATCTACATACTAGGGTTTCAATCTCTGCTGATAAGGTACCTGTCCACGCTGCCACAGCGCTATAAACCCATGCCGACACAATCGCCGGTCTGAGTAGTGTACCAGAATGTGCACGCTATCTGCAGGATCCCTGAGAATAGCTGTTACGTCAGGGCTACCTTTTGGGCAAACGTGACACCCTAGGGGAAGATTCCCATCCTATCCTGGCCCTAGTGGGGAAAGGATACTGCCTGAGAATTCTTTGTGGGAAACTGCAGTCTCTTGTCTGGAGATTCCCGCTCTTTTTCATCATGAGAGAAGGGAAATTTACCTCAGCTTTCTTCCCCTTAAACATGTGTACCCTTATGACAGGGAGAGATGAGTCATCAGTGATATGCAAATCATCTTTTATTACAATAATCATATATTGAATACTTTTCTGCCATTTTGGCTGTAACTTTGCATTATCGTAGTCGACACTGGAGTCAACCTCCGTGTCGATATCAGTGTCTATTATTTTGGATAGTGAGCATTGAGAGACTCTGAAGGTCTCTGCGACATAGGGACAGACATGGGTAGATTCCCTGTCTGTTCTCTAATCTTTTGTGCAATAAATTCACCTTAGCACTTAATTACACATATCCAAACAGGTGTCGGCGTTGTCGACGGAGACACCCCTCACACACACATATTTGCTCTATCTCCTCCTTAGGGGGGCCTTTTACCTCAGACATGTCGACACACACATACCGACACACCACACACTCAGGGAATGCTCATCTGAAGACAATTCCCCCATAAGGCCCTTTGGAGAGACAGAGAGAGAGTATGCCAGCACACATCGCAGCGCTATTAACCCAGGAATAACACAGTAACTTAATGTTATCCCAGTAGCTGCTGTTTATATTGATTTTTTGCCCCTCTCTTTTTACCCTCTTCTACCGTGTAACTGCAGGGGAGAGACTGGGGAGTTTCCTCTCAGCGGTGCTGTGGAGAAAAAACATGGCGCTGGTGAGTGCTGAGGAAGAAGCCCCGCCCCCTCTGCGGCGGGCTTCTGTCCCGCTTTCATGTACAATTTTGGCGGGGGCTCATACATATATACAGTGCCCAACTGTATATTATGCAAACTTTTGCCAAAGAGGTCTCTAACTGCTGCCCAGGGCGCCCGCCCGCCCGCCCCCCCCCTCTGCGCCCTACAGTGACCGGAGTATGTGGGTTTAGTGTGGGAGCAATGGCGCTACCTCATGAAGACTGGAGTCTTCTGCCACCGATTTCGAAATCTTCCGGCTCTGCGAGGGGGGCGGTGGCGCGGCTCCGGGATCGGACGACCAAGGGTGCGATCCTGTGTACGATCCCTCTGTAGCTAATGGTGTCCAGCAGCCTAAGAAGCAGGACCTATCTTCAGTGAGTAGGGCTGCTTCTCTCCCCTCAGTCCCACGTAGCAGAGAGTCTGTTGCCAGCAGATCTCTCTGAAAATAAAAAACCTAACAAAATACTTTCTTTTTAGCAAGCTCAGGAGAGCTCACTAAGTAGCACCCAGCTCGTCCGGGCACAGATTCAAACTGAGGTCTGGAGGAGTGACATAGAGGGAAGAGCCAGAGCACACCAGTATCCAAAATTCTTTCTTAAAGTGCCCTGTCTCCTGCGGAGCCCGTCTATTCCCCATGGTCCTTACGGAGTCCCCAGCATCCACTAGGACGTTAGAGAAATGGAAGCTCTGTTTATCCTGTATGCTGCCAACAAGATTGGAACGCCTGCTTCCAAGCAGACTTATTGCGCGCTGGATCTGTAATACGATTCAGCAGGCTCATTCTATGGCTGGTTTGCCGTTACAGAAATCAGTGAAGGCCCACTCTACCAGAAAAGTGGGCTCATCCTGGGCGGCTGCCCGCGGAGTCTCGGCATTACAACTCTGCCGAGCAGCTACTTGGTCGGGTTCAAACACTTTTGCAATTTTACAAGTTTGATACCTTGGCTTATGAGGACCTCATGTTTGGTCAATCAGTGCTGCAGAGTTATCCGCACTCTACCACCCGTTCTAGAGCTTTGGTATAAACCCCATGGTTATTATGGTGTCCCCAGCATTCTCTAGGATGTATGAGAAAATAGGATTTTAATACCTACCGGTAAATCCTTTTCTCTTAGTCCGTAGAGGATGCTTGGCGCCCGTCCCAGTGCGGACTCTATCTGCAGTTATTAGTTATGTTTACACACGGGTTGTGTTACGTTATGGTCAGCCTGTTGCTGACATTGTTCATGCCGTTGATTGGAGTTTTCGGTTAAATGCCATGTTGTACGGCGTGTTTGAGGTGTGAGCTGGTATGTGTCCCACCTTAGTTGCCAATACATCCTTTCCTCGAAATGTCCTTCTCCCTGGGCACAGTTCCTATAACTGGAGTCTGGAGGAGGGGCATAGAGGGAGGAGCCAGTTCACACCCCTTTCAAAGTCTTAAAGTGCCCATGTCTCCTGCGGATCCTGTCTATACCCCATGGTTATTATGGTGTCCCTAGCATCCTCTACGGACTAAGAGAAAAGGATTTACTGGTAGGTATTAAAATCCTATTATAAACAAACAATAACAATGCTCCTTATATTTACTTTAAGAAACATGCAGTATTACACAAGTTTTATTAAGTCAATTATGTGAAAGGACAAGAAGCGTAAAGATAGCAGGATAATTAGAGCTGGACTCTTACAGAATACACTGGGGAGCCATGATAATTTTGCACACCTACCCATATTGGCCAACAGTCCAATCACTGCCTGCACATCAGCACCAGCATAGATGTCGGACAGCGCTGAAACCACAGGAAGGCACATTGTGTGCACACGGATCCTCCGCTCTCCTGAACAAAATATGACAACATAAGAAACAATGAATGTAACTGTTTGGCTACATACAGTAGTTTCCATAAAAGAACAGCAAAACTCTACTGCCAATCAGTACAGTGCTTTCATATTGGTATTTGTGAAACATCACTCAGGAGAAAGTTTAGGATTCTAGAGTGCAACATAAAAAGGGGAAAATATGTCAAAACTTCTAAAGAGTGGACAAGTGGAAAAGCTGCCCAGAGTAACCAATCAGCTTCTAGCTAGCATTTATTAAGGTCATTCTATAACTTTATAGGTAGTAGCTGATTAGTTGCTCTGGGCAACTTCTCAACTCCTTAGAAGGTTTGATACATACATACACTAAGTTTGCAAAATGCCATGCCCATATTATACACTTAACTGGGTATTCAAATCTGCAATTTAAGGTCTCCAACACAGGCTTAATCACAATCACTGGACAATGCAATCCTTATACAGTACAGCACATACTCAACACACTGCAATAATAGTTCCAAACTCACAAAGCTGTTCTCATGCCCCTCTCCCCCAAGTTCCCTGCTCTGACAGACCTCTGTTCACTAAGTACAGACTTGGCCAAGATGGTGGCTGTGGCACTGATAGGGGTATATGCAATTGCGGTCGAATTCCCGAAATTGTCGAATTTCGGGTCATTTTCGCCCAAAAAAAAAATTCGCCTATGCAATTCAGTGCTTTCCGACCAAAAAACGGACTTTCAAAATTCGACTTTTTGAAATTCGAATTTTTGCAAATTCGACTTTTCTGCAATGATACAAGTGCTGCAATTCGACAAAAGCATATTCAATTCAAGTTTGGAAATTCGACAGCAGTGCTTTTAGACAGCAAATTCGTCATTTTCAATCCGCCACACTTTGGAGGGTGAAAACAATAAAAAAAAATTTAAACATGTTTTTTTTGGTGTTTTTTTTTTTAGGAATAGCATATCTATTTATATTAGAAGGGATTAGGTACTTTTTTTTTTTTTTTTTTGGAGGCACAAATATTATTTATATATTTTTTAAAATATTTTTTATTTTTTATTGCTGGAACGGTAAAATCCTTAAAAAAAAATGGCGTGGGGCCCCCCCCCCCCCCTCCAAAGCATAACCAGCCTCGGGCT
This sequence comes from Pseudophryne corroboree, assembly GCF_028390025.1. Taxonomy (NCBI): domain Eukaryota; kingdom Metazoa; phylum Chordata; class Amphibia; order Anura; family Myobatrachidae; genus Pseudophryne; species Pseudophryne corroboree. The sequence continues at coordinate 675,593,451 of NC_086449.1, forward strand.
CTTCGAGCTGGTCCTGGTTCTAAAAATGCGGGGAAAAAATTGACAGGGGATCCCCCGTATTTTTAAAACCAGCACCGGGCTCTGCGCCTGGTGCTGGTGCCAAAAATACGGGGGACAAAACGAGCAGAGGTCCCCCGTATTTTTCACACCAGCATCGGGCTCCACTAGCTGGACAGATAATGCCACAGCCGGGGGTCACTTTTATGCCGTGCCCTGCGGCCGTGGCATTAAATATCCAACTAGTCACCCCTGGCCGGGGTACCCTGGGGGAGTGGGGACCCCTTCAATCAAGGGGTCCCCCCCCCCCCCCAGCCACCCAAGGGCCAGGGGTGAAGCCCGAGGCTGTCCCCCCCATCCAATGGGCTGCGGATGGGGGGCTGATAGCCTTTTGTGATAATGAAAAGAATATTGTTTTTTCCAGCAGTACTACAAGTCCCAGCAAGCCTCCCCCGCAAGCTGGTACTTTGAGAACCACAAGTACCAGCATGCGGGAGAAAAACGGGCCCGCTGGTACCTGTAGTACTACTGGGAAAAAAATACCCAAATAAAAACAGGACACACACACCGTGACAGTAAAACTTTATTTCATACGTCGACACACACATACTTACCTATGTTCACACGCCGACATCGGTCCTCTTCTCCATGTAGAATCCACGGATACCTGAAAATAAAAGATCAATATACTCACCTCAGCCATGGTCCAGAGATACATCCACGTACTTGGCAAAAAAAGAAAACGAACACACGGGCCACCGGACTGAAAGGGGTCCCATGCTGACACATGAGACCCCTTTCCACGAATGAGACCCGTCAGTGACAGCTGTCACACAAAGGTCTCTAAAGCCAATCAGGAAGCGCAACTTCGTTGCGCTCACCTGATTGGCTGTGCGCTGTCTGAACTCAGACAGCGCATCGCACAGCCCCGTCCATTATATTCAATGGTGGGAACTTAGCGGCTAGCGGTGAGGTCACCCGCCGGTCAGCGGCTGACCGCGGGTAACCCCACCGCTGACAGCAAAGTTCCCACCATTGAAACTAATGGAGCGGCTTTGCGATGTGCTGTCACAGCACAGACAGCGCACAGCCAATCAGGTGAGCGCCACGGAAGTAGCGCTTCCTGATTGGCTGAAGGGACTTCAGTGACAGGAGTCACGTGATGTCCCGGCATTCGGGAGAAAGGGGTCTGATGTGAAAGCATGGGACCCCTTTCAGTCCGGCATGGAGCGGGTGTTCGGTTTGTTTTTTTAACAAGTACGTGGATTTATATCTGGACGTGGATGTACCTCTGGACGCTGGAAGGTGAGTATAATTTTTTCACAGGTACCCTCGGATCGTCGGAGACCGTGGCAGTCGGCGTGTCAACATAGGTAAGTATGTGTGTGTCGGTAGTGTGTAATAAAGTTTTACTATCAAGGTGTCTGTGTACTGTTTTTATTTGGGTATTATTTTTCCAGTAGTACTACAGGTACCAGCGGGCCGGTTTTTCTCCCGCATGCTGGTACTTGTGCTTCTCCAAGTACCAGCTTGCGGGGGAGGCTTGCTGGGACTTGTAGTACTACTGGAAAAAACAATATCTTTTTATTATCACAAAAGGCTATCAGCCCCCCCATCCGCAGCCCATTGGATGGGGGGGGGGGGGGACACAGCCTCGGGCTTCACCCCTGGCCCTTGGGTGGCTGGGGAAGGGGGGGGACCCCTTGATTGTAGGGGTCCCCACACCCCCAGGGTACCCCGGCCAGGGGTGACTAGTTGGGTAGTTAATGCCACGGCCGCAGGGCACGGCATAAAAGTGACCCCCGACTGTGGCATTATCTGTCCAGCTAGTGGAGCCCGATGCTGGTGTTAAAAATACGGGGGACCCCTACTCTTTTTGGCCTCCGTATTTTTGGCACCAGCACCAGGCGCAGAGCCCGGTGCTGGTTTTAAAAATACGGGGGATCCCTGCCCAATTTTCCCCCGCATTTTTAGAACCAGGACCAGCTCGAAGAGCCCGAGGCTGGTTATGCTTTGGAGGGGGGACCCCACGCCATTTTTTTTTCCGGGTTTTTCCCGTTTTTTCCCGTTTTTTAAAATCGCGGCAAAATCCGCCAAATCGGCCGATTTTCGCCCGCGGGTCTGTCGAATCCGTTTTGCATTGAATATGGTGAATTCCAGCAGTCACCTGCCGGAATTCACCTGTCGAATTGTGTCGAATTTAAAAACGGCGATAATTTGCCGCGATTCGCCGTGAATTGCATATACCCCATAGAGTTAATCCCTGATGCTGTAACCCCATTTTCAAGACGTAACAGCATTAAAAAAACAATTATTTCTAGTGTAGCACCGGATTACTCCCAGTAGCTGTGGCACGCATTATGAATTGATGCACGTGTTGACGTTTAACCCTGCAGCATTGGGAAAGTGAAGTCCTGTGATGCAGGAGCTGTGCCGGGGAGTGCCAAACACTGAGCGGCAAGCTCAGTGTGCTGAATGCTGGGGACTGGGAAGATAGCCGTCTGTACCTCAGGCACCCAAATGATTAAAGTTCCAGCCCACCTAGCTAGAGCACAGGTGTAGTCATTACTAATTAAGATGTGCTGCATTCATTCCTAACTGACAATTCTACAGATCTCCAGGAGGGATGGAAAACATGAACTGTTGGTAGATCTCGAGGACCGGTTTGGCTAGCCCTGGTCTATGGAAAGCGTCTATAACTCTGAAAATTAGGAACCCCTTCTGTACAACAAGGGTAACTATATAGATGGCTTAACATCAAGTACAGTTCAGAAACAAGTCCAGTGCTGTAGACCACTCAACACAGGACTGGAATTTGGGGTAATTACTTGCACTTTCACAAAGCCTATTAACATATTTACTGCTGGTCTTTACAGCAAGCAAGGAGAATTTAAAGGAGGGAATTAAAGAATCAATTTCAAAGCACTTACCTAACCCTAAAGGGGGAATTCAATTGAGGGCTGGAAATTTAAAAACCCGACAGCGCAGGGTTTTCCTATTCATTTAGGGGAGAGAAAATGAGATGCAGTAATTTCTACACAAATCACAGCGTCTTTTGACACGCACATCCAGAGCAAGTCTAATTTTTCTTAAAATCATTATTTTTAGGAAAAATCATCATGACTTGCTCTGGCACCCGTGCAGCACACCCAAGGACTAATTAACCAATTGGAAGTTTCCAATTAGCTAAATTAACCTGTAATTACTCATTTTCTGAAGTGTTGTCTTCGTCATCCAGTATCAGGACCCAGTTTCCTGTAGCAGCGGTTAGTGTAATATGTGTGTTAGTGTGTGTGTGCCCAATTCCACATAAGTTAATAATTCACTTAACCACAAATATTTGCTACTATGCTACATTCCATTATTTGGATTATTAAGCACAAAAAAAAAGGAACCTTTGCTGGAAGTGTACAGAAGAGCAGACTGAAAGGACACTAAAGGCGTATCGCTCAGATTTTCTTCCACAGACATCTGTACAGCATAGCCTGCATCAGGATTAACATTGGGAAGCGACAAAAGATCCGTGGAGCGAACAAAGAAGTTACCATGGAAAGTATGTATGGAAAGGCCTACAAGAGAAAACGGAAATGGTCAAGTTTGAATCACCACCCTTCAAATACATTTTCTGCTACTTTTTAACACCACTTCTCATACAGGGGGGGGAACACCATTTGAAAATATTAAGCACATATTAAAGATTTTATCATATCAAAAAATCCTCATCAGCAATCCAGTATCAAGACTTTTCTTTATCCTCTGCAGACTTTTCTAAATAACAGCTTAACCCCTGCTGGTAAATGTACTAGGTGGCACTTTTCAAAGCCGTCACAGTTTTGTATTTCACATTACTGCACCTTTAAATGCAGTGACATCTTTCAAAGCTCCACTTACGGAATGTAACCCACCCAGTGTCTTAATATAAACAAGATTTTTTTTATTTTATTTTTAAAGGAAGTGTTCCATCAATTTCATAGTCTTTTCTTAATTATTATAATGTATTTAAAAGTAATTGTGTTTGGTGTAACCTGCTGATGTGCTATAATAGGGAGGAAGGACCTAGGTGGTTGCCTAAAATATCACAAATATCTGAAATTTGTTTAAACAATGTAATATCCATGAAGCCACTGCTTTATGGCTCATAGTCACCAAGAAGGATATTAAACAGACCTTTAGTACATCTTATCCTCATGACAGCCTCAAAGCCTATCTTCCGGGTGATGTATCTTTTCAATTCCTTCTGCAGCTTCTCAACTTGCACTGGATTGTGCTGATGATGGTAAGCATGATAATAGTAAACACTACCAGCTGAGTATCTGGAAATGCAACCTGAAAAGACAGTGAAACCCAAGCAGTTAGCCTGTAACCCGATAACAAGTAGACATTTCAGGAGACTGCAAAATAGTATCACAAAGTACAGCCACATAACATACCCAGAGAAGCCAAATCAGAGTACCGTCCGCTCAAAAGGAACAGGTCAACTGCGATCTGCTGCCCTGAACAATCCAAAGCCAATTTCTTATAAAAGTCAGTCGCTGGTGTCAAATTATGGATATCCTGTTAACAAAACGTTAGCCATTTATTTAATACAAATGAAGTTGTTTGATCATACTCATTACAGCTTTTGCGGCTTTAACTGTTTGTGACTAGAATTAAGCTGTAACAGATTTTTTGCTCTTGGCAAAACAGTAAGGAGGAGGAACAGCATAAAGCAGCAGAAGACCCCAAAATACGTGCATCATGTAATAAAACCCTATATTCTACTATAGCAATAAAATTAATTCTATCTGTATTATGCAACTATACTAAAAAAAGACTAAAAGAACCTGCTCCTGCAAATTCTAATAAAGATGCTGTATAGACAATATATATTTATAACTTATGGTCAAAAACTAGCATGGATCTTAGATAAATCAAGAAGCCCCATCAAATGCCAACTTACATTTTTAAACCAATATCAAACTACTTCAGCATCTGTGCACCCGCATCATTAAACATAACTATGGTAAGTTTAGCTTTAACATTCACTATATCTTTTACAGTAAATATCGCTGTAATGTGGAGGCTATATTAAGGCTTTAGACTAACGTCATGTACATAATGGCAGTTTTAAATCTGAAGTTTGCACAAACATAAGAACTACAGGGACAGAGATGAACAGGGAAGAATAAAGGAAAGTATACACACAGCATCTCCACTAAAACGAAGATTTCAAGACGAGGGAAACGAGGAGGAAGAAGACGAAAACCCGAGAAAAAGGTACAACAAGTAGTCGACCCAAAAGACAAAGGCATCTTCAACTTGTCTTCGCATGTTCTAACGCAGCCACAAATTTCTTTACTCAGCAAAGGCACAACGTTCGCGCCTACACAGAAACCAGATAAATTTCAAGTATTCATAGACCTAAACAAGTATGTTCGGAACCTCACTCTAAAACGACACTTTGCCAGGCAGGACACAGCCATTCAAACCAACTACAACGCATCGAAATCAGGACTAAAACCTACGTCCAAATTTTATCCGCTTAAGTCTAAAAGCTCTTATATAAGCATCTTTTACGATCTGATAAAAAAAGATCTGATTGAAGAAAACGAACCGCAGAAGAAGAAATGCAATCTCAACAACTCCGAAAAACATGCCTTAAAAGAACTCCGGGATAATGATAAGATTATCCTCAGACCGGCGGACAAAGGTGGAGGTCTGGTCATACAGAATAGAGAGGACTACATCGAGGAAGCACTCAGACTCCTTAACGACATTAAATCGTACAAAAAACAACCAAAAGATCCTACAGAGGAATTTATCGAGGAATTAAGGACTATCCTCGTAGCAGGACTATATAAGAACATCATCACCAAGGATGAATATCAATATCTCTACAACAGCCACCCCATTGTCCCCATTTTTTATCATCTGCCCAAGATACATAAGAAACTGGATTGCCCACCGGGAAGACCAATTATTGCCGGTATAGACTCTTTAACGGCGAATCTTTCCAAGTATGTGGACATCTTTTTAAAACCCCATGTACAGAACTTACCTTCTTTTCTGAAAGATACCACCAGCGTCCTGAGCCTTTTAAATGATTTTAAGTGGAAAGATACTTACCTATGGACCACGATTGATGTTCAAGCTCTATATACCAGTATTACTCACGAGAAAGGAGTTGAAGCATGCCGAGAGAAATTGGAGTCGGATCCGAACATCACTAAAGATCACTGTGAATTCCTCTGCTCTCTCATCCATTTTATTTTGACACATAACTATTTTAAATTTTTAGACAACTTCTTTTTACAAATCTGTGGCACTGCAATGGGGACAGTTTTTGCCCCGAGTTATGCGAATATTTTAATGGGGATGTGGGAACAACGTTTTATTTATAACAACCCATTTTTTAACAACAACATTCGCTTTTATAGACGTTACATCGACGATATCATCATGGTCTGGGACGGGGACATAGGGAGTTTTAACCATTTTATGGAAACCATCAGTGATAATGATTTTAATCTGAAATTCACACACACTATTAACAAGAATCAAGCAGAGTTTCTGGATCTCATTCTGAGTAGTGATGGTGATAAAGTAACTACTAAGAATCTCATTAAAACGGTAGATACCAATAGCTACCTACATTATGGTAGCGGTCACACCACAAAATGGAAAAACAATATCCCTTTTTCTACGATGCATAGAATAAGGAGGAACTGCAGTACACATGACACCTACACAGAGCAATCACAGATTTACGCCAACAGATTTAGAGAAAGAGGATATCCGGAGAAAGTCATTAAAGAAGCTATGGATAGAGGAGAGCAACTTGTGAGAGAAACCCTCATCCAGCCAAGAAAGAAAGAAGTGCAGAAAAACACAGCTATTCCGTTCATCACTCAATATAACTGTGAAGAAATGAAAATCAAAAAAACATTCTCCAAGCACTGGCACATCTTAAGAATGGATCCAGTATTGAAGGAAATTCTACCAGAACACCCGCAGGTTATATTCAGAAAATCTAGGAATTTGAAGGAGGTATTAGCACCAAGCATGATTAAAAACAAGGTGGCCACAATTCAGAATTTCCCTAAGTGTAAAGGCATGTATAAGTGCGGTCATTGCAACATGTGTAGGTTCATCCACCCTACTAGGAAATCCTTCTCCAATTCAGATGCGACGAAGGAATTTAAGATGAAGGACTTCATTAATTGCAATACCACCTCTGTAATATATGTGATCGAATGCGGATGCCACCGTAAATATGTGGGGAAAACCAAAAGGCTCCTAAAACTTCGGATTCAAGAGCATGTACGCAACATAAAAAATAAAGTGGAGAGTCACCCCCTCTCAAGACATTTTACCGAGGTCCATAACTCAAGCTTGGATTCGTTCACCTTTAGAGCCATTGAACATGTCAAAATGGGACCCAGAGGGGGTGATTTATTAAAAAAACTATCCCAAAGGGAGATGTATTGGATTTTTACGCTGAATACTCTCCAACCGCATGGCCATAACGAAGGTTATGAGATTGCCCCATTCTTATGAGCTTTATCTCTCCCTCCATCTGCTAGTTCTTTTAACCGTAATTGCTGTATATAACTTCCCTCCCTAAAAGAATATATATTATCATATTTTTATCTTATGTATTGTCTATTAACCATTATTTATTATTTTATACATTTTTATCACTTTCGCACTTTATGAGGACACATAATGGTTTTATATTTGCTAAAAATTGTCAAATATCTCTGGGAACAGGGTTGAATCATTGTTTGTATACAGTTTTTTATATATGTGTCTGTTCAACATCCAGATGCGGTGATATTTAGAGGAACCGTATGGCCATAACAAAGATTGCCCCACTCCTATGAGCTTTGTCTCTCCCTCTACCTGCTAGTTCTCTAAACCGTAATTTTCCGTATTTAACTTCCCTCCCTATAAGAATATATATTTTTTATATCATGTATTTTCTATTATTCAGTATTCATTATTGTATACATATTTATCACTGTCGCACCTTATGAGGATATGTAATGGCTTCATATTGGCTAAAATTATTGTAATATGTTTGAATAATTTTTTTTTTTTTTTGTTTACATATATATAGTTTTACACATGTGTCTGTTTAAACATCCAGATGCGGTGATATTTGAAGGAAATCTCTTGTGTGATCATGGATGCATATTACCAACTGGTGTAGTCCCCTGTTTAAATGAAAATTAAGAAGGGCACCTGACCGGCCAACCTTATATGTTCCATCCAACTAAACTTCATTATGCCTCTTTTGCTCTGACATGGTCAGGATCCGTTCGTGACAGCCTACACGTCACTTCCGCCACGAGTGTAAACAAGCCTAGTGTTCAGATACTGGTAAACGGGCTGAACTACTTCCGCATGCGGTGGAACGCATGGGCTCTAAACCGGAAATGACGCGGCCGGGCCGAGCCGCGTCACTTCCGGCAAAACGAAAAAAACACGGGCGATAGCGGCACTCACAGCCCGTCCGCAAGAAATAACCTACTAGTCTGGTCTATCTAACCCCTGTACCACCAATGATTTATATTATTACTAAGCCCACTGGTTCTTAGGAACTATATAGATATTTCTAATGCCCCGGGTCACTTCCGGTTCCGGAAGGTTCGTGAACCGGAAGTGACCGCAGAAGTGAAACTGAAAGCAGGTATAAAAATGTGCACCTTGTGCTATCATGTATTCTCCTGAGGAAGCCCTAAAAGGCGAAACGCGTTGAGAAACCTGACTGACCTACCCACTGCCTGTACCACTAAGCTAAGACTTATTATTTATTCATTTATTTATTGTGTTTAAAGTATTTTTTATTATCTATTTTTTGTTATTAAACATTGCATGATCATACAGTGCAGTGACTGGGAATTTTTTGAAGGAGCACATTTACCGGACCTACCTGAACCATCTGGATATAAGCATATCCTACATGCTATATTTGAATATTGATGTGGTACGCTTAATATAGGGGGGGAACACCCTAAACTGTTTACAAAGGTACTTCACTATACGGCGACGATTTCTGTCTCCTTATAGGTGGGGACAGCCGATGTGAAAGACTGAGTTTGACAGGCCTAATTCCAAGACGTTATCCGGTACTTACCAAATTTTATCCAGCTTTCGGTCCTATTTGTGTCCTAAAATTACTACACCATATGGCGCTTGTTCTTCTTCCCTACCTCCACAAACATAAGAACTAGTTAGTGGAAGCAGGCGGTTCTGTTAGCCTGGTTTTGTCCTCACCTTTGCAGTGGATTTTTGGTTGGGTTCCTCCCGGGGCTTTAGTGCTCCTGCTCCTAGTGATGGCAGTTGTGTTTGGAAAACAGATATACGTCCACCAGTGGGCGATGTGAGCTTGTACGCTGCCTGCAGGGCTGGCCCCAGAGCACTCTGTGTTTCTGATGACTTTGTGAACATTTGTGGTAGGTTCTTTAGCAAATCCTGGACCAGCTAACACATGAAATATAAAAAAATTATTATCCATTTGTTTAAAATGTACAAATAATTAGGACCGATCTTGTAATCCTAGTTTCAATTTTAAAATACATTTCATGCTTGTTTAGTACAAGTTTAGTATTTTCAAAATACATTTTGAAAATAAGTCAACAAAAAATGCAAAAATTAAAACAGAACAAACATTCATCCAGGAATATAATTCCACCAACACTGTGTTAATATTAACAGTACTTCTTATTGCAAAGAGCATTCTGTCATTTTCGCTAGTATCATTTCCCTCTTAATAGAGGAGTTATTTTGTATATAAAAAGACAGCAACACATTTGGAGACAGAGCTATTAAAATACCAGCCACAATGCACCAAAACAATAAGCCGCTATGTTTGTATTCTTTTTAAATTCACAATATAACAGACAACTGAAACACATAGGTAAATATAGAGGTATTGGAACGTACCTCTTTGCATTCATTTAAATTGACCAGCAGGTTTTCAGGCATTGGGATAAACACATCTGTAATTGGACAGATATAAATATTGCAAGTTAGGAAGTAGTTACAATTCAACTAGCTACGGATACATCAGAATTCTATTTATATTTTTTTCATTACTAATTTTTACGTGCCAATGTGAGGAAAGGGTAGTGCTTTCTATCTCCCAATTCAAAAACCATTTGAACTACCACTGGTGGGAAGAAAGCAGCACGAATCAGGAAGTTTCACTGTACTATTACTCTTACAACACAACACCTGCTCCAATCTGCAATGTTTTGTAGGATGGAACAATCGGGGAAGGGGGGGGGGGGGGAGGAAAAAAGAGAGACTGTGTTTCTCCTATGTCCACAGGATAACAATGGGATATGATGGAGCGACAGCGGATTGGCATCAAACGATCACAAGCTTTCAGTCCTCCCAGGATCCAACGGGCCCGTCCATATATCCCCGCCCACTGGCTCAGGCAAATCAGTTGGATTCCAAAGCATTTAGGCAGGAGCATTATGTAGAACCCTATTCAGGCGAGAAGAACACACATGCACACCCTTACATGCAAGAGGGAAGCGTTTAGTGAGTATAAAGATCCTCAAATCAGGTGCGTCAGGGTGGGATCCCTGTGGAAACCTGTGGACATAGGAGAAATACCGTTATCAACGGTAAGTTCTTACCATAACGTATATTTCTCCGGCAAGGTCCACAGGTTATCCACAGGATAACAATGGGATTTCCCAAAGCAATTTTTAGTGGTGGGGACACTCCTGATTAGATAGGAGAACCTTACGCCCAAATTCAGCATCATGAGAGGCAAAAGTATCCAAGGCATAATGTCTAATGAATGTGTTACTGGAAGACCATGCGGCTGCCTTACATATCTGTTCTGCTGAAGCACCACGTTGTGCTGCCCACGAAGGACCTACCTTACGTGTAGAGTGAGCAGAGACATTAGCCGGAACAGGGAGATCAGCTTCTGAAATAGTCATTCGAAGCCATCTTGCTAGAGTCTGTTTAGTAGCAGGCCATCCCCTCTTGTGAAAACCGTAGAGGATGAAGAGAGAATCTGACTTTCTGATGGCACTGGTACGATCCTGCCCGGACTACGTTCAGCGACGCATCTCCCACAGAAAATACAGATTCCTGAAAACCGGGACCACAATTTCTTCATTAAGGTGGAGTCTAGACCCCACCTTAGGAAGATACCCAGACCTAGTTCTGAGAACTACTTTATCTGGATAAACATCAGACAAGGAGATTAACATGACAGTGCTCCTAAATCTGACACTCTTCTAGCTGATGCCATAGTCAGCAGAAAGAGAACTTTAGTTGTCAACCATTTAAAATCCACTTTATTTAGTGGTTCAAACAGAGCAACTTGAAGGGCTTTGAGGACTAGACTTAAGTCCCCAGGCACCGTAGTACGAACAAAAAGGAGGTTGAATTCGCAGCATTCCCTGGAAAAAAAGAGCGCACATCCTGCAATTTGGCAATTTTCTTTCGGAACCATACAGTCAATGCTGGCACTTGCATTCTCAAGGAAGCCACCTTAAATCTTTATCCATTCCTGCCTGAAGGAATGCTAGAACCCTGGAAACTCTGAAAGATTTCAGGTCCATACCTCTTCCATTGCACCAATGAATATAGGCTTGCTATATTTGGTGATAAATACGAGCCAAGGAAGTTTTCCTTGCACTGAGCATCTGTGAGAATCCTCTGGACTTCAGGATACAGATTTCAAGAGCCACGCCATCAAGACAGTCGATCCAGATATTTGCGATAACAAGGACCCTGCCTTAGTAGATCTGGGCGTAGAGGAAAACAGAAATGGCATTCACAATTTTCTGCGGATCTGTGTACCAACGCCTTCTGGGCCAAGCCAGAGGTATTAGAATCCCGGCATCTTTGCTGTATTTTCATCACTATCCTGGGTAGCAGGATGATATGAGAAAACGCGTAAGTGAAATGAAATCCCATTAAAAAGACATCCACAAAGATCACTCCCTGAACCTTTGTTCCTGACCCGATTATGGGCTCCTTGTTGTTCAGATGGGACTCCATGAGATCTATCTCTGACCAACCCCACTTGTCTACCCGAGTCTGAAACAACTTTAGGGTGCAAAGCCCATTCGCTTACATGAATGGCGTGTCGACTTAGAAAATCTGAACCTACAGCACCTGGTATTCCCAGGTGGTCTCCCATCCAAGAACGAACCAGGCCCAACACTGCTTAGCTTCCAACATCAGATGAGATTGGACATATCCAGTGTGATACAGCTGTAGATCTCTTCAGTTTAGGACTCCCGGAACAAACACTGCGGACAAGGCTGAAAGATGGAGTTCTGCACACTTTAGTTTGTGACTTACCTCCTTCCTTGCTTGAAGGTTGAGGTACACTACTGCCATTTCCTTGTCCTTGCGGATCTGGACCGGTTTTCCTTTAGGAGTGTCCCGTGCCTGAATCAAGACCCAGTATATGGCCCGAAGTGCTAACAGGTTTATTAGCAGGCAACTTTCTTCTGTGGTCCATAGTCCCCGGAATCATATTCTTCTGGACAATGACCACCACAGCCATGAAGAATGGCCTTTTGTTGTCAGGACCTCCAAACCTGATATCCAAAAGGGTGTCCCCTGGTCTAGATGGAACGTCTGTAGCCCCCCGGCTACTGACTTTACCTTTTCTGCCAGTACCACGTACTTGTTTGTGTATTGTCCATCTGGCCCACCTACACCACTTGGTATTCACAGGTGGTCTATTAAAGAATTTAACCAGGCACAACACTGCTTAACTTCCAACATCAAATGAGATTGGGCATATCCAGTGTGATGTGGCTGTAGATGGAAACAGATGCTGGAGAGGTCTTGAGTGGAATTGTGCACACTCCACCATGACTATTGTTGATACCAAACCCATCATTCGCATTGCTTCGCAAATTGATATTGTTTGACTATGTAACAACTCCCCTAACTTTACTTTGGATATCTTGTTACGAGGTAACTATTTTCTGAAGACTTGATTTCAGTACAGCCCCACAGTGAGTCATCCGTTGTTTCGGAACCCGAGATGATTTTGCCAATTTATGAACCACCCGTGCCTCTGCAGACAAGTTATTGTGTGTTGTAGATGACACAGAAACCTTTCCTGTATTTGTACCAGGATAAAAAGGTGGTCAAGGTATGGCAATTTTCTTATCCCCTGCTAGCGGAGAAACTGCCATAATCATTTTGGTAATCACTCTGTGGCTAACCCAAAGGGTAAGGCCTAAAACTGAAATGATGCTGAAGGATGGTAAACCTTGAGATAACACTGATGGACAGGGATATAGAAGCCTGAAGGTAAGATTCCTGACTTATCCAGGAATACTATGTAATCTACTTGCTCCCCAACAAACTATGGAGTGCCATGTCTCCGTGTGAACCGTGGTACCCAAATGTATCCGTTTAGACTTTGAGATTGAGAATGGGGCGAAGGATCCTTTTTGACCCAGGCTGGAGTAAACACCATTGTGCATGGGTTACTGGAATGACTATTCCTGACAAAAGCCATTTCTGAACTGCTTCATGCAAATCCCTCGCCTACGCCTCTACCCGAGACGGGCTGACACAGAAGAACCTTCGAGGAGGATGCTTCTAGGAGGGAAGCATAACCTAGAGATACCGCTTCTTGCGCCCATCTGTGCAAATTGAAGAAGCCGTCCCCCTTCTGGTTTGGAAACTGGCCCTCTTGGAGCGGTTACGTTCCTTTATGACCAACAAGGCTGAAACCGGACTCCTAGGTTTGGGGTTATATGTGGAAGGAAACGTGACCTTCTTGGAGTCTGTTTCTGACTCCAGAATAACTGTTAACTCCTTCCCAAACAGAAACTTCCAGCCAAGACAAAGTTTCCAGAACCTTCTTTGATTCTGAATCAGCTTTCCATGCATGTAAGCCAAACTGCTCTGCGAGCAGCTACTGTCCCTAGAACATTAGTGTCTATATGAGCTATATTGAATTCTTGCTCCCTTGCAGGCGCTGAAAACCTGTCTTCCAGTACCACAGCCCAATGTACCCACAGCACCTGGTATTTCAAGGTGGTCTCCCCTCAGAGAACTAACCAGGCCCAACACTGCTGAGCTTCCAAGATCGGGCCTATCCAGTGTGGTGTGGCCGTAGATTGCTAGGTGAAGTCACGGCTGGCCTTATGACTGCCCCAGACAAAGACAATATGTTTTTTTTTTTAAACCATTCCTCTTTTGACGGCAGAGGCCATATAGATTTTTGCACTATCAATGACATGCGTATCTATTTTGGGAGGCACGTCCCTATTTTAAACAGTCCCCAGCTGGAAAAAGATATTGGAATCCCATTTACCGGGAATTCTATTTTATTGGGTGTAACCCAAACCTTTTCCCTGAATTCTGCCCTCGTGAGGAGGCCCTTTTTTGTGACGTTTAAACACAGGTGTCTTATTTTTAACCCAGGCTCTGCTGCCTCTATTGACAGACTAGCCTTTTCTGCTCTTATTTATTCAGCTTTATTTATTTAGCTGATACCTTTTACCTGTTCTTCGTATGCTAAAGTAGAGTATATAGAGCTTTCGTCGACTGATGATTATCATGTGTAGCCTGTGAAGTCGATGATTTATTTACATTCGGTTCATCAGCTTGTCTTATTGGAGAAGCTGTTGAGGATATACCGTAGGTAGTGAGCTGCATGTATGGGTTAATAGTGCACCCTATTCCTGGTATTGAAGCTGTAAGAATAAACTTTTCAGCTAAACTGGATAAGGTCTGTGCAAACATAGCCCCATTGGGTCTATCTATACCCGATGTAGATCAGGGATGTAATATGCTAAACCGCAAACCATTTTACACATAAACCATCCTGTACCAGATCATAAAGGATAATACAGTTTCTGCAAACAAGATACGAGTGTTGGTGTTACTGTAAATGTATCCTCGTCACCTTTGCCGCTCTTAGACATGATAAATAATCAGCACTTTCACAGTGTACTACGCAATTTGTGACTGTAACCACTTTACTTTTCTAAAGTGATATCAAAGCGACCCTCCCATACACCAGTAGATCAACCGACAATCATTTATATTAAGTCAGCAATCACACTAGCAGTCAGTCACGTTATATATTAGTTATATGAGCATATTATCAACTACAAACACATTTCAAATTATGTAGTAGGACATATTACTGAATCCTGTTCTATACAGATCTTTAACGTATTCAGACGTATTGCGAAGAAAACCACAGTAATGACTCATATGCAATAGGCACTAAGTTAACTATTCATACTGACAAAAAGAAGATAGAAATTTAGTGCTGTATAACCCGTACTTCAGGGGTGGGGAACCTTTTTTCTACCAAGGGCCATTTGGATATTTATAAAATCCTTTGGGGGCCATACAAAAATTATCAACTTAAAAATGAGCCTGCCCCCAGTAGATATACCCCCAGTCAGTTGTTATGCCCCAGTAGATATGCCCCCAGTCACTTGTTATGCCCCATTAGATATACCCCGTCACTTGTTATGCCCCATTAGATATGCCACCAGTCAGTTGTTATGCCCTATTAGATATGCCCCCTAGTATTGACGCTTACACAAACACATTAAAAGGAAAAAAAAACAATACAATACTCACCAGCCGCTCCTGGTTCCGGACCGTTGCCCTCCGCCTGGCCGCTCGCTCCTCAGAACTATTGGAGAGAAGTCATGACATCTCTCCCATAACACCGTACAGCAGCACACGCACACTGCCAGAGCCGGAAGCCGGAGCTCAGGAGTGAGCTCCTGCCTCCAGCTGCTACTGAGGGTACGAAGCCAGGCGCCCACTAGTAACAAAATCTCAGCGGGCACCCGGCTAGGTGAGCCTGGCCGGGCTGGATCAAGGGGCTCTGCGGGCCTTATATGGCCCTCGGGCCTGAGGTTTCCCACCCCTGCCGTACTTAGTAGAGTGGGATACAGGAAGACTCACCCCACTTCCAGGATCGATCAATACGTTAGCGAACGCTGAGTGGATCCAGACGCTACTAGTGTACACTGCCGCTCTGGGAACTTTTAGTGAACACAGACGCACTGTGCAAGCAGACGCACCGGTCATACCTCCTTGCGGTAGCGCTTAGTGTACACAGAGGCAGCGGCCTATGCTGCGACCGAGACCCCTCGTGGTAGCGTCTGAGACGGAAGTGAGGCAATCAGTTCATGGCGGGAGACCAACGGAAACTGGTCATGAACTGGGGGGAGAGGCGACCAGGAGAGCGTCTGACTCCCCACTGCTGACATCAACCCTAGGGATAGCAGCCTCATGCTACTCCTGGTGCCTTATGATCCCTAAGGCCTAGCGCTGGAGCATCCGTGGTGGCGGCGCGCCAGCTACTGTTTGGTAGTCTCCTCCCAATACAATGCGGCTGTGTCCGTTATTCCTCTTCTAAGTGGAACCGATGCCTTACCTTCTCCCTGTGCTCCTGCCACAGCCTGGTAACGTCTGCTGGACCTGCTAGTATATCCGACACAGACGCCTGTCAAGACAGCACCTGTACCATGGGTAAGTGTTGTTGCGACCCGGCGGAGAGTTGTTGGAGCGACTCTTTCCAATATGCGTGTAAGACGCTGTTAGGAAAGATCACTCAGAAAACATAGTAAGACTATAAAAATAAATGAATAAAGCTTAGGGCTGCCAAACAACAGCAGCCCTGTGACCTTGGTCCGGCTCCTGCCGCACCAAACAAAAAAAACTGATTTGCCTGAGCCAGTGGGCAGGGATATATGGATGGGCCCGTTGCATCATGGGAGGACTGAAAGCTTATGATCGTTTGGTGCCAATCCGCTGTCGCTCCATCATATCCCATTGTTATCCTGTGGACCTTGCTGGAGAAAGTAAGCATAAATTTCACACATGAACTTCACATTATAGTGCATATTCGCAAGTCACATATATTTGAGCCTCTGTGAAAATTATCAAAAAATATTGATATTTGTCAAGGTTTTGGCAGAAGTGTCACATCTGCCAAAACCTTGAAGCAGACAGTGATTAATAACCAAACGAGGCAACAAAACATTTTAAATGCTTTATTGCTTGCAATGACTTAAATACACAGTACAAATACCACTTAATAGGGTACCCCTATGGGATCAACCAGCCTGTCAAAAATACAGTGCTTTGCTAAAGTATTCACCCCTCTTGGCTTTTTACCTATTTTGTTACATTACAACCTGTGATTTCATATTTTTTTTTTATCTGAATTTTGTGTGTGATGGATCTGCACAAAATAGTCTATGTAGGTGAAGTGAAATGAGGAAAAATTTCTATAAAAAAATAAATTTTTATAAATAAAAATTTGCAAATTGGTATATGCATACGTATATGCTATATATATATATATATATATATATATATATATATATATATATATACACGTACCTTTGCTATGAAGCTTCTCAAATGTTCTGGTGCAACCAATTACCTTCAGAAGTCACAATTAGTGAAATGAAGTCCATCTGTGTGCAATCTAAGTGTCACATGATCTGTCAGCATAAACACACCTTTTCTGAAAGGCCCCAGAGGCTGCAACACCACTAAGCAAGAGGCATCACACCATGAAGACCAAGGAGTTCTCCAAACAAGTCAAGGACAAAGTTGTTGAAAAGTACAAGTCAGGGTTGGGTTATAAAAAAAATATCCAAATCTTTGATGATCCCCTGGAGCACCATCAAATTCATCATCTTCAAATGGAAAGAACATGGCACCACAACAAACCTGCCAAGAGAGGGCCGGACACCAAAACTCACAGAGTGGGCAAGGAGGGCATTAATCAGAGAGGCAGCACAGAGACCAAAAGGTAACCCTGAAGGAGCTGCAGAGTTCCACAGCAGAGACTGGTGTATCTGCGCATGTGACCACAATAAGCAGTCTCCTACATAGAGCTGGGCTTTAAGGAAGAATGGCCAGAAAAAAAGCCATTAATTAGTGTTAAAAATAAGAAGGCACGTTTTGAGTTTTCCAAATGGCATGTGGAAGACTCCCCAAATGTATGGAGGAAGGTGCTCTGGTCAGATGAGACTAAAATTTTACTTTTCAGCCACCAAGGAAAACGCTACGTCTGGTGCAGATGAGACACATCCAACACATCCCATCACCCCAAGAACACCATCCCCACAGTGAAACATAGTGGTGGCAGCATCATGTTGTGGGGATGTTTTTCAGCAGCAGGCACTGGTAAACTGTTTCTATTCAAGGGGAAGAAGAATGGTGCTAAATACAGGGATATACTTGAGCAAAACCTGTTTCAGTCTGCCTGTGATTTCAGACTGGGACGGAGGTTCACCTCCCGAAGCATACTGCAAAAGCAACACTCAAGTGGTTTAAGGGGAAACATTTAAATGTGTTGGAATGGCCTATTCAAAATCCAGATCTCAATCCAATTGAGAATCTGTGGTCAGACTTGAAGATTGCTGTTCACAAGCGGACACCATCTAACTTGAAGGAGCTGGAGCAGTTTTGCCTTTTAAGGAATGGACAAAAATCCCAGTGGCAAGATGTGGCAAGCTCATAGAGACCTATCAAAAGCGACTTGGAGCTGTAATTGCCACAAAAGGTGGCTCTACAAAGTACTGACTTTAGGGGGGGGTGAATAGTTATGCACGCTGAAGTTTTCTTTTGTTATTTTGTCCTATTTGTGGTTTGCTTCACAGTTAAAAAAAAAACAAAAAAAAAACATCTTCAAAGTTGTAGGAATGTTCTGTGAATGAAATGATGCAAACCATCAAACAATTCACTTTAATTCCAGGTTATGAGGCAACAAAACATGAAAAATGCAAAAGGGGGTGAATACTTTAGCAAGGCACTGTATATTAATGATAGACAGGTCATAGCCACTATATTGAATATTTTGATATTTTTCACCAAGGCTCAAACATATGTGACTTGCGAATATGCACTATAACGTGATGTTCACGTGTGAAATTTATGCTCATTATTCTTATAATGTTTAACTGTCTTTTGTCACACCATTTTTTACTCTAAATATAATTAAAAGTAAAGTTTTATCGTCTACACACTTTTCAATAGAAGCATGCCCCAACATAGAGTCTCTTTTTCCTATGCATCTTCCACTGACTCTGGGAGCACCAGCGACCTCAGATTAACACAGTGTATAAAATTATTCTAATTGTTGGTATCGGACAAATATCCACAGTGAGGTCTTGTCGGGAACATCAATCCAATGCGGATCTAACACCCCTTTTTCTTGAGGACAGAACAAACCAGGTAAAAATAAAATAGTGTAGATATTTTGGGACAAGACTGAGACCAGCACTTGAGAGAGAGAAATTATCAACAAGGTAGAAGGATTGCTAAAAACAAGCAGTACTGTTCCCACACCTCAAGAGCACTTACCTTCAATGTCTGAGACAACTAACATTTGTGGTTGTGACAGTCCTTCTTGTAAACTGTAAAAGTGTATTGTGCTGTCAAACGTGATGAACCCTATCTTCGTCCTTGTGTTGCCAGGAAGCCTAAAAGGGGTTGCAGTTGTCAATGAATGAATACTTTGGTCTAATGTAAGATAAGGAGGCTATTCTAGAACAAGTCTCCTTTCATCACAATTTTAACACAGTTGCACAATCTCTAAATGAGTGCTAGAAAATAAATCTATGTTCAAAATTAACCTAACAAAATTGTACCAGATTATAAACACAAGGAAGCCTCCAGAATAGTTACTTTACCAATCTTTTGTGTGCAAGAAATGATACCAAATTCAGTTAATAAAATATGCACAGTCCTCTCACAACTATTTGTCATCAAGAACAGAAGCACCGCTCCAGACAAAACAACAATATAAACTGATCACTGCTCTATGTTAGCTGATTATTATTATTATTATTACTACTGGTGTGTAAACATACCATTCTAGATTGTCAAGTAAGGTCTGGCATACAGTGTTCAAATAGCCAGTCTCTATTGCATTGTGGGACACATCAAACATAAAGAGATACACTGGAGGCTGAGGAGGTCGTAGCTGCAAAACGTAAGAAAAAAATAGAACAATTAAATAATGCAAAGCATAAAAGATTTATTACATTGTTAACACCACTTACAAGGGTAGCCATGCTACATTATCAGATTTCTGTTTGTGATTACAGATAATGGTGGACAGACAGCCTAATGTAAAGGTGGCCATGGATACACAAGTACTTTTCAGGTTTTTGAATTGGCACTTTTTTATCTTCATCAGCCAAAGTGTGTGTGTACATTCAATCTTTAAATTCAATAACCAAATTATTACTTTAAGCTGGGTACACAATAAAAGAACATGCAAACAGTACAATATCGTTTAACGATTCCCTTGAACTCCCGGACAAACGATATTGTGTGTACACACTGAGTGATTTTACAAACGACGCAAGTCGTCTGATACTACCAAATTGTTGGATTTCAGCCTATTTAAATTTGTCTTTCATCATTGGTAGCGTACACACTGGACGATATGGTCCTAGTCGTTAACAACATTGTCGAAATTGAGCTGCATGTACAGACAACCCAGGACGTCGCTAGCGACCCGCGGGTGCGCGCTTCACTAGTGATATTGGGGGTCATTCAGAGTTGATCGCAGCGATCAGGCTAAAAAGTGGCATTTCTGTGCATGCGTATGCACCGCAATGCGCAGGCGCGTCGTACAGGTACAATGAGCATCGTGTGTTTGCACAGAGTCTAATGAACATTCCTGTCGCACGGCCAAACGCAGGAAGATTGACATGAAGTGGGCGTTTCTGGGTGGAAACTGACCGTTTTCAGGGAGTGTTTAGAAAAACACAGGCGTGGCAAAAAAAACACAGGCGTGGCTGGGCGGGTGTGTGACGTAAAAAGCTGTCCCTCAGTCGTTAGAATCAACGCACACAAAGAGTAACTACAGGGCTGGTCTTGTTTTGCATAAAAAGATTTTGCAGGCGCTCTGCTGCACAAGCGTTCGCACTTCTGCAAAGCAAAAATACACTCCCCGGTGGGTGGCGGCAATGCGTTTGCCCGGCTGTTACAAACTGCTACCGAGCGATCAACTCGGAATGACCCCCATAGTGCGTACACACTGGATGATAAAACAAGTTTTTTGTAATGAATGGTCGTCATCGGCAAAATAGTCTAAAATGTTGTCTAGTGTGTACCAAGTTTAAGTTGTTGACATGTCAGCGTTTATATAAAACTATATACAAGCAAAAACATAAAACACCTCATGTTAATCACAATTCAGAGGTTTTTAAACAAATTGTTGACTAGAACATCTATTTTTTGTTATATGCACATTTGACTAGTAATAAGTCAGATAGCACTAGATACTAATGAGTAGGCTTCAAGCTTAGAATACCGGTTTGTCCGAAAAATATGGCTGCCTCTCCACTGTGGTTGTGTGATGGGTCCAATTTAAAAGGAAAACAGTGTTTTAAGGAACCATCATGGACATTAAAAATGTATGTCATGGGTATAATTATCCATTTCATATAAAGACATGATGTGCTTTAATAAACACAACTGAAAGGAGTAATGTGTGTGGATTTGTTTTTTTGTTTCCTCCTAGCACTGCAAGCTTCACTGGGTAACTGAGCAATTTAAATGATTAAATGTGTTCTGGAAAGAGGTCAGTTATACAGTGATGCTATATAAATAATAACAGTATAGCACACATCGTACACTTACCATGTATTCTGATGGAGCCATAAATTCAATAGTGGCATTCTGAACCTCTGGTCTTTTGTGAGGCTCTCCATATACTCTTGTTACAGGGTTGTACATGAATTCTTCAGGGACTATAAATAAGGAAAAGGTGAAATAAGCTTCAGAAATCACTAGCGAAATGCCCCATCTTTTTATGAAGGCATAAATATAT
This sequence comes from Pseudophryne corroboree, assembly GCF_028390025.1. Classification (NCBI taxonomy): domain Eukaryota; kingdom Metazoa; phylum Chordata; class Amphibia; order Anura; family Myobatrachidae; genus Pseudophryne; species Pseudophryne corroboree. The sequence goes on from NC_086449.1 coordinate 675,615,274, forward strand.
TATACACAAGAATGACTCAGCCAATGCTAACTTTTAATTAAATGATTTATTGTAACTGTGGCCAGGGACCAGAGCCAAGATGGCCACCACTGCATAAACTTACATGCTGCAGGGCCATCAAGGGAAGGCGTTGATGGTTTGCACCTAATGTATAGCTAATGTTATGCAAAGTATGTTTAAGTATATGCAACTTTAACAACAAGTTATAGTTCAGGAAAGGCAACATGTGGTATTCCTACTGGTGTGGAACTACACATCCCAGCATACACTGCCACAGTTTTACCGTGTAGTTCCACAGCAGCTGTTCTGGAGCGGCACACGTTGTCTGCCCTCGTTATATTTAATAGGTGGCACTAAATAGGGGAGTAAGCCAAACTGTTGTGTCATTTGTAGACTTGCATTTTTAAGGTATTCGATATCTGAGGTATTGCCAATCTGATAATTACTTTGCGACACTGACATAGGAATTAAATGAATAATTATCCTTCTCAGCAGTATTAATTTGGCCAAACACTTTCCATTAGCTTGACTGCACACCAGAGGATATCCTGTTTATACAATTTGTGTCAGTAATAGACAGGAGGAGACTTGGGAAACAAATAATGTTGCTGTACAATGACAGTTTAAGTGTTTCTGTAGAATTGAAGAGGCATAGTTTGCTATTTAGATTTTGATTAAATCCAAACATATAATTTGGTTAGGTGATGTGTGCACCACAGGTGGTTCACCCTCCCTGATCAGTGTTCAAATAATGAATGCAATGACAGACTGCTGTCAATTGGATTGAACATCAAATTATGAAGGCATTGTTTCCTGACGAGGGATCATAAATGTGAAAGTCTGCAATTTGTATTACTGTATTATTTTTAGTTTTAAACACTAGTAGTTAAACAATGTGGTCAACATACTTTTTGTAGAGCAAAGAAAAAAAAAATAGGATTTTAAATACCTACCGGTAAATCCTTTTCTCGTAGTCCATAAGGGATACTGGGGACACATTAGTACGATGGGTATAGACGGGGTCCAAAGGAGCCAGTGCACTTTAAATTTCTTCCACTGCGTGTGCTGGCTTCTCCCCTATGTGCCCCCTCTCACAGGCAGTTATAGGTAAAACAGTGCCCGAAGGAGAAATTACATTCTTGAGAGAAGGAACATAACAACGAGAAGTGTGGTGAGATTTATAAACCAGCACACCATAACATAACTGAACCAGCAACATCTGGCAACATAAACAGCAACGGCTGAACAGGTATCACCCAACAGAGAACCTGCAGAAAGTCACCGCAGAGGCTGGCACCCAATATCCCTTATGGACTATGAGAAAAGGATTTACCGGTAGGTATTTAAAATCCTATATTCTTTAGCATCCATAAGGGATATTGGGGACACATTAGTATGATGGGGATGTTCCAAAGCTTCCAGAACGGGCGGGAACGTGCGGAGACATCTGCAGCACCGCCTGCATAAACTGGGTATCCTCTTTGGCCAGGGTATCAAACTTGTAGAACTTCACAAAGGTGTTCTTCCCCGACCAGGTAGTGGCTCGGCATAGTTGCAAGGCCGAGACTCCACACAGGAAGAGCCCGCCGATCTAGTAGAGTAGGCCTTTAGAGACTTAGGAACACGTAAGGCTGCCAACACATAGGCCTGATAGATAGTAAGTTGAATCCAACGAGCAATGGACTGCTTCGAAGCAGGGCATCCCTTCTGCGTATCATAAAGCACGAACAAGGAATTAGTTTTTATGACCCGAGCTGTACGCTTGGCATAGATCTTCAAGGCTCGCACAGCATCCAATGCCTCCGGAGGAGCAGAATCGTCATAAAAGGATGGAGTCGCAATAGGTTGATTCAGATGAAACAACCTTCAGCAGGAATTGTCTAGCCCGGAGCTCCGCTCTGTCCTCATAAAAGACCAAATACGGACTTTTATACGATAAGGCCCCCAATTCTGAGACACGTCTAGCAGAAAGCCAGGGCCAGTAACATCACAGTCTTCCACGTGAGGTACGTGTCTTCTACCGTCATCAAAGGTTCAAACCAGGAGGACTGTAGAAATCGTAATACCACATCCAAATCCCAAGGAACTGTAGGTGGCACAAATGGAGGGTGGATGTGAAGCACTCCTTGCAAGAAGGTCTGAACTTCAGGCAGTATAGCCAACTTCTTGATGAAGATTGAAAGAGACGAAATTTGAACCTTAATGGATCCCAGACGTAAGCCTTGATCCACTCCAGCCTGCAGGAAACAAAGGAATCTTAACAAGTGAAAATTGTTCCTCGCACCAGGAGATGCATCTCTGACAGATAGGATGATAGTGTTTTGACGTCACAGTTTTCCTGGCTTGCATCATAGTGGCAATGACCTTTTTGGAAAGTCCTTTGTGAGCTAGGATGTTCCGCTCAGCTTCCTTTGCCGTCAAACAAAGCCGCCGCAAGTCCGGGTAGACGAACGGGCCTTGTTGAAGAAGATACCTTCTGAGTGGTAGGAGGCCAAGGGTATTCGACGGACATGTTCAGAAGATCTATGTACCACGCTCTCCGGGGAAAGCAGCATTGCTTGTACTCCTTGATGCCGGATCCTCTTGATCACCTTTGGGATCAACTGAATCGGAGGAAATATGTAGACCAGCTGGTAAGGCCAAGGCAACGTCAGTGCATCCACTGTGCATGCCTGAGGGTCACTGGTTCGCGAGCAATAGGAGCGAAGTTTCTCGTTAAGGCGAGACACCATCATGTCGATCTGGGGGCAGATCGACATGTTGATGATGCGTCTATGATCTGTTGAAACACCTGGATATGTAGGACCCACTCCCCTGGGTGGAGATTGTGGCGACTCAGGAAATCCGCTTCCCAATTGTCCACTCCCGGAATGAAGACTACGGACAGCACTAGTGCATTTCTTTCCGCCCAGAGGAGTAATCTTGACACTTCTCGCATGCAGGCCCTGCTTTTTGTCCCTCCTTGTCGATGGATGTACACCACAGACGTGGCATTGTCCGACTGTACCTGCATTGTAGATAGCCCAAAGTTCCAGGATGTTGATCGGAAAAAGGGCCTTTTGGGCAGATCACCTGCCCTGGAACTGCTCCCCTTGGGTGACAGCCCCCCATCCTCTCAAACTCGCATCTGTCGTGAGGAGAATCCAATCCTGAATTCCGAAGCGTCGACCTTCCTGGAGATTGGAAGACTGCAGCCACCACAGGAGTGAAATCCTGGCCCGGGGGGACAGTTGAATCATCCGATCGGGGAACCATACAAACCATTTCCTGGAGGGTTCTCACTTTACCCTCTGGGAGGAACACTTTCTGCACTACAGTATCCAGTAGCATTCCCAGAAATAGGAGCCGCTGAGATGGCTCCAGGTGGGATTACTGTAAATTGAGGATCCACCCATGGTGTGACAGAAGGTGTAGAGTGCAATCTATATGGAGCAGTAGGAGCTCCCTGAAACTCGCTTTTATCAGGAGATCATCCAGGTAAGGGACCACATTGACCCCCCTGGACCCTGAGGTGGAACATCATTTCCACCATCACCTTCGTAAATACCCTCAGAGCTATAGATAGGCCAAAGGGTAACGCCTGGAATTGGTAGTGATTGTTCAGCAGGGCGAACCTCAGATAGGCCTGATGAGGAGGCCAAAATGGGATATGGGAGGTAGGCGTCCTTGATATCCAGGGACACAAAGAATTCCTGTTGTTCCAGGCCTGCGATCACTGCTCGCAAAGATTCCATCTTGAATTTGAAAACCTTTAGGTAAGGATTCAAGGACTTCAGATTCAAAATTGGCCTCACAGATCCGTCCGGATTTGGCACAACGAACAGACTGGAGTAATAGCCTTGTCCTTGCTGTTGCAGGGCTTCTGGAGCAATGACTTGGGACTGGACCAACTTTGTGATGGCCTGTAGTAGCGCAACACGTATATTTTCCAAAGCTGGTAAGCTTGATTTGAAAAATCGTTGGGGGGGAGCACTGTCGAACTCCAGCTTGAGAAATAAGGTCCCTTACCCAGGCATCCTGGCAGGAACTTTTACAAATGTGCCTAAAGTGACGTAACCGGGCTCCCACCTCGAGATCTTCCCGAGGTGGGTGGGCACCATCATGCTGATGTCTTTGCGGAAGCTGAACTGGTGCTCTGTTCTTGAGAGCCATCAACGGCTGGTTTCTTAGGTTTTCCTCTGGTGCCTCTAACTGCATTTGATGCACCTCTGGCCCTAGATCGAAATCTGGTGTACCGAAAGGACTGAGTAGACGGTCCCGGATAGGTGTGTCTAGCGGGCGGAGCTCCCGAGGGAAGAAACGCGGATTTCCCAGTAGTAGCTTTGGAGATCCATGCATCCAATTCGCCTCCGAAGAGCCATTCACCTGTAAAAGGAAGAGATTCCACATTACGTTTGGAGTCAGCATCTGCAATCCACTGACGCAACCATATGGCTCTGCGGGCTGACACAACCATAGCAGTGGTTCTAGCATTAATATTGCCTATCTCTTTTAGGGAGTCACAGAGGACTCTTGCCGTCCTGAATGTGTTTTAGTAAAGCCACCGTATTAACTAGGGTTATGTCACCCGAGAGACCCTCCTGAATTTGAGTAGCCCAGGTATGAATTGCATGTATCATCCAGCAACCTGCAATGACCGGTCTTTGAGATACCCCTGCAGCAATGTAGATAGAATTCAGTGTGGCCTCAATTTTCCTAAAGCACGTTTATGTGGACCTGCAGTAGAGAGGGGGAAATGGGGAACATCAGCCCTGGCAGCTATATCTGCTACTGCTTTTTGCAGTTCTTGTGTTTTGCTGGCATTTGCAGTGAGTTGAGATGACATATCAGACATCATAATTTTGACAGCCCCTAAGCCAGGTGGGCTCGAGACTCTCCCCCCTCATTGTCCTCAGCATTTCTTCAAGGTTTGTTATTGGTAAACTTACAAGACAAACAATACACTCTGACACAATACATTTCACAGTTTATTGTACAGTTCCCACAGACAAATTATATAAAGTGCAATATTCATTACGCAGATTACTGCTAGTATATACAATACATCCCTTGCAACTAAGTTAAGAGCTTAGGACTGAGCGCAGTACAATACTTGTTTATAGATTTTGTGAGCACTGACTACACTGCTCACATGATATGGAACCAGATGAAAGAGGGGATAATCTGGCATTGTGTACACTGCATAACTTTGGTTTTACCATAATGAAAACACAACCCACATACAAAACAGACTGATTACAATGCAAGCATGCCCTATTGCATGTGAGAGGAAACGCAGAGGAAGAGAGGACCTAGCACACCCAATGCTGCAGAGCCCCAGTGAGGCTGTCAGCGTGTTTACGTAACAGTAAGAACTGCTTATACAATGTAATTCCCTCAGAGGAATAATATCTGTGCACAATTAGCAGCTCTCCCCCTAATTAACACCTTGTACCAGTGATCCAGCGTGTGACAGTCCGGATGAGCTGTGAGGCTGCTGCTGCTGCTTATGCATAGGAAGGCGCTAAAATGCTGCTGAGTTCCCTCTGGTGTAGCTCCGCCCCCGTAATCACACCGGAGTTACACAGTTATATTTATACTAGCCCTGTGTCCTAACTAAGCTGCAGCCTCACATGTATGTTCGCTAGCCAGTCTCACACAGGGGCTAAAGCTGCGCCCGCCCGCCCGCCCCCCCCCCCCCCCGCCCGCACTTCTGCCGCACCAAGAACCGGGGGACCTCACCACAAACAAACACCTTCAGGCAGTGTTAGTAGTGTGCGGCTTGATGCGGTTGCGACAGCCAAAGCGCACTGCCCAGCTGAACAAACCCCTCAGGATGGTGGTCCTGCAGCGGGGAAGTGGCTCTGCACCTCACAAGGCCGGTGACAGTCCCCTCCCCTAACTCCCACGGTGCAGGTATGCTGTTGCCCAAACAGCATACCGAAATAAACAAAAGTTTAAAATAAAATGAAGAAAAACTCTGGAGATAGCAGGGTGTGCATCCTCTCCTGAGGGCACTTTTTTCTAAACTGCCTGTGGGAGGGGGCATAGAGGGGAGGAGCCAACACACCCAGTGGAAGAAATTTAAAGTGCACTGGCTCCTTTGGACCCCGTCTATACCCATCGTACTAATGTGTCCCCAATATCCCTTATGGATGCTAGAGAAAATAAATAAATAAAACACTGCCAGTGGGTATGTGGCATTACCCAGCTACTGAACACATTTGTTGAAGACACATTTTGTATTAATTTGCATACTACCCATTTAATATATCTTTCTATACAATACAATATGTTGTAAAAATATTAAGGGAGTGCAATATTTTATTCACCAGAGCAAAATATTTTCTTTTTAATTAAGTGAAAACTTTTTTCTTCTCTAATAAAATCAAGATCTATGAAACAAGATAACGCTTTGCAAATGGGGTAGTTTGAACATCTATCACATAGAAATGTTACAGGTTTTATGGGGGGTTGTGATTTTTCTTTTTCTTTGTAATCCACAAACTTACCATCATTTACTCTGTAGCATAAATTGCACTTCCATCGCCTTTGGTCCAAAAAAGTGACAAAAGGATTGATGTATGTCCGACAAGAGCGGCATCTTACTATTGTACTGGATGTGACAACAGGTAGTTGCTGGAAAGTATAGAAAAGTACTTTGCTTAATGTTAATCCAACCACAATTGGAAGGAGAACAGAGTAAGTAAAAGGATTAAGCAATAGGAATAAACTAGATACAGGTGCTCGCCAAAAAAAAAAAAAAAAGTTACAAGTTTTAAAAATAATCTCTTTTGATAACTATAAGGTAATAATATTCGAAAATGTATTAAATAACCTCGGGAACAGGTGTGCTAATCAGCCACACTTGAATGCAGCTTATTTTCAAGTAAAATAACCAAATACAAACCCACAAAAAAAAATCATCCCTATAAAGGGGGGTATCCAATTATTGCAGAGTTTTCCAATAGTCGGAAAACCGGCACTAATTCAACCGTTGACTATTCAATTGCAGGCATTCAGCAGGTTTTTGCTCCGTTTTCGCCATGTCTTTTCGATTATTTTTTATGTCGAATCGACATGGGCGAAAACGGACCAAAAAAACCTGCCAAAAACGGCAGCAAATTTAACAAAACACGTGGATCGGCGGTAAATTCATTGATCCACGTGGTTTTTGCCCAGCTGGATTTTTCGACAAGTCGAAAAATTGGGCCAGGCTTTGAATAAGTCGAATGTGTTTTCGACCTGCAAACTGGTGGAAAGTTACGTTTTTTTCCCCCCGAAAAGATGGCACTAATTGAATACCCCCATAAATCTCTTTAAAAAAAATAAAATAAAAACACATTCCTAAAAATGAATGTTCTTTTCATATAAAATATCAAAAGGTTATAAATAAAGACCCCACAGGCATAAAAATCTAAAAGAACCTGAATTGACATTGACTTAATACTCAAGAGGCCGTCCATCTAATGTTGAAATCCTCATAATTTCGTACAGCGCATGGAAAGATATTCTCCAAATGATCAATTCTGCCTTGAGCCCAAACTGGGATCTACGTGGGTAGAGTTGGTATATGTTCGTGTGGGTGCTATGGTTTTCTACCCAGTACAAAGAATATAGAGCATGTGTTGAGAATGTAGAATTTAAGCTCCCCTGGGGCACAGACTGACATGAATGATTAGACCTTCTCTATAAGTGTCTCTGTATTATAATGGTGGAATATATCGCTTAATCAAGATGAACATGGAAAGAAGTGGACTAATCATCATGAACTCAAACATTTTGACCCAAACGTACAAACACTACTGTGTACAGATCTTGCCCCCCTTACAGGCAGAAGTAGCTGAATAAAATTAATTTCAGCTTTTGGCAGATGCCCTCAACAAATTATTACTTAAAAGAACCTAATGTGGTTTTATGTAAAACAAAAATATATATTTTAAAAAAAGGACAGTGCACCACCTCAAGTTAAGAATACATGTTAAGAATATTCATTAACATACTTAACATGAAGGCGATAAAAAAAAAAATGGCTGAAAAAATAGTTTCATTTTCTTTCTATAGAACACTCAGTTTGATGTTAATACAGGTTGAGTCTCCCTTATCCAAAATGCTTGGGACCAGAGGCATTTTGGATATCGGATTTTTCCGTATTTTGGAATAATTGCATACCACAATGAGATATCATGGCGATGGGATCCAAGTCTAAGCACAGAATGCATTTATGTTTCATATACACCTTATACACACAGCCTGAAGGTCATTTTAGCCATTATTTTTAATAACTTTGTGCATTAAACAAAGTGTGTCTACATTCACACAATTCATTTATGTTTCATATATACCTTATACACAGCCTGGAGGTCATTTAATACAATATTTTTAATAACTCTGTCTATTAAACAAAGTTTGTGTACATTGAGCCATCAGAAAACAAAGTTTCACTGTCTCACTCTCCGTCAAAAAATTCTGTATTTCAGAATATTCCGTATTTCGGAATACAGCTATATGGATATGGGATACTCAACCTGTATATTCATATTACATGTCTATAAAATAAAGAGGCGGCAAATTGCCACAGATTCACTGCAGATGGCTGCCATACACTGTGCAATTATCAACTTATCAGGATAATTAATGCCCAGTCTGTGGCAGCAACAGAGCACCAAATATCGCTTAGTCAGGGATCTTGGAGACAACAATTATCAGGCAGTGTATGACATCAGATAATTGGTCAGTCTTTCTTATGGTAAATTATAGTTCACAGTCAAGAACCAGCAAAAGCAGTATATAGTGAGCACTCCAACATTTTTAGTTTACAAATCGATACTGTTTCATCAGTTTCGGTCACACTAGTAGATCTAGCAGCTTTATAAGACTTATGTTTATTCAAAATTCAAAGCACAGCAAATAAATACACTGCATTGTGTATTAGCCTTTGGCGTGAATATGAAATCATATGGTGTTCAGAACCTTGTGGCACCTTTATTCCCATCCCCAACCTACAGCAGCAAACTGCATTTTTCAAATACAACAAAAGATGTTGTACAGAAAGTACAATAGATAGAAGGCTGACATACTAGAAAAGATGAGAGAGGATGGCAGTCGGGATGCCGGTTATCATGTGACCAACCCCGGAACACCGACATCCCAAAGTTAAGTATCGGGGTATGGTTGGGCACTAGGGGTGGTTAGGGTCAGTCACTGGGGCAGTGGTTAGCCATTGTCGACACTCCCCGAGGATTAGTCATAGCAGACACCCCCAGAGGGTTAGGCAAGGGGAGGGTGAAAATACTTACCCAGTCCAGTGTCGGGCTCTTCAATCGGGATGCCGCTGTTGGTCATGTGACTGCCGGCATACCAACCGCCGGTGGTACATACCGAACTTGTTCTAGCAAGAATGGCCGCTATAACAGATCACTTTTATACTGCAATACCAGACAAAAGTATGAGAGATGTGCAATACATTTCCAGATGTGCAGTGTATAGGTAGACAATTGTCTAGTTTTGAACTGTAATCTCAGAATACAGTTCTTGTGAAATGTCAAGGCACAGAACAGTATATAACCAGCACTGCATATCACTAACTTCTTATAGAGCTCAACAGAGGCCACTGGATAGCCATGACTACAAGAGTGGTCTGCGACAGCATGATTGTTTTGACAGACTGCAAACTGGTTTTGGGGAGGAAGCACCGTCCCGGACCTCTGTTTCAGCGGTTTGCTAAATTTTGGTGCGGGAGATGGTTCCTGGAAGACTAGGAGTGTTGCCGCCAACCTGTGCCCGCCATCATCGAGGAATATGTTGCTGCCATGTGGGTCATAGTTGTGGATGCCAGGGTGACAATGGCCCAGTTAGAGAAGGAGATAGGCATCTCATTGGGACCCATCCGCTTGATACTCCACGAAAAGCTTGGCATGAGCAAGGTTTCCGCACACTGGGTGCCCTATGAGCTGACTCGAGAGCAGGAGGCAGGTGACTTTGTGGCGCAACTTGCTGGCCAGATTTGATGGCAGTCTTTCAAACACTGTCTGGAAGATCATCAGTGGCGATGAATACTGGAATACTGCCAAACAGTTTTCTTAGTGCACGCCTACAGAAGTACCGACGTGAACACAGTGTGGCCAAGACTGGTCATGTAGCTATCTTACCACTCGTACAATAGCGTACTGTTACTGGGTACTGGTACACCAACCAATGCCTGCCGCAAGTACTGAAGCCATTTCCAGGCGCCATCCAAGAACTCAATCTCATGGTACCCTTCTCCATCACAACAACACACCTGATCACAAGTCCAGGAAAGTGGTGGATTTTCTGGCCCATGAACACAACCAGGAGCTTAGTCATAACACCAGGCAGTCCAGACCTGCCCCGTGTGATTTCTTTGTGTTCCCACAAAGCAAGCACAAGATGTGCGGGATACATATCGAGTCACAGGAAGCTGCAGTGGATACAGTCATCCAGTATGTCTGGTCCAGCAGCTTTACCAAGTGGATTGAGCGCATGCAACTTTGCATAGACTCCTCTGTCGAAAACTCTGAAAAACTGGATTTTTGGTTACTTACCGTTGAATCCTTTTCTCTGAATCTGGCTTGGGAACACTGGACCATGGGTTGATGGTGGGGCCATAGGAGCTGGCATTTACCTCAAAGCCTTTAAATGAAAACTATCCCTTTAAACCAAAGCTCTTTCCATCTGCAACCCCAGAAGGCCATTACACCTTTAAGAGCACAGAAGAAATAGTAGCAACCCAGTGAAACAGAAGTAACATCAAAGCTGAGCTGCAGGAAAACAACGGCAAAACAAAGGAAGCCAAGACTGTGCATGAGGAAGGGAATGCAGTGTCCCACAGCTGGATTCAGAAAAAAAGGTTCTATGATAAGAAACCAAACAACGAGATTTATGGTAAGAACTTACCATTGTTAAATCTCTTTCTGCAAAGTACACTGGGCTCCACAGGGAATAACAATGGGGTGTAGAGTAGGATCTTGATCCGAGGCACCAACAGGCTCAAAGCTTTGACTGTTCCCAAGATGCATAGCGCCGCCTCCTCTATAACCCCCGTCTCCGTGCACAGGAACTCCGTTTTAGTTAACCAGTCCAATGCAGTAGCAGGTAAAAGAGATGACAATCGTTAGTAGCCACATACACCACACACTCACGACAGGAGAGGGTGTCAAGCGGCTAATGCCATACCAACCCACATAAGCTAAGTGCATCAGGGTGGGCGCCCTGTGGAGCCCAGTGTACCTCACAGAAAGATTTAACAATGGTAAGTTCTTACCATAAATCTCGTTTTCTGCTGCGGGGTACACTGGGCTCCACAGGGAATAACATCGGGGATGTCCTAAAGCAGTTCCTGGGAGGCGGAAGTATCGAAGGCATATAACCTTAGGAACGTGTTCACTGAGGACCGCGTAGCCGCCTTGCAAAATTGTTCAAGGGTCGCACAACGGCGGGCCGCCCAAGAAGGTTTAACAGACCGAGTAGAATGGGCCTTAATGGTAGCAGGAGCTGGAAGACCAGCCTGTACATAAGCATGTGCAATCACCATTCTAATCCATCTGGCCAAGTTCTACTTATTAGCAGGCCAGCCACGTTTGTGAAAACCAAACAGTATGAAGAGAGATTCAGACTTCCGAATGGAAGCAGTTCTTTTCACATAGATACGGAGAGCCCGTACCACATACAAAGACCGCTCCCTCGGAAGACAACTCCGGAGAATAAAAGGCAGGAATCACAATCTCCTGGTTAAGGTGGAAGGAAGACACCGCCTTAGGTAGGTAACCAGGGCGTGTTCTAAGAACTGACCGATCACGGTGAAAAATCAGATAGGGGGGATTTACAGGACAAGGCACCCAAGTCTGAAATGCGTCTAGCAGAAGTAATGGCTAGCAGAAACAAGACCTTAAGGGAAAGCCACTTAAGATCTGCGGATGCAAGAGGTTCAAGCGGAGAGATTCTTGCAAGTCTTCCAAAACCACCGACAAATCCCAAGAGGCCACAGGCGGAACATAAGGAGGCTGAATGCGCAACACACCCTGAGTGAAGGTATGAACATCAGGCAGAGATGAAATTTTTCTCTGAAACCATACCGAAAAGGCAGAAATATGAACCTCAAAAGGAGGCCAGACGAAGACGTAAGTCCAGGCCTTGCTGTAGAAAAGCCAAAAGTTTGGGCGTACTAAACTTGTAAGCGTCATGATTGATATTCGCGCACCAAGCAAAGTAAGAATTCCAGACCCTATAGTAAATAAGAGCATAAGCCGGCTTACGGGCCTTCAACATAGTTTGAATGACCGCCTCCGAAAAACCTTTGGCCCTCAGTACGGAAGCTTCAAGAGCCACGCCGTCAAAGCCAGTCGGGCCAAATCCTGGTAGACAAAATGGCCATGAACGGGGAGGTCTGGTCGTTGTGGAAGTACAAGGGGACGCTGTAACGAGAGGCCCAGGAGGTCTGAGAACCAATGCCATCTGGGCCACGTGGGAGCAATCAGAAGTAGTATGCCTCCTTCTTGTTTGAACTTCCTTATCACTCTGGGCAGTAGAGACGCTGGAGGGAACACACATGGCAACCGAAAGTTCCACGGGATTGCCAGTGCGTCCACGAACACTGCTTGAGGATCCCTTGTTCTTGCTCTGAAGACCGGAACCTTGTGGCTGTGTCGAGACGCCATCAGATCTACATCTTGAGTGCCCCACTTGTCCACGAAGAGTTGAAATACTTCTGGATGGAGGCTCCACTCCCCGGCGTGCACGTCCTGACGACTGAGAAAGTCCGCTTTCCAGTTGAGGACCCCCGGAATGAAAACCGCCGATATGCCTGGCAGATGGCGTTCCGCCCATTGAAGAATCCTTGATACTTCCCTCATTGCCATGCGGCTTCGAGTGTCGCCTTGATGATTTATGTATGCCACCATGGTGGCGTTGTCCGACTGTACCTGAACCGGTCTGTTCTGAATTAAATGCTAGGCCAGCTTCAGCGCGTTGAACACCGCCTGCAGTACCAGTATGTTTATCGGGAGGCGAGACTCCTCCTTGGTCCACCGACCCTGAAGGGAGTGTTGCTCCAACACCGCGCCCCAGCCTCTCAGACTGGCATCTGTCGTCAGAAGGACCCAGTTGGAGATCCAGAAGGGACGACTCCTGCGCAAACGACGGTCCTGCAGCCACCAGCTCAGTGACAGACGGACCTCCGGAGACAAGGAGATCATGTGAGACCTGATCCGGTGAGGCAGGCCGTCCCATTTGGCAAGAATCAGTTTTTGCAGAGGGCGTGAATGGAATTGAGCGTACTCCACCATGTCGAAAACCGACACCATAAGGCCTAGCACTTGCATCGCCGAATGTATTGACACTTGCGGACGAGATAGGAAGTATCTAATCTTGTCCTGAAGCTACAGGACCTTCTCCTGAGACTAGAACAACCGCTGTCTGTGGGTATCCCACAACGCTCCCAGGTGCACCATGCTCTGCGCAGGGACCAGTGAAGATTTCTTCCAGTTGATGAGCCACCCGTGGGCTTGCAGAAACTGGACCGTCCGCTCCAGATGGCGTAGGAGAACTTCTGGGGAATTTGCCAGGATCAACAAGTCGTCTTGATACGGTAGGATCCTTACCCCTTGACGGCGGAGTACAGCCGTCATTACCGCCATGACCTTGGTGAAAACATGTAGCCGTGATCATACCAAAAGGTAACGCCCAAAAATGGTAATGGAGGTTGCCCACCGCAAACCTCCGGAACGGCTGATGTGACATTGCAATGGGAATATGCAGGTAAGCATCCTGTATGTCCAGGAAGACCATATAATCCCAAGGTTCCAAAGCCAGAACAATAGAGAGAAGAGATTCCACACGAAACTTGGAAACCCTGACAAATTTGTTTAAGGTTGAGAATGGGCCGGGAGGACCCATTCGGATTCGGGACTAGGAACAGCGGTGAATAGTACCCCTTGCCTCTCTTAGCCAGAGGCACTTGTACTACCACTCCTGTGTCCAGGAGGGATTGTACTACCGACTGAAAGGTGATTGCCTTCACTGGATCCGACGGAAGATCTGATAGGCAAAATCGATGAGGGGAACGTTTCTTGAAGGATACGGCGTAACCTTGATTGACGACTTCCCGTACCCAGGCGTCTGAAGTGCTCCTCAACCATTCCTGGGTAAACCCTAGAAGTCGGCCCCCACCCGGGGATCCCCCAGGGGGAGGCCCACCACGTCATGCGGCAGGCTTGTCAGTTTTGGAAGCAGGCTGACGGGCAAGCCCAGGCCCGTTTGGGCTTAGCAAGTTTGGAAGTGCGAACGTGTTTTGGGTAAGCCTGACCTTTTGCTTTTCCAGGAGGACGAAAGGAACTACAAGAAGTACTCTTGGCCTTCGGCGCCGAAGGAGCAGTACTAGGCAGACATGCCGTTTTAGCAGAAGCTAAGTCAGCCACTATCTTGTTGAGGTCTTCTCCAAAAAGAATGTCTCCCTTAAAAGGGAGCACCTCCAGGGTTTTCTTGGAGTCCAGATCAACGGACCATGACCGCAACCAAAGAATCCGGCGAACCAGGATAGATGTAGTAGAAGCCTTGGCCGCCAGAATACCGGCATCAGAAGCCGCCTCCTTCACATAATGAGGAGCTGTGACAATATACAACAGGCATTGCCTAGCGTGATCAGAAGCATTGGAAGGCAACTCTGCCTCCAACTCCTGGGCCCACGCCTCAATGGCCTCTGCAGTCCAAGTTGATGAAATAGTGGGTCTATGCGCAGCACCAGTTAGGGTGTAAATCGCCTCCAAACAACGCTCCACACGCTTATCCGTCGGTTCCTTCAGAGATGTGACGGTAGTCACAGGCAGAGCTGAGGATACTACCAGCCATGCCACCAGCGAATCCACTGGCGGGGGAGTCTCCCAATTTTTACTTAGCTCCGCAGCAAGAGGATAGCGAGCCAGCATCTTCTTGTGAGGTGTGAATTTCTTTCCTGGAGTTTCACAGAATTCCTGATGTATGTCCACTAAGTGATCAGAGTGAGGTAAAACTTGCTTAGCCACTTTCTTGCGTTTGAACCTGTCCGGTTTCTTAGGAACGGCATCAGGCTCTACGTCATCAGTGATCTGAAGAATCCTCCTGATAGCCTCCAACAAGTCAGGAACATCTACCTGTGAACCAGAACTATCAGGATCAGAATCTGAGGGTTAAGTATAGACACCATCCTCATCAGATGAAGTGTCTGGGACAGAGGTAGACTGTGAGGAAGTAATGGCCCGTTTAGATGACCCCTTGGTCTTAGGCGGGCAAGAGTCAGATTCTATTTAGTCAGCAACTGATTGGAGATTTTATCTGCCCAGGGCGGATTAACTGTAGGGACCATAATCTGTTGTACTGGCACAGGAGGTCCCATAGTGGGTGTAAATATTGTTACAAGCGTAGTTAGTAACTAGGAAAATGTAGCCCAAGGTGGGTCATTTTGAACCCCCGTTGCCACTATTCCACTGGGGGGTAGGGAACCCCCAAAACATGAACTCTGCTGCCAAGTTTTCCTCAAACATGCCTGCAGCGTCACCTCCACACACTGTGGGATCAGCTCCAGCTCTGCTGCCCCCTGTAGCTGACATATTTGAAAGAACAATCTCAGGCAACACGGTACAATATCAGCAGCAATATACCTGACAAGCACCCCCTATGCATCTTATATACTCCGAAACAGGGAATTCAAGAGGTATATGGTGACTAAAAATCACAAAGAAAAAATAAGAATTTACTCACCGGTAATTCTATTTCTCGTAGTCCGTAGTGGATGCTGGTACTCCGTAAGGACCATGGGGAATAGACGGGCTCCGCAGGAGACTGGGCACTCTTAAAAGAAAGATTAGGTACTACATCTGGTGTGCACTGGCTCCTCCCTCTATGCCCCTCCTCCAGACCTCAGTTAGGGAAACTGTGCCCGGTAGAGCTGACATTACTAGGAAAGGATTTGGAATCCAGGGTAAGACTCATACCAGCCACACCAATCACACCGTACAACTTGTGATAACTATACCCAGTTAACAGTATGAACAACAACTGAGCCTCATTCAACAGATGGCTCATAACAATAACCCTTTAGTTAAGCAATAACTATATACATGTATTGCAGAGAGTCCGCACTTGGGACGGGCTCCCAGCATACACTACGGACTACGAGAAAATTAGAAATAGAATTACCGGTGAGTAAATTCTTATTTTCTCTGACGTCCTAGAGGATGCCGGGTACTCCGTAAGGACCATGGGGATTATACCAAAGCTCCAAAACGGGCGGGAGAGTGTGGATGACTCTGCACCACCGAATGAGCAAACTCAAGGTCCTCCTCAGCCAGGGTATCAAACTTGTAGAATTTTGCAAAAGTGTTTGAACCCGACCAAGTAGCAGCTCGGCAAAGTTGTAAAGCCGAGACCCCTCGGGCAGCCGCATAAGAAGAGCCCACCTTCCTCGTGGAACGGGCTTTCACTGATTTAGGATGCGGCAGTCCAGCCGCAGAATGTGCAAGCTGAATCGTGCTACAGATCCAGCGAGCAATAGTCTGCTTTGAAGCAGGAGCACCCAGCTTGTTGGGTGCATGCAGGATAAATAGCGAGTCAGTTTTTCTGACTCTAGCCGTCCTGGAAACATAGATTTTCAGGGCCCGGACTACGTCCAGCAACTTGGAATCATCCAAGTCCATAGTAGCCGCAGGCACCACAATAGGTTGGTTCAAATGAAAACGCTGATACCACCTTAGGAAGAAATTGGGGACGAGTCCTCCATTCTGCCCTGTCCAAATGGAAAATCAGATATGGGCTTTTACATGACAAAGCTGCCAATTCTGACACACGCCTAGCCGAAGCCAAGGCCAACAGCATGACCACCTTCCACGTGAGATATTTTAGCTCCACGGTCTTAAGTGGCTCAAACCAATGTGATTTTAGGAAATCCAACACGACGTTGAGATCCCAAGGTGCCACTGGAGGCACAAAAGGGGGCTGAATATGCAGCACTCCCTTAACAAACGTCTGAACTTCAGGCAGTGAAGCCAGTTCTTTTTGAAAGAAAATAGACAGGGCCGAAATCTGGACTTTAATGGATCCTAATTTTAGGCCCATAGTCACTCCTGACTGTAGGAAGTGCAGAAATCGACCCAGCTGAAATTCCTCTGTTGGGGCCTTCCTGGCCTCACACCAAGCAACATATTTTTGCCATATGCGGTGATAATGTTTTGCTGTCACATCCTTCCTAGCCTTTATCAGCGTAGGAATGACTTCATCTGGAATGCCCTTTTCCATTAGGATCCGGCGTTCAACCGCCATGCCGTCAAATGCAGCCGCGGTAAGTCTTGGAACAGACAGGGCCCCTGCTGGAGCAGGTCCTGTCGGAGCGGCAGAGGCCATGGGTCCTCTGAGATCATGTCTTGTAGTCCTGGGTACCAAGTTCTTCTTGGCCAGTCAGGAACTATGAGTATAGTTCTTACTCCTCTCTTTCTTATTATCCTCAGTACCTTGGGTATGAGAGGAAGAGGAGGAAACACATAAACCGACTGGTACACCCACGGTGTCACTAGAGCGTCCACAGCTATCGCCTGAGGGTCCCTTGACCTGGCGCAATATCTTTTTAGCTTTTTGTTGAGGCGGGACGCCATCATGTCCACCCGTGGCCTTTCCCAACGATTTACAATCAGCTGGAAGACTTCTGGATGAAGTCCCCACTCTCCCGGGTGGAGGTCGTGCCTGCTGAGGAAGTCTGCTTCCCAGTTGTCCACTCCCGGAATGAACACCGCTGACAGTGCTAGCACGTGATTCTCCGCCCATCGGAGAATCCTTGTGGCTTCTGCCATCGCCATCCTGCTTCTTGTGTCGCCCTGTCGGTTTACATGGGCGACCGCCGTGATGTTGTCTGACTGAATCAGCACCGGCTGGTTTTGAAGCAGGGGTTCTGCTTGACTTAGGGCATTGTAAATGGCCCTTAGTTCCAGAATATTTATGTGTAGGGAAGTCTCCTGACTCGACCACTGTCCTTGGAAGTTTCTTCCCTGAGTGACTGCCCCCCAACCTCGGAGGCTTGCATCCGTGGTCACCAGGACCCAGTCCTGAATGCCGAATTTGAAGGCCCTCGAGAAGATGAGACTCTGCAGCCACCACAGCAGAGACACCCTGGCCCTCGGGGACAGGGTGATCAACCGATGCATCTGAAGATGCGATCCGGACCACTTGTCTAACAGATCCCACTGAAAGATCCTTGCATGGAACCTGCCGAAGGGAATTGCTTCGTAAGAAGCTACCATCTTTCCCAGGACTCGCGT